>NC_066583.1:633169169-633541669 GCF_024323335.1 Lathyrus oleraceus
GTTCCATCCAAAAAGGTTGATAAAACACCATATGAGATATGGAGTGGTAAGAGACCACATATGTCTTACACGAAGATTTGGGGTTGCGAAGTTTATGTGAAACGACAAATTTCAACTAAGCTTGAGCCCAAATCTGACCAATGCTTATTTGTGGGGTATCCTAAAGAAACAAGAGGATATTACTTCTACAATCCTTCTGAGGGCAAAGTGTTTGTCGCTCGAACTGGAGTTTTCCTAGAAAAGGATTTTATTTCCAAAGGAACCAGTGGGAGGAAAGTAGAGCTTGAAGAAATTCAAGAATCGCAAAGCATTGATACACCTATGGAGGAATTAGAGCAGGAAACACAAGTAGTTGTGGAAGAACAACCTGCTCAAGTAGAACAAGACCAGCGTAGGTCAAGCAGGATACGTCACCTACCTAAAAGATATGGATATCTCATAACAGATCAAGGTGATGTATTACTCATGGATCAAGATGAGCCTGTGACCTACCAAGAGGCCATAACTGGTCCCGAGTCTGAGAAGTGGCTAGAGGCCATGAAATCCGAAATAGATTCCATGTACACGAACCAAGTTTGGAACTTGGTAGAGCCTCATGTAGGAGTTAATCCTATAGGATGCAAGTGGGTCTTCAAAAAGAAAACTGACATGGATGGTAAGGTACATACCTATAAGGCAAGACTGGTTGCAAAAGGATATAAACAAATTCATGGTGTTGACTATGATGAAACCTTTTCACCAGTTGCAATGCTTAAATCTATTCGAATTTTACTTGCTATCGCTGCATATCATGATTATGAAATATGGCAAATGGATGTCAAAACTGCTTTCCTTAATGGGAATCTTCTTGAGGATGTGTACATGACACAGCCTGAAGGATTTGACATACCAGAAGAAGCCCATAAGATATGTAAGCTACAAAGATCAATCTATGGATTGAAGCAAGCTTCCAGAAGCTGGAATCTTCGTTTTGATGAAACGGTAAAACAATATGGATTCATTAAGAACGAAGATGAGCCTTGTGTCTACAAGAAGGTTAGTGGGAGCATGATCGTGTTCCTGGTATTATATGTAGATGACATATTACTCATTGGAAACGATGTCCCTACCCTGCAACAAGTAAAGACTTGGTTGGGGAAATGCTTTTCTATGAAAGACCTAGGTGAAGCAGCCTATATATTAGGAATCAGAATCTATAAAGATAGATCACAAAAACTGCTTGGCCTAAGTCAGAGTACATACATAGACAAAGTGCTGAGACGCTTTAATATGCATGATTCCAAGAAAGGATTCATACATATGCAACATGGCATGTGTCTATCAAAAACACAATCCCCTTCAACTAAGGAAGAAAGGGAACGCATGAATAAGATTCCATATGCATCTGCAATAGGATCTATCATGTATGCCATGTTATGTACTCGACCAGATGTCTCGTATGCTTTAAGTGCAACGAGTAAATACCAATCTGATCCTGGTGATGCCCATTGGGTAGCTGTTAAGAATATCCTTAAGTACTTGAGAAGGACTAAGGACTCATTCTTGATATATGGAGGTCAGGAAGAATTGGCTGTAATTGGTTACACCGATGCTAGCTTCCAGACAGACAAGGATGACTTTAGATCGCAATCTGGTTATGTGTTTTGCTTAAACGGTGGCGCTGTGAGCTGGAAAAGTTCAAAGCAAGATACAGTTGTTGATTCTACAACCGAGGCCGAGTATATTGCTGCCTCAAGTGCAGCAAAGGAAGCTGTTTGGATCAAAAAGTTCGTTAGTGAACTTGACATAGTTCCTAGCATTGTGGATCCCATTGGTCTCTATTGTGATAACAATGGTGCTATCGCACAAGCTAAGGAGCCTAGATCTCACCAACGATCCAAACACATACTTAGGCGTTATCACCTCATTCGAGAGATAATAGATAGAGGAGATGTGAAAATATGTAGAGTACCTACACTCAACAATATTGCTGACCCACTGACAAAGCCTCTTGCGCAGCAGAAGCATGAAGGCCATACTAGATCTATGGGCATTAGGGATATGTCTAATTGGCTCTAGTGCTAGTGGGAGATTGTTGGTGTAAGCCCTAGAGGCCAATACTTTTGGTACTTGTATCGAATTATTTATTAATAATAAAAGGCATTTTTCTTTATTATGTTTGTTTAATAAAGTCCCTGGAATAGATAGTCCATTTAATGTATCAAGTATGACTTAATCATGAGATCACATTAAACATAAGGACACTATTCTTAAAGTGTCCGTAGTCAAGCTTTATTATGAAATGGGATAACATTAAAGCATGGAGACTATTATGTTTGTAGACTGATGATCACGTCTCATGGATCATGGATAAAGAGTTATCAAGTCTTAAACATAGGTATGAATATTAAGAGTAATATTCATACTAGATTGACCCACTATGAGAATACTATATAGAAAGTTATGCAAAGTGTCATAAGTTATTCTCATGGTGATAATAGTGTATACCACTCTTCGACCTGAAACCACTATGGATCCTAGATGTATAGTCGAGTGCTTTATTGCTGATCCAACGTTGTCCGTAACTGGATAACCATAAAGACAGTTGATGGGTACTCCACGAAGCATGCTGAGGGACATGAGTGTCCTAGATGGAATTTGCCAATCCTGCTTAACAGGATAAATGTCTATGGGCCCAATATTGAACTGGACAAGGGTGACATGGTCTATACCTTGTGTTCAATATAGACATAAGGGCAAAGGGGTAATTATACACATAATTATTATCACAGGAGGTTTTGTCAGATCACATGACATTTTCGTGACTTGGGTAGCAGTGATGTGTTGCTAGATACCGCTCACTGTTTATTATGTTAAATGCGTGATTTAATATAATTGCCAGCGTCGCGAAAACCTATAGGGTCACACACAAAGGACGGATTGATGAGAGATAGAATAATTAAGGAACATCGTAAGGTACGGTGTACTTAAGCTGAATACGAAATATGGTAAGGTACCAAATACTTAAGTGATTTTGGCATATTATGAGATATAGGCCAAAATGCACTTAAGTGGGCTTTTTGGCTTGAAGCCCACACAAGTGGTTCTATAAATAGAGCTCTTGTGCAGAAGCTTTGTAAGTGAATACAACACAACTGAAGAGTTGGAATTTCGTATCTCTCTTTCCCTCACTCAAAGCCTTCATTCACAAACAGCTAGCACTGCGATTGAAGGAATCCGTTCGTGTGGACTGAGTAGAGACGTTGTCATCATTCAACGTTCATGATCGCCCCGTGGATTTGCTTCAAAGGATTCGATCATTATCAGAGATCTGCACCAAAGGTTTGAATCGCCACAAGAGGTAACAATTCTATCACTGATCATGCTCATTCGTAAGGATCACTAATGGAGAAAATTTTAAATTCCGCTGCGCCTTGGATGGCAATTCTCCTTCATCTCTGACTGAGAAGGGTTGACTGGTTCCTTTCCTCGAGTTTCAGGGGCGGGAGGTGAGATTTCTGGAGAGAAGATCCTTCCACTTCGAGTAATTTTACTAGTCCCAACAATGCCATTAGGATTAGCAGAATTATCAACTTGCTTCACGCCATGGATGTAAACATCACCTCCATAATTCCACGGAATGACTTTGCTTGAGGAATACGGTACTGGGCCAGGTGTAGTAATGATTAGGGGAGCTACCTTGGGCTCAGCAGTAATCTTCACAGGCACTCTAGTAGCGGTAATCTTCATTGGAACTTTGGACCTAGCAATCACGGATATTTCTTTAATAGGGTTTTCCACCTTAGGAATCTTTTCAAAGAGAATTGTACGATCGTCCATCATCCGTTGAATACCATTTCTCAACTTCAAGCAATCATTGGGTCGGAGTATACAGAGATCACAACTTTCAGCACAACCTGGAAATAAACCAGCCTGCAATAAATTCTCCTTGATGATTAGGAGAGGAGATGTTAAGTCAGCTACATTAGTAATGTGAGAATTGTCATCCACGACATTAACAATCTTGTCATGATTAGGCATAAGAGCTGTGATGACATTAGGAGTCTCCGGAGGATCAAATTCAATTTCTCCAGCTTCGATCATATCCTGAATCTTATTCTTCAACAACCAACAATCATTTGTATCATGCCCAGGGCTATCGGAGTGATATGCACACCTGGCTTTGGGATTGTAACGAGGAGAAGTAGTGTTGGGATTTGCAGGAGGATCTCTGAGGGTAATCAAATTTGCTTTTAGCATACCTTGCAGCGCTTGTGCTAAAGTCATATTGATCTTAGTAAACTGCCTTCTTGGCCTGTCTTGTCTGTGCTGGAAGTTTTGAGATGGCGGTGCTGCAATCGTCACTGCCCCAATAGCATGGTCACGATTTTTCTTGTTATGACCCCTTTGACCGTACACAACATTTGATTCGTTCTTCCCCTGATAGGACTTTTTGGTAGAGGTAGCCACCTGTATCTTTCCATTTCGAATGCCACTTTCAACACGTTCACCTGTTAGTATAAGTTCGGTGAAACCCGACGAGGAACCTCCCAATAGATGGCTGTAGAATGGGCCAGTCAGTGTGCCCATGAACATGTCTACTAATTCTCGATCAGTCATAGGGGGTTTGACTCTGCCAGCCAAATCTCTCCATTTTTGAGCATATTCTTTGAAGCTTTCTTTAGATCCCATAGTCATATTCTGCAACTGTAGCCGAGTAGGCGCCAATTCAGAATTGTACTGGTAGTGCTTGTAGAAAGCTGTCGCTAAATCAGTCCAGGTGCGGATGTTAGAGCTCTCGAGCTGATAGTACCATTCTAACTGTGTGCCAGACAAACTCTCTTGGAAGAAATGGATCCATAGTTTCCTATAAGTGGTATACGGTTGAATCTTTCTCACATAAGCCCTCAGATGCATCTGAGGACAAGACGCACCATCATACTTAGTGAAAGCGGGGACCTTGAATTTGCGGGGAATGACCACATCAGAGACCAGTCCTAAGCCTTCGAAATCCAGACTGGGCGCCTTCTGACCTTCCATAGCTAGCATGCGTTCTTCCAGCAACTTATACTTATCATCTTTTGGAGAGTACTGTTCATTTTCATAATCTTCATCGTCGTCCTCAGGGTTGAAGGGATCAACATTTTCCTCTTCCGAATCATTCTCTGTCTCCTCGTCGTGATCCTTCGGAATTCCAATCTTGACTCCTGGAGCCTGTCCTTTAAGCCTTCTTCCCGGGTTAATGTAACTCACAGCTTTCTTGTCTTTCTTCTTCTTGAGCAAGAGAGCCTTCAGCTCCTCCTGCCCCTTGGATAAGTTCAGGATCATCTCTTGGAATTGAGCATTCTGAGCCTGGAGATCTTTGACAGTTTGTTCGAGAGCCA
Organism: Lathyrus oleraceus; assembly: GCF_024323335.1. NCBI lineage: Eukaryota > Viridiplantae > Streptophyta > Magnoliopsida > Fabales > Fabaceae > Lathyrus > Lathyrus oleraceus. The sequence goes on from NC_066583.1 coordinate 633,174,533, forward strand.
TTTTTCTGTTTAGAAGGAAGACCGTGAGAACATTGATCTCTTAGAATACCTGTTATGCAATGTTATGCTATGCAATGTATGAAATGTTTTCAAGGACTTTTGGAATTTAACTTCGCGTAAACCACAAAAAGAGGGAAACTTTTATTAATAATTTCTTTAATCAACGTTCATTACAAAAAGGAAATAAAAATACAATGAAAGCTCAAGTCTCCCAGGGACGACTTCTTTTTGGGCGAAGATATGCATTGAGTCTTCGTTCCTCATTAAGCTGGCTGGTGAGCTCTAACACCTTCTTCCTTTCAGCACAGAACTGGGCTTCAAAAGTATCCCTTTCCTCTCTCAACTGGATCCAGGATCTCTTCAATTCTTCAACATCGGTAGACATATCTGGATAAGGAATGATCTGATGAGTACCTCCTTCAACTCCTGGTTCAACAATCAATGGTCCGACTGCAAGATATGGCATGACAAGTTCACGAGCTCTTGCGCGTACCCATCTGAGATAAGGTTCCATAGGAATAGAGTTTTTCTGTCCTAAAGTACTTCTTTTCACCATGCCCCAAGCTCGTACAAACCTTTGACGGAGACCTTGAGAATCGTTGTCATATTCAAACACAGTGCCTTGGATAATTATTTCATGTGGACCATCTCTTCGAGCACAACCGAATTGACGTAGGGCTAAGGTCGGGTTATAAGTAATACCTCCTCTTATTCCTAGGAGTGGTACGTTAGGGAACTCTCCACAACGGTCGATGATGATAACATTTTCTTTGAGATGAGGACACCAACGGATGTCTGAATGGGAGAGCGACATTATCCTTTGAGACCATTTCAAATTCTGCTCGTTCTTCAAGACTGATTGAGGAAGGTGCGAAATAAACCACCTATACAATAAAGGTATGCAGCACATGAGAGTCCCTGCCTCTTCATAGTACGAGTGTGAAGGGAATGCAAAATGTCTCTAAGCAAGGTAGGCACAGGGTTATGAGTGAGAAATATCTTAATAGCATTCATGTCTATGAATTGGTCGGGATTAGGGAATAACACCAAACCATAGATTAGTAACGCTAGAACATCTTCGAAAGCATGGACATCCATAACTTTTAAGAATTCTCGGGCCTTATTTATCAGGAATTTGGCAAGTAAACCCTTAATTCCGCTTCTTGTTACCCAATTGGTTTCAATGTCGGACTTTGTCATGTGTAAAGCCGCGACAACTTCTTCAGACTTCAGAATCTTTTCTAAACCACTGAAAGGTGTTTGATCAAGGATAGGTATCCCAAGCAGCCTGGAGAATTCTTCTAGTATGGGTACCAACTGATAATCTGGGAAGGTGAAGCAATGATGTTTAGGATCGAAGAACTGGAATAGAACTCTCATCATATCTTCTTTGAAACCAGTAGTAACCAAATTGAGGAGGGAACCATGCTTCTTGATGAACTGAGCATGATCGGGAAGTTCTGACACTAAATCCTTGAGTTGGGGAGAGGTCACTACGAAATTAATCTGGATAGTCTTCCTGGAAGCCATAGCCCTGTTAAACAAAGCAAAGTTAAATCCCTAAGTTCTTGAAATGGTTAGTACAATGCCATGATGTTATGATGTTATGATGTTAAGTAAATAACAAGCACAAGCAAGTCACACAACAATCATTCCTAGGTTTTAAGGCTTGCATGAGTTCCATAGGTAAGTACCCTCCCCACTGAAGTTTGGTTGGTTCAACCTGTCCTAGAATAGTAACCGGGTTCTAAAAGGATCTCCAATCATTGACCTTCCTTTAAGTCCACTTCAGTGCAACACCAAGTGGTTGACCAAAGCTTCCCTAAAGTCCAATCTCGAGGAGTGTAGTATCGAGTCTCAACCAACCCCAGTCGGAACCGAAGTCAGTTATCTCACTACTTTCTAATGGCCAAGATGAGTCAATTAAGGTTCTAAAGGTCTGGTTAATGCTTTGATGACACCACGCAGACGCCAAATTTCTCCTCAAGTAAACATGAGGAACATCAGGACATCCAAAGTGTCACATTAACCGTAGCCATCATTTTAACCATTCCAGTATACGTCGGATAGTCGCGATGATCTATTGCTACTTACCTAAGGTACACTAGATCCGGGTGTAGGATCTTTCACTCAAGCACAACATACCCAAGCAATCCCTTAAAAGACAATTCAAATAAGTGATCTTGTTTTTTTTTTTTTTTTTTTTTTTTAAGGTAACCTCTCTTTGTCATCCCCAGCAGAGTCGCCAGTTCAGTCATACGGTGAACTGACTTTGTGCGTTTTTGCTTTGGAAAGCAAATGTCGCGGTTAGCAAGAGTCGCCACCGACTTTTCTTTTATCCAATAAGGAAAGGCGGAAAAGAACAGGAAAGACCTTGATTAGATTTTGGGTTTGGGAGGTACATTATACAAAGGGAACGTGTTAGCACCCTTTGTATCCATGGTTATCCATGGGCTCTTAACTGCTTGATCACTTATGTTTTTCTTGTCTGAAAAGGGTGTTTGTGAACTGTTTAGAAAATGTTTTGAAAAGAGAGTTTAACTTTGTAATGATTCTTGTACGAATGTATACAAAGTATTTATCTCGTTTAATTTTGAAAGTTGTTTAGAAAAATGTAACTTGGCAATGATTCTAGTACGAATGTATACCAAGTGGTGATTTTCTAATAGATGTTTTGAAAAGTGTGAGGTGTGAAAAAAAGTGTTTTAAGCTGTGAGCAAGCATTTAAGAGTTATACCTAACAAAGGTCTTTATAGGTATTTCCTATCCTTATGAAGGTAAAACTGTCCTTACTATTGAGAAGTAAGTAGTCTTGTCCTTTTGGATTTAAGGGACATCGTAGGGTCATCGATTGGTCATTGAAGGCGACATTTGTAAGGATACCTTAGCATTCGAAGGGACAATCATCATTCAACCATAGGCTACAACGACGGGTCATCGAGGGACAAAATCATATATTCGCAGGCAACATCCGAGGGGCTATGATTTATCTTATAGGGACATGATGATTTAATCGAAGGGTCTTTGCTAAGTGTATCCCCACATTCACGGGGCATGACCGTAATACCGTAATACCATAAGACAACAAAGAGAGGGCCAAGATCACATATTCAAAGGCAATATTTTATAATCAGTTAGGTAATTAGGATGAATCTCCATAAGGGTATCCCACAAATAAAGTGGAATACCTAGCAAGCTACCTTCTTCGGGAGTATGTGAGCCCTTACAACATTCAGCAAACAGGTCAGAATATCTAATGGGGTGCAATCAAGGGTTGCACCAAACAAATCAGTAACGGTATCAGGTAAACAATGCATGGTTATAATAAAACAGGTCAGATGAACAAAGATCAGAGCAGAAAAATCAGCGACTGTCATGTTCGCTGCTGCCTCGCCTAGCGAGGGCCTGGCGAACACTCGCTACATGTTCGCTTAGCGATGTGCTAGCGAACGGCTGCGGGTTCTGGGTTTGATGACAGAACGGTTGCAGAAACTCCAAACCCTATGGATCCATTACAACGATTACATGGTTAAACATTCAAGATATTATTTTGCACATTCATATACTTAAACCCACATGCAAAGCCTAAGATACGTTTAGAAATTTAATCATAATGTCACATGTAAATTGGGAACATAAAACGGTAGTGGTAATGCAAACCTGTTTGCAACTGAATGGCAACATTGAATTGGCAGATCACTCTTAGAGTTAGTGTCGGATTGAGTTGGGCGGAGGTAACCTTTGTGCAGATGAGTTTCCTTCAGTGTTTCCTTCAGGGTTGCTCTGAATTCTCTTGGTTAGCCTCCAGGGTTTGCTCGGTTGCTTCTGTTAGGGTTTCCTTGCTAGGGTTTCCGTCCGTATCCCCCTTCTCTCCGTCCGTGAATGAAGCTCTGCTATTTATAATAATTTTTGTGACCTGATGGGCTCAGAATGAAGCCCAAAATTTCTGGTATTCGCAAGCTTCGCTAGGCGAGTGGTGCAGCGAAGGGTTCGCTAGGCGAATGATTTTGCTCGCCTAGCGAGCAAGCCATTTTAAGTTATTTTCTGGATTTGGCCACCTGTGTGCTAGGCCTTTGCTCCCTTAAGATCAGTGTCTTGAAAAATAAGTTGGAGTGCCTTGAAAAATGCCTTGTAATATTAACGGGCAAATTTTGGGGTATGACAGGTGGTAGGATCCTTTAATGAAGGTCTACCGTAAAATTACCTCGTATGGCAACAAGGATTCTTCAATGAAGGTCCATCGTATAGTTACCTCGTAGAGCGACAATGATCCTTTGATAAAGATCAAACGTATAATTACATGTATGACGACAAGGATCCTTCAATGAATGTCCAATATATAATTACCCTATAAGGTGACAAAGATCATTCAACTAAGGTCCATCATATGATTACCTCGTAGGAAATCAAGGATCCTTCAATAAAGGTCCATCGTATAGTTGCCCTGTTGGGTGGGAAGGATCCTTCAATGAAGGTCCAATTTATAATTACTCCGTAGAGCGAAAAAGGTCCTTTAATGGAGGTATAACATATAGTTACCGAGTATGGCTACCTACAAAAATCAAATATTTGAGGAGATAAGGTGCATCATCCAAAAACCTTTCCCTTGCATATAGTTTTAAATTCCATAATCAAGCCCCGACTGTTGGGAGAAATTTGGGAGGCAGTGATGTTGGCAGTTGCTAGAACTTCCACTTAGAATAGGGTCAAGGGGATCAAAACCCACAAATATTAAATAACTAAGAGGTGCAGGTAGAAGTAGGGACAATGCGAGTCAGCTATGGCAGTCAAGTTAACCCTTTTTTCCCTAGCACACGCCTCTAAATATAACGTCTTCCTTGTGGCCAGAGTTAGAAAATTTGTTTTGTTCTCGAAAGACAACAATCCTTTCCTCACTAGTGTACAAAGTCACAAAATCTTCGACACTTATGTATTTAACATCTGTAGACGCCATCAGTTGCTGGGAGTTTCCTAGTAAAGAATATGAAAGAAAAGAGTCACAATCACTCACATAACTACTAATACTCTCGTAAATCCCAAATACGCCTACATCTAATAGCCTATAATCAATCGAACCATCCACCAGCTCAACATTCCTCGCGCAATGCAAATACATTTCAGACCATTCTCTAATGCTTGAAGGCTCTATCACCCTACCGTTCTCATCTAAATCCCTAATACACGCCATTAAAAAGGAAAGGGAAAGAATACATACTTGTACATAAAAATAAGGGATTGAGAGTTAGACTTAGTAAAATTGGAAGGCAAATACATTATGCGCTTGAGAGGGTCTGATGGAGTTTTATGAAAGCTTTGGAGAAGAAGGTATTCAAAAATGTGGATAGTGAGGTTTGAACCCCTTTTTATAGGAATTTGAAAGCCAGCCTTATGGGCAATCAATAGCCTCTCACTAGGTACATCAATAGTTGCAAAAGATTCCTTAAATATCTGACACGTGTAAGGAATTCAGGCCGACTTGGCTTCCTGAAACAAATTTACCATTAATCAGATTTGATAATAGGTGTCCACTCACTTTAGCTAATGTTTAAGGACTCTCCTCGATTGACATTTAGAGATTCACCCCGAGTTATGCTTGAGGGACTCACCCCAAGTTATGCTTGAAGGGGATCAAACTAAATTACTTCGTTCTTTACAAGCCATTATGGTTAAGGGACTTTTTACCAATATGATTGTATTGGACCTTATGCGAAGACAAGTTTACCAAACTTGGAAGAAAATGGCCTAAAAGGAAGAAATACAAAGTTCACTGAGGGTAGGGGAATACCACGTGCCACTCAAAGTGAGGTTTCTAGTCTCACATAGATCGTAACACACACCCATTGTATGTAATACTCACTCATTGGTCACATTACTTGCCCTAAGTTGGGTATGGATTAAAATTGTCCATTACCCACTTATGAAACATTGGAATTGATGTGTCTGTAGACACTAACGACATTAAGGCTCTGTCAAGGGGGAAAGCCATGTTCTCCAAAAGAATATGGGGAATAGTGATTTCCAAGCTCTTTATATGGACATAATAACCACTTATCGGCTGCAAGAATCTAGGTCCAATGGACCTCTATAAATACCTCAACCACAAGGTTGATGGGAGACATTCAATTCACCTAAGATTCATAGATACAAAGCTTATCACCACTTTGAGTTAGTTGTCTTTAACACCATCAACAACCTTAAACACCACACATATCCCTTAAAATACAACATTATCTTTATTGTACGTTTTTAGCAGGTATAATCTTCATTAAAGGTGACATTTCTAGAGAGAAATATTTCCTAGTGGATAATTTTTTAAGGATAAAACCATTGGTGCCATACTGATAACCCAAAAAGGGCACACTTTCTAGCACAAGGATTAATTTTTGTTCTTCTTTGTTGTGAAGTTGAGGCAAAGAAAAGGCAGTCAAGTACTTTCAAATATTCCATATCAGGCGGTGAGCCATATAGAATCTCATAAGTCAAAATATTGTTAAAAGCCACTTATGGAAGTCTATTAATAAGATGGACAACATGCGTGAAAATAAAGCACCAGGAACTCGTGGGTAATTGACTTTCAAAAATCAGAAATCTTATGACATTTAGAATAATTTACGATTTCTTTATGCAACAACATTTTGTTGTGATATTTCGGAACGTAGGTTACTTGATGAATGATTCAATGGTCTTGATTAAACTTGCCAATAATGGATTATTTGTCATTGTCAAATCCAATCTCTTTAACACTTTGGTTAAATTGAGTTTTGACAAGATGTATACAACTTATTATGAGACTTCTCTTTATGAAGTTGTCAGATTATTTGCTTTCTATGTTTGAATGTGCAATTTTCAAGCCATATCAACGGGTGGCATGTGACTCATCTGTTCTTGAGGGATTCTGATTAAACTAGGATTCATCATACCGTTAAAACATTTTCGACTATTCCCATTAGAGTTATAAGCAATCAATCACGGTAGATCGAAATCTAAAATTTAGATTGGAAATCGAAGGACCTTCGATTATTCCCATCATACCAAGATTTTCATTGAATGCCTTTTTAAGTGAAGCATGTTGGACCTTCAACCTTGCTTGAGGATCCTCTTCTTCCAATTGAGAGGCAGAGAAAGTTGGAGTTAAGGTTGAGAGATGAAGGGTGCCAGCTCAGAGGCGGAGAAAGTGAGAAAGCTCCACCATTTGCGATATGAAAGGTTTAAGGTTCAGCGGAGGAACGATTTTAGTGGACCCGACAACAATGATCAGTGGAGCAAAGAAGAAAGTGATGAAGACTATGGAAGGTAGTTGAGGTAAATGTGAAGGGTTGTGATGGTTGGAGAGAGAGAGAGAGAGAGAGAGAGAGAGAGAGAGAGAGAGAGAGAGAGAGAGAGAGAATTTGAGATGTTAGAAAACAAAAGAGTTAGATAATAGATTTCAAATGCTGAAGATCTCTTTTATTGTGAAGCAATGAAATGCATAGGGTCTCCATGTAGAAGCGTGATTTAGTGAATGTGAAAACATATGAAGTAAATATGTGACTCTTGAATATATGAATAATGAAAGAAATTAATTAAATTTTCAAAGTCATTCACAGGAATTAATGAAAAATGTATTACCATGTAATAATGATTGCAATGAGATAATGATGCAAAAATTATCATTTAGAACATGAAATTAGCCCTCTAAATTGATTTGAGTTGGTTAAAAATGTAATAATGACGACATTTAACTTTATATATTGATAGTAGATGAATACTGAAAGAAATTAATTAAATTTTCAAAGTCATTTACAGTATTTAATGAAAAATGTATTACGAATGTAATAATGATTGCAGTGAGATAATGATACAAAAATTACCATTTAGAACATGAAATTAGTCCTCTAAATTGATTTGAATAGGTTAAAAATGTAATAATGACGATATTTAGATTTTTTTTAAAATAACCACTATTTTCAAATCAAATACCAAAATAACAACATTTTCAAACTATTTACCAAACTAACTACTTTTCAAACAAAAGAAATTACACGACAAGAGCAGGCGCCACTGTCTGTGACGCATGCATTGCTTATTTGCACTAAGGCGTCACTGCCTATGACGCATGTATGCAAATGACTAATATTGCATGCATGTGTCACTCCTCCTGACGCCACTATCTATTGCTTTTTACCAATATTGCATGCATGCAAAAGACTAATATTGCATGCATGTGCCACTCCTCCTGACGCCACTACCTATTGCTTTTTATCAATATTGCATGCATGCGCCACTCCTTCTGGCGCATGTTCAATAACATTTTGCATGCATGTGTCACTCCTTATAACGCCTCCCCTTAGTACATGCGCATTGTATTTTTTAAATAATTAAAAAAAAACAAAGCATGCACCACTGGTAGTGGCATTTGCTCTTATTGCATCATGTGCATACATGCACCACTAGAGTTAACATGCACCACTAGGGTTGATATGCGCCAGTTGCTTGCTCTTGTAATTTGTTTTGTTTGAAAAGTGATTGATTTGGTAAATAGTTTGAAAATGTAGTTATTTTGATATTTAATTTAAAAATAATAGTTATTTAAAAAAATTCCAATATTTAACTTTTATATATTGATAATAAATTTATTTAAATAAAAAATACTTATGGATTATTTTGATTTTATAAAAAATTGAACACACATTTTTTTTTGAGTAATACTACTAATATTTTAAAATTGCAACACTTGCTACAAAATTTGAACTTTACCGGGTCCATCCATGTTCTTTGACATGCATTCCATAAACCCTAGAAAATCGGAGCAAAGGGTTTATGCAAAAGTGACAATTTAACAGTTTCAAATTCTGTTTCTTCTATTACAAGTATCAAACACCACTATCACCATGAAATTTCTCAGAACGATCTTCATCCACCACATTCACAAGCGCCACCGTTTCCTCAACCCCAAACGCGCCTTTTCATCTCCATTTTCAAACTCTTCTTCAGCAGTACCACAGCCAGAGGACACAGAAACCCTACATTCTAATAGTAGGAACCAATCCACCAACAGTTGGAGCATATACGGAAAGGTAGTTGCGAAACAAAGAATCAGCAATCACAGCGATGAAGATGAAGAAACCGAGGATGGAAAACCAAGTGAGAGTGAAAATGGGAGCATGATGAATTTGAAGAATAGAAGCATAGTTAGGACGGGAACGACGACGAAGAGGGGCACTGGGAAGGTGAAAACTCAGTGGGTTTGTTACGATTGTGGGTATACTGCAGGACAATGGTGGGGAACTTGTCCTTCTTGTAACATGGTTGGCACAATGAAAGAGTTTCATGAAGCGAAAGCTAGTGATGCTGTTGATAGTAGTAAGCTTAGAAGTGGTTTATCAGTTTCTGAAGATGCAGTGAGAACTTGGCTCCCACAGCGATCTGATCAGTTGCAACCAGTTAAATTGAGTGAAGTTAACAGTGGATTCAATGAGAAGGGTTGGCGATTTCCTTTGTAAGTTTCTTTCTTTTTTTATTATAATGGCGTTGTGTTGTATGTTTGGGATTCTGTGGGTTTTAGATGATTTAGTTGTTGATTGCTATTTGGAGGTTTAGGGGTTGATTGAAATTTTGATGGACTAATCTTGATGATTTTGCGAGTATTTATTAACCGACTAAGGAATCTTCGGAAAATAGTAGAATACATGAGTTGGATTTGATTATAATACCATGCCTCAGTAGTTCTATCTGTTATCAGGTCTGGCTCTTTTGGAGATGAAGTTTCTATTGTGCTTGGCGGTGGTCTTGTACCAGGTTCGGTCCAATTTTCTTATTTGCCGTTTTTCCTTAACTATGTTTGTCTATTTTTTGGGTAGGACTAATACAAAAGAGTCACTGCATTTGGTGACTTATGTTAGTGAATGGATCATTAATGGACCACTTTTTCTGTTCCTTTTTTTCTCCTTATCAATCGGCATGATATTTGAGTTTTCATAATAATGCTTCCAACTGTAAAACCGGTTATATTGTATGGGCTAAAGTGTTGAACGATAATAAACCAACCCGGAAATAAAATAAGCTTAGCAGAGATGAGAATGATGCTTTGAAAGTGTGGAAAGATTAGACAAGATAGAATTAAGAATGACAACATTAGAGAGAAAGAGAGTTAGGGTAGCTCATATCGTAGAAAAGACGGTGGTAGCCAGACTCGGGTGGTTTAGGTACATGGACCAAAGACTTGTAGATTATGTAGTAACGAGAGTATGTCACATGGAGGGTAATTAAAGCTCTAGAGGAAGAGGAAGACTTAAAGAAATTATTAAGAACGACATAAAGATTAATGAGTTTGATAGATAGATATATGATATATGACAAAATATTATGACATCGTTTGATCCATGAAGCCGATCCTATTTAGTGGGGTAACACTTGGTTGTTGTATAAAAATGCTTCCTGCTGCTTGTTCAAGAAGTTGTGATATCTTCCTTATTCCAAGTATCTTCCTTATTTCAGGTTTATTTGATGTTTTGGCACATAATGAATTTGTTTTTCATGGGTAATTAATTTACTACCGTGGTTTTGAAGGTTCTTTGAATTTAGTTAGTGGAGATCCTGGTGTTGGGAAGAGTACACTGTTGTTGCAGGTATGCATTATTTTTTCAAAAATCTGAGGATCAATCTTCTTTAAATGGACTTTTGAACTGTCTTTAATGCTTGGTTTATCTGCGATGTTGAATTGGAAGATGGCAGCATTGATAGCAGAAGGATGCAATGGCAGTGGCGGCGAGGCCTGTCCAGTTGTATATGTCTCTGGTGAAGAGGTTTGCTTTTAATAAGTCTCATGTCATTACATTCCTATTAAAAATTTGAAGTTTTAAATGTACAAAAAATATAGATTATATTCATATTTTTCTGTCAGAAACATTTTCATATTGCTTTGATATCTCCTGTATAACATAGAATAAGTTTGAAGTTTTCCGAACACAGTTAATGCAAAATAAGGGTCTATTGACAAAAAAGGGACAGATACTGTAAATGTACTAACAATAATAACTTACTGTTCAACAGATTTGTTTGTTGTGTTATGCTAAAAAAAAGATTAAAAATTCTAAATAAGGGTTTTGAAAATGAAAACTATTGGACATTGATTCTAGGTTAATTTATAGGAAATTACTGGTATAGCTTATTTTAAACTGATCACCACTTAATATAATTTTGAATATATTTCATACTTCTATTCACCATTCCCTGGAATTTTTCCGTTCTCTTATTGGTACTTTTTAGTGCAATTTTGAAGTTTGTTTTAGAAGGGGGTTATAATGTTGAATTATTTACTATGTTAATGGTATTGTGATTGCCATTTATAGGATTTTCAATAATAGTTTTCACTTAAGGTAAACTTGTAAAATAGCTCGCAAGAGTTCACAAATCAAGTCTACGGAAGCTGGTGAATGAATCTATGTGGACTCTTGAGTTTGACAACCTTGACTGTTGTCCTTTACTTCTTTGTCTATTTATCTTATCTTTCTAAATCTTGTATTTTGCATTGTGAATAGAGATAGTCATTTATTTCATGTGATTCTTTTAAGACTATGGCACTCTGACTTAGTGATAATTTCTGTTTCATCATTTGCAGAGCCTTCAGCAAATTGGTCACAGAGCAAATCGCCTAGGGATTAAATCTGATATTTATTTGTATTCAAGTACTGATATTGAGGTATTTTCTTGGATTCTGTTAATTTGGTTTGCTGTGGCATTTTTTCTTGCTTTTTTACTCATTTTAACTCATTTTTATCATAAAGTTATTATCTTGCAGTATAAAGGAGCTTGCTCCCATATAATGCTGTTCTGTAATTGACCAGCATGGAGCATGATGTAAAGAAGTCTCAATAATTGTTTTTTATTGCCCATTTTACATGGTGTCAGGACATATTAAGGATAGCTCAGTCTCTCCCCATTCGAGCTCTGGTTGTTGATTCAATACAAACCGTTTATTTGAAAGGAATAGTAGGAAGTGCTGGAGGGATTATGCAGGTTCTGAATCTACCATATTCAATTACTCTGAAGACTTTTGAATTTATCTTGTATTTTTTTGCTGTAATGGGGCTATGGACATCCGATGGGATTGCTTTAACATGATATGTCATATGATATGGTTTTGAGGGATTTCTTTTAATTAATTTCTACCTTTCCTTACCATACTGACTTCTATATCGCTACAGTGTTGCAGTTTGGACAACCCCCTATTGTTCCGTAATACACTATTTAGTACAAAATATTGTCAAAAAGCCGCTATAGCACTATTGCATAGCGAAATTTTAACAATTCGCTATTTCCCGCTATCTGCAATTGACAACAATGGGACGGACTGATGATATAGTAATTTTTTGTTGCTTAAACTATGTAATTGATTAATTGGTTAATTTAGTTGCCTAGATGGATGGCTTACTTTCTCTATTAGCATCTGTTTGTTTTAATCTGCTCCTCAATCAAAAGCATCAAAATGCACCAATATACCTTTTAGTTTCTCATTGAAGTCAAATGCTGGTTATTGGCACATGACTTTGTATAGGTGCGTGACAGGTGAAAGAATGTACTTCAGCTTTGATGCGATTTGCTAAAACGACTAACATCCCAGTACTTTTGGTGAGCAATAGCCTCTATCAATCTTATGATTGTATCTATTTACATAGTGTCTTGTTTTGCATCATATCAACTTTTTTTAAAGACAATAATGGACATTTCCATCTTGACCCACCAAAGATTTAATCCCCTCACTCCACAAAATCAATTCAAATGTGCTAGTATGGTAGAAATTGAAATGTTTATCTGAGTCTAAAAGAGCCAGGTCATTGATTGGTGTTGCTTGCCTGTACTTCATTTATAATTTTTCCGTGGGCATGTATCTCAATATGGCTTTAATGTTTGTTAGCATTCTTGATAATCTTTGAATTTTTTTTCTCTTTTTTTTCATGTTTCAGATTGGGCATGTAACAAAATCTGGAGAGATAGCCGGGCCTCGTGTTCTGGAGCATATTGTTGATGTTGTCTTGTACTTGGAAGTTGGTACCTTGTTCCATTCATCTTTCTTTGAGTAGTCAGTACAGATGATTTGTGCCTATGAGGCTATTATTATAGTTTTATCATGAAAATTTGATAAGGGCCACTCAGTTTCAGTTTAGATGAGTTACAACAAATTTTTGCTTTATCGCATTATAATATGGGAGAAATATCCATGGTGATGTTTAAAGAAAACTATTGTAATCTTTTTTAACAATGCCTTTTTAAATTCTGTCTTTGCAATTTAGATGTCAACTTCCTCAAACAGTGATGAAATAATATTAGAAGACATAACAAAAAAGTCACAATCATAATGAGTTGAAAGGTGGTGACATGTAGTGGAACTTCCTCAATGATTTTTTTAAACTAATTGATATTTGTTTTTATGATATTGCATTTAAACTAAAATCTGACAGCTTTGTTTATAAGATATTGTATTTTATGTGTATGTTACTTATAGCTTGATTATTAGATGTCATTACAATTTTCTCCTTTCTAATTGCTTATAATTAATGCATAGGGTGAGAGGTTCACTTCATATCGAATGCTCCGCGCTGTGAAAAACCGGTTTGGATCCACTGATGAGGTATATGCCAGGACTAGTTTCCATTCAATTAAGGAACAGTTACTGATAATTACTACTCTATTTGTATCAAGATTTGTGAAAAATTGTCTTTCCGTAATACTCTCGATATCGTGTCCAGCGTGTAATAGCAAGAACTTGTTGCTCTTTTCTTATAGTATATGTATATTAGTATTTTGTGTGATGCTTAATAATTTTGAGAATGTGGATAATATCAACTTGTGTGCCATATCCTGCATATTTGGCAGTAAATTTAACTCATTATATTACAAAGGCATGAGTGATGTGTCAGTTGATCTGATGTGTGCGGGACTTCAATTTAAAATAACATTTATTTTAAAGGATTTTACATGTTAAACTTTGCCGGCCTCTCTCAAAAAGAGAAAAAAGAAACTACAAAAACAATTACTCTTTGTGTTATTATGACAATTTGTTAACAGTATCTGGGCTTCGATTTCTTTTCTTTAATCAGGATTATATGAGAAATTTGATGTTTGATCTGTCTTGTCTTTGATTTTTGTGAACAGCTTGGAGTTTTTGAGATGTCAGAATCAGGATTTCAGGCTGTTTCCAATGCCACTGAAATGTTTCTCACTGAACAAGACCCTGATTCAGATGTTTTAGTTGGGTTAGCTTTTACCGTAATAATGGATGGTTCAAGAACTTTCATAATTGAAGTTCAGGTAATTTTTGAATTATCATTCTATAAAAAACAATGGTGATGATCTTTGGCACAATGGTTTGAGTTGTTGTCATGTGACAGTGTCAAGGGTGCCATGGATTCAGCCTCTTGCAAACTCAATGCAAGGCTACTTATACTAGACCCACAATGGGTTTGACTCTTCCTTGAAGCTTTCCTGGCGGGAGTTTAATAGCATTAAGGGGCCTATTATTTATGTTATAATAAAACTGTCTTATTTTAAATAGTTAATAGGCAAAATCTTTAGAATTTATCATTCTTTTTTTGTTCTATTATTTTAAAATCATCTATTAAGAAAGTTTAAGTTTTTATCATCTCAAGCATCTTTGCGATTTACGGTGTTGATGTATAGTTGTATAAAAAGCAATAAGAGGTCAAGTTCTCTAGGGGTTTTGTTCTTTATTGGACAATTTTCTCATGAGTCAGTGTCAGAACTGATCTGTACTAGAGCTTGGCTTCTGTATATGGTGGTGAGGCCTTTGAAGAATCCTTATTGCGAATTTGTGATTATGTAACAATTTCTGCATATAATACTGTTTCTTCTCTGAGGTCCTTTAACAAAATTACTTAGACTAATTTTCAAATTTACTTTGCAGGCACTCTGCCTTTCTCAATCCCCGGTGGGAGGGTCAACTTCAAAAGTAGTTAATGGAGTTGACATAAATAGAGCTAACATGATCAAATGTGTAAGTTATTGTTGTTAATTATTAATCTTTTATTGCTTGGACAGTTGTACTCTATGGTTAATATTTTTTCGTTTATCTTAATGAGAAAATTAACTTAAGGAATACTTGAGCTGGATATTGATTTTCTTCTTTAAAGTATAAGCTGCTGCATTGGAACTTGTTCGGCTGTGCATTGATTATTACCCTGTTTCTTATTCTGCAGGTTCTTATAAAGCAAGCAGGTCTTCATATCCCAGTAAGTGTAAATTAATTAATAAATTTGATTTATTCTGTTGGAAATTCTGCCTTCATTGTGCTCCTAGCCACCTAATTACGGCATTTGGATTACCTTCATTGCGGCCTTCAATACCTTCATTGTGTTGGGTGTGAAGGTGTGAATTTAGTCCCACAATACCTAGAGATATGAGATATGTAGTGTTTATAAAACTTGGGCAGCCCTCATTTTACAAACTAGTTTTGTAAATGTCTGGAGTTAGGCTCAACTCAAACTCTATGATATCCTTACAAGTTCATTGTTCCTCTCGATGTATTTTTTCAGAGTGGTTTCACATGTTTCACTCGAATATATTCACATGTTTGCACTATAACACACAATAATACAAATTCTGCACCAGCAACATTCAATTCAACATTCAATTAAAAAAAAAGATATTCTCCAAACTTTTTGTCTTCCAAAGTAGTTATCTGCCATTTTCATGTCTCTTTAATTCTTAAAATATAACTGGTGGGAATATATATTCATTTGATATTTGTATTCTTGTTCTTATATTCTATCTCCTTATGTTTTCTGTGTACAATAGTCTGTGCATTTGAATGTTGTTAGTGGATTGACATTGACTGAGACTGCTGGAGATCTTGCAATAGCAGCTGCAATTTGCAGCAGGTTGGTATTCTAATTTGTTTGAAATGGTTAATATATTATGTGAATTGAGGGGCTTATTGTTCATCTTTTAAACTCCTTGTCTGGAAAATAAGTTAACTAGGACTGTTGCATGTGCGCCTTTTTTTCCAATATAACATTCTATATCTTTGTTTCATTTAGTTGTGTGTTTTTTTGGTTCCAGTTTCTTGGAGTACCCTATTCCAAAGGGCATTGCTTTCATTGGTGAAATTGGTCTTAGTGGAGAGCTTCGCACGGTGAGCTTGTTCTTTCTGATGTTAGATGTTCCTACTTAAAGACAAGTTTCATGTCCTCAATTTATAGCTGTATGCCTGATATTTATATTACAAGGTTTAATGATGTGATAGTGTGATAGGGCAAGTCAAGCATTTTACTGATTCATCCTCACTTTGCATCAGAGATTGTGATATAACTGTGGACCCAATTACTGCTAAAGGCAAAACCTGGTTCCGAAAATGCTGTACAAATCTACTTTGGCATGCGAAAAACTAATTAAGAGGAAATAACTACTGTGAAGCATGCATAGGATCTGTTTAAACTGAGGAATTTTAGATGTAGCGAGTTTCGTGTTTTTTTTTGTTCCTTTCAATTTTCAGTTTATAAATCTCATGGCCAAGGGGGTTTCTTTGGCTGAGAGCATTGCCCTTACAGTTCTTCACTATGTGCTAGTATTTTATCCGTAAAGCACTCTCATCTTATTAAATAGGAATTTATTCCTTTTAGTATTAGGCTGTCTGAGCTTGTTGAAACTGTGCAACCTAGAGAAAATTCCAAGACACCGTCTTGGATGCTTTGTATTTCTATAGATATGGTTGTTTAGTTGCCGTGCTTTTAGAATCATTCTTTGTTTCAAGCCAAATTGTAACACTTTTGTTTATTTATTTATTGTATCGAGCATTAACCTGGTTGTTTGATTCTTTAATGATGCAGGTTCCTAGAATCGACAAAAGAGTACACGCATTGGCAAAGTTGGGTTACAAAACCTGTGTAGTACCAAAGCAAGCAGTAAAAGCTTTAGGAACTGAAGGTCTAGAAAATATTAAAATAGTAGGATGCAAGAATCTGAAGGAGTTTATTAATGTAGTATTCAGTAGATAAATACAATTAAAACAAGCTGCTAAAATTGTGCAGATCTCTTTGTTTTGTAAGATGTACAATTTGACACTTTCAGAAGTTTGTAAATATAGATATACTATAGTTTTGTTTGTCTTGTGTCAATTATGTAATTTGTTGTTACAAGCATTAAATTTGCTGAAGTAACTCGCCAATTTTAAAGGCATTATTATAATTTATAACTATGACTTAACACACTTTCTTCTACTTCTGATGTGTTCTGTTCATTCTGCTTTTGCTTCTTCTGTGATATGTAGAGGATTCACAAAACTGGGCTGATGGGTGGAGGACAGTAACCTTGCCCACATCCTGTCTGTTATCACAACCCTCTTCTGCCCCTCATTTATAAGCTGCACATACAAAATAACATTTTCACTTATGGTAAACTAATGATATAACACTGATACAATGTCCTATACAAAGCAAAAACAAAGCATAGTGCAGAAAAAAGGTGTCAAATATTTTGTTTGTTCGGTCGAAGTAAAGGGAGTATCTGCTATTTCGTCAAACTCACTGGTAGTCTTAACAGACACAATGTGGTGGCATGTGAAAAGCTACAATTTGAAGCTTAAGCTTAGCTGTTCGATTGCATGTGTTTCACTGTGATTACTAAAACTATGCGGATGTGATATCAAAGAGTCACAGTAACTTACATGAAATGGAATGTAACAGTTTCGGCCATTAACTGGGCCAACTGTGAAGCCTGTGTATCCAGCCATTGCACCATGGACGGCACTTTGAGCAAGTAAGGTGCAAAACACATTATCAGATGCATTACTTGGAATAGCACGAATCATGTAAGTAGGATCTGCAACACAATTTTTATTCACTGCATTTTGTTCTTTGATTTATTAACAATACAAATACAGTTCCAAATAAAGAACTCACCAATGTACTTCAAATTTATAGCCATTTTTTTACTTCTTGCAAAGTGATCCTACAGTAGATACAAACATTTTAGTGTAAGATAATAAAAACTAAAGGAAAACACACTGACCATAATAACAGTAAGGGAAAACTTTGAGATTCCTTACCTTAATTTTCAGAGATAACCAAAGACCAACATCATGAAACAAGTCATCTGAAGCAGCATCTGGCCTATTCTTATTAGATTTGTCACTAGGAAGAATTAGCTCCTGACCTGCACCTTCCGCTATTACTATAACCATGTGTCCTTGTTCTCTCAGTCTTTTCTCAATGAACTCCAATACTCCACCTGGTCCCTCAAGGTAAAACGGTGATTCCGGAATCAAACAACAGTCCACATCCCGGCTTGCAAGAGTTGCATACATGGCTATAAATCCTGCATCAATATGCCACCATAACAACTAACCATGAGTGCTCAACAGTGTTTCAAAAACAAAGCTGAACAGTTCGGTACAACCAGTTGAACCGGAAATCAGACAATTTGTCAGAATGAAGCTTACCACTGCAACGCCCCATTAACTTCACAACACCAATACCATTCTCAGCACTCTCTGCTTCAACATGAGCAGAATTAATAGCTCTTTGTGCCTCTTCAACAGCAGTGTCAAAACCAATTGACTTGTCAATAACCTAATTCAGATACAGAACAACATTACTTTTTTCAGTAAAACTACATAACAGGAGTATAGAACTTTTACATATACAGTAAAAGCATCCTTACAGGAATATCATTATCAATAGTTTTCGGAATTCCAACCACTGCAACTTTCAATCCTCGTCTTCTAATTTCCTGACAGAATTGTTTCGGTTAGAGATCAAACTCAGGTGTTTCTGATCGGTTCGACCATAATTAAAACTCGTTAACCACTTGAGTCTAACCAATCCGTTCTCATAATAGATCATAAAAAGCATTCAAACTACATCAATTAAATCACTACCTCAAAAATCATAGCTGCTTCGTTTTGAGTTCCGAATCCTCCGAGTATATAAACCTGATTAATGCCTCGATCCTGAATACTGTCGACAATCTTTGAGGTATCATGTCCTCCATACGATGTCTTCAAAATGGTTCCACCGCGTTTGTGGATATCGTTGACAATCTTTGGTGTTAAAGGAATTGTATTTCTCGAGTAAAAACCTCTATATCCACCCTACATTCAACCAAACCACTACAATCTAGATCATATTTTAATGAAACAAAATCAAGAAAATTGAGCAGTGTCATATAAATTATACACACCTCAATTCCCAAAACTTTGTGCACTCCATACATATGGTATAATCCACAAACTAATTCTCTAATCACTGTATTCAAACCAGGACAAAGACCACCACATGTAACAATACAAGCATACACTTCCTTTGAATCAAAATATACCTGCAAAACATTCACTTCATTTTACATATGTGCAAGCCAGTGTTTCACTTTCTATCAAAGAAAAAAGAGAAACTAACCTTCTGAGCAGGTCCAGCACGTCGAAAAAGTGTCCCTCTTGAACTATTTTTATGAACAACTATCTATAAAAAAAGGAAACAGTTTCGAATTATTAACTCGGAAACAATGAAAGAATAGTAGAATTATATTAGAGGATGAGAAACAGAACCGAATGTTGCAAAACGACTTACCTGTTGCGCAACGGTATCATCTTGATTCACATAATACTGTCTGTGGAAACATGAATTAACCAGCTTAATCACTGAATAACAATTGACAGAATCAAACTTTCCTATTAAGCCCTTATTGAACAAGTGATTTTAGAGAGTTAAAAACAGCTTATGAGGAAATTGATTAAAAACAGCTTATGCACATGTGTTTCTATAAAATCATAACTGAAACACACACTCGAATGAAATTGATCACATACTTGACAACTGCATAAGAAGGATTATCTTGTAATGGGTCAGGATATGTCTGCATGATCAATCAAAAGCAGAAAAAAATCATGAAACACAATCATAAATTTATGTATCATTCAAACAACACTGAAATCAAACCAAACATGATTAGAATCAGCCATGAAAAAGAGAAAGAGTTAGTACAACATACAGGAAGATCAGGGATGTAATCAGACAAGTGAGGAACATCCTCAAGTAAAGAGTCAGAAACATAGGAAGTTGCAGAATCTAGCATGCTGTTCTTTTTCCGCAGGTTTCACCCACTTCTTCAACTATCTTTACTTTTCCTACCAAAAACACACACCTGTAACTATATATATATATATATATATAAAGAGAAAGGCATAGTTATTGCCGTATGAAATAAAATAATAATTAAGTGATCATGATTCATGTGGCGGGTTTTACATTGGAACCAACTGAATTTCCATAGCAAAATTATTATTACTTATTAGTATTCATGATTCATAAGGAGGTTTAACCTTTAATTAAGTTGAAAAGCCACCAAATTATCAATAGTTTATAGGGTCAATTTATTTTAAAAAGTAAACACAGTTAAAAACTTTATAGGTTTGTTATTGATTTTTGTTTCTTTGTTCCATTTTGAGAATATTGGTGCATCACTTTCACTTTTTCTTTGTATGCTCATATATCCACTAGGTGCATAAGGTTCATTGCCTAACTAAACCATCACCCAAACCAAATGTGTGACATTAAAAAGAAAGCAACCATTTAATTTTCCTTTTTCATGGTCATTGTTTTTTTCTTTATTTTTGCATCAAGTATTGTTCAGCCGTCGCACTCAGAGAAAGTGTTGCGCCCCACCACCACTCACATGCTTTCATTTTTCTGCTTCTGGGGCATGAAAGTAAAAGAGATTATTCTTGTCAAATATAATAGGGTTAAAATACATCTTACTTTGAAGGAATTTCGATTTATACTTTAAAATATTTTTTTTGGATTTCAAAAATTCACAACTTTTAAAAATTAATCTCAATAGGATTTGAACCTTAAACCTTTGTTATTCAAAGGGCATCCCAATCAACAGGCTGCATTGGTTGTTTGTGTTATGGGTTGCAAAATATATACTCTTTAGGGTGGAATATGATTGTTGATGAAGACAATGAAAGTTTATGTATTATTTTCAATCAAAGTGGAGATTATTGGGATTGGTTGAAAATATACATGTTGAAGAAATGCGTTGGAGGAGGAAGGAATGCATACGAGAACATGAGAAAAAAAATGAATCAACTAAATAGGAAGTCGAGAAGAACTATTTTGCAGAGCTGATAAAAAATCAACTAAAAATGAAGTCGAGAAGAACTATTTTTGCCCACCAAAAAAAGAGAAGGAAGAAGAACACACGAAAGGAAGCACAATGGAACAAAGTACGGAGATAGAGAACAATGACACACTACTACGAAAAACACATATAATGACGGTTGTGAAACACATATAATGAAGGTTTCATATCCGTTGTTAGGTAGCGTGTGATTGTATATATGTTGGTTTCCACAACAAACGAGTGACTGTGGTTATACGTTAGGTAATACGATACTTATAACAACGGATAATGAAAACAACCGTTGTGAAATAATGTATAGGTCCTGGGTTTGAATTCTAAAAACACCATTCTTGCATTTTAACATTTCACAACAGTTATTTGTTCCAACCATGGTGGTATGTGTAAGAGTTTATAATAAAATATGTGATTGCTTGTTTTTCCTTGGTCCTCATTAACCATATAAACAATTCAAATAGATTTTTGAGATGATAATCAGAAAAATTAAATTATTCTTGAAAACCAACTTAAACGGTCCAATGTTTTTCAAATTGTATGTATCCTGTAATTCATGATTTCCTAATTAACACATATAATTTGATTCAATCCCAAATTCTTCAAAGTAATGATGATGAATGAATGTCTTTTAAGTCTTTCACACAATTTGATTTCCTCTTTTTTTTTTCTAGTATATTTTTCAAACATCAAATTTTGTGTGAAAGACTCAGACTGACATCCATTTATCATCATTGTTTTGAAGAAATTGTGGCATTGATTCAAATTCTATGGGCTAAAGAGGAAATCATGAATTGCAAGATGCATGCAATTCGAAAAACATTGGATTATCTAAGTTGTTTTTCAAGATAATTTAACGTTTCTGATTATCATCTCAAAAATCTATTTAAATGAATGCAAGTCCAATGAGGGGTTAGTGAAACAAACAATCACATATGATATAACAAACTCACTAACAACATTTATAAACAAAAACATCAATTAATTAACATAGATTGAGAGAACTTGATAACTAACCGTTCTTGAAAAATTAAGACAAACTTGTAAAATGAAAGGAGGATGAAATCGAGGAGAAAATTGCAGGCTTGTGTTAAATTTGAATGGATGTCATTCTAGATTTATCACACAAGTTTGCATCTTTCACTCCAACTTCATCCTTTTTTTTTATTTTTTCTTCATAGCAACACAAATCAATTGTAATCCTACAAACACCGTGAAAAAAAAACATGTAACATAAACTAGCAACACAAATAAATTGTAACATAACATAAACAACATGTTTCACATGATTTTTCAA
This sequence comes from Lathyrus oleraceus, assembly GCF_024323335.1. Lineage (NCBI taxonomy): Eukaryota > Viridiplantae > Streptophyta > Magnoliopsida > Fabales > Fabaceae > Lathyrus > Lathyrus oleraceus. The sequence goes on from NC_066583.1 coordinate 633,196,956, forward strand.
CAACAACAACCAATAACAAATCATGTGAAACATAAAAGGCTTAAATCTCCATGCCTAGTTGAATTCGTGCAGTTATCAAAGTCTTCATAATTCTCAAGGTCTTCATTTGATTTGGAATCAGTTGCACCCAGATTCATTAGGTCCTTCACAATAGCCTCTACCTTCCTTATATTTTCGGAGTTAAAGTTCTTGATAAGAATATTCTTATAGCCTATTTCACCAGACGGTTCAACAACATTAATGTGATCCCTAACAACTTCAGCTTCCTTGGCTTTGTTCAACCATAATTCTAACATATCAATAACATTCTTTGAAGCCTCAATCTCGTGGATAAGTTTGCTCTCATTATTCATGTTAAGAGAATGATCTGGAATCTGAGAGAAATATCTAAAATCTGAACAAGAAGAGGAATCTTTTTTAAAAAAATTATACAACAACATACAACAATAATAAAATCCATAAACTCTCGAATAAGAAGAAAATCATGTGAAACTTAACAACAACATATATGAAAACGAGAGAATAAAGAAGACGAAAAATATCTTTATGTATGAATAACAAGATTTAGACTATACTGTATAATAGGAAAGTTAATGGCGAAGAAGAAGAGAGAAAATGTGTGCTAGGATTTTGCTGTGAGAGATAAGGTGATATTGTCAAGAAGTGAGAGATAATTCGTTTATATATGGGTATACACTTTTACCCGAGTCGTATTCAAAAACTATGATGAGATGTAATAACTTTCACAACGGTTGACATTAACAACCGTGGTTATAGATATTTTAATTTTAATATATATATATATATATATATATATATATATATATATATATATATATATATATATATATTAAGGATAACATTCATTATAACTAAAAAATAGAAAATTGTTGGAGCTGAGATTCGAATCATGTCACTCCATGAATGTATAATCACAGTTAATTAGTTTGACCGTAATGCAATGTTTTTTTCCCGTAAATATAAAAAAATAAAGCACGTTAAAAAATGAGATATTATCATAGTTAACTGTCAGACTGTTGTAATTTAGTGTTACCTAAGATATATTGTAGTAGTAACACAATTATTATAGCGGATGAGAAGAAAAGGAAACTGAATGAATACAATAGTAAGGGCTACAATGAGAGTGAAACAACGGTGATAAACGTGGAAAAAGAAAGACGAGAAAAGCAACATATGACATATATCATGGACGGTGGAAAAGTAAACGAAAGGAACTTTTTATTGGTAGGACGTGATAGTCAAGCCTGTCACGAGAAATGAGTTTTGTTAGCTGGAACATTCAGGGACTAGGAAACCCGAGTGTAGTTCTAACAATTTGGGACCTCGTTCGAAAGCATAAACCGAGTGTTTTGTTTCTTTGTGAAACACCCGTACACGCAAACAAGGTTGAGGAAATTCATACCAGATTGGGCTTTGACGATTCTTTCGCAGTAGATACAATTGGAAGGGGTAGTGGCTTAGCATGTTTGTGGAAGTCACCTTATGATTGTTGTTGAGAATCTGTTATCAATCAATTAGTATTGATTGATATTCAATTAGTCATAAGTGTAAATTATATTATTATTTATTGTGTATAACTCTTTTGAATATAAATACATAACATATGTGATCATATTAGACACACAGAGATACAATTACAACCTGGTATCAGAGCCTCGTTTAATGGGCCATTTACTATGATTTCCGTTATCAGGCCACCACCATTTAATTTCACACTCCAGTTGTCTAGTCCTAAGTGTGAGTGGGTGTATTAAGAGTCCCACATCAGATAATATATGGCTTGGACATGTGTTTATAAGTTGGGGCAGTCTTTATTATACCAATCGGTTTTATAGGATTGTGTTAGACCCGACCACACTTATTAACATGCACGTGGAGACTATTTCAGCCCACAAAAGGAATGATGAAGCCGACAAACAAGTCTTGAATTGCCAGGAACCGTAAAACCTAGAGGTTGATCCATACACACTTCCTCCTCCAATTCTCCGTGTAAAAAGAATTTTTTAATGTCCAACTGATGAAGCGACCAATGATTAATAGCAGCCATTGCAAGGAAGAGACAGACTGAACTAATCTTGGCCATTGGAGAAAAATTGTCACCATAATCAAGGCCAAATATTTGTGTGTATGCCTTAGCTACCAAACAAGCTTTGAAACGATCAATCTGACCATCTGGTCCAACTTTCATTGTATAAACTCATCGACATCCCACTATAGTTTTGTCGAAAGGTAAAGTAACAATGTCCCAAGTGTTATTTGAATGCAATGCAGCCATTTCTTCCACCATCACCTGACGCCAATTGGGATCAGTCATAGCTTCATTTGTAGACTTATGAATAGACACATAATCCAAAGTCGACACAAAAGAAACATAGGAAGTATAGAGACAATCATAATTTAAAACACAAGCATATTTAGGTTTTGGGTTATGATATCGAATACCTTTTTGTAATGCTATTGGAAAGTCAAGTTCAGGTAACGTAGCTGGAGGAATAGTTAGAGTAGGAGGTGGTGCTGGTGGATTAATATCATATCTAAACTCCGATGGACGGGGTGCCCGTCGTTGGTAGACCTACAATGGAGATTTAATGGAAGTGGGGGATGAAAGAAGGGATATCTCGAACATCTGAATTACAAATCTCATCGGGTGACATTGAGGCAGAGAGAAAAGGTGAATCTTCAAAGAATGTAACATTAGAGGAAACAATGTATCGTTGAAGTTGAGGACAAAAACAATGACATCCCTTTTGTATACGTGAGTATCCTAGACAAATACATTTGAGAGATTTTACGGAAAGTTTGGCTTTACCTGGACTAAAATCATGAACAAAACATGTGCAACCAAAAAATACAAAGAGGAATAGGGTAGAGATCATATTTCATATTCAATATAGAGTATGGAATCTGATCTTTAAGGACCGATGAAGATATTCAGTTGATAAGGTGACATGCTGTGAGGAGAGAATCACCCAAAAAATGAGAATGTACATTATGGTGAAGTAAAAGAGTTTGTACGGTTTTAACTAAATGACGATTCTTTCGTTCAGCAACACAATTATGTTGTGGTGTATGAGCACATCATGGTTGATGAATAATTCGTTGTGTGATGTTAAAAAGGATTAAAATTGGGATGACACATACTCACGAGCTTGGTTTGGTCAATTAAGTTTTGCCTTGATATTGTTTGGTATGACTAGATGTGAAGCAAATCACTCTGTTTTCTTCCTTCACTCCTCCACCGGTCAGTGCGTCTTTCTTGTGGTCTATGTTGATGACATTTTTATCACTAGAGATGATACATAGGGTATCCAGCGACTTAAAACTCATCTTTTAAAAAAATTTCAGACAAAAGATTTGGATCCACTCAAATACTTCTTAAGTATTGAAGTTGCTCAGTCCTTATCAGGCATTGGAATTAACCAACGTAAGTATGCATTAGACATCCTAACTAAAACTGGTTTGCTTGACTGTCATCTAATTGATACTCTTATGGATCCCAACGTCAAGCTTCTTCCGGGTCAGGGGAAGCTGTTGAAAGACCTGGGAAGATATCAACGTTTAATGGGTAGACTCAATTATCTTACCATCACCAAACGAATATTACTTTTGCAGTGAGTATTGTGAGTCAGTTCATGAACGCTCCTTGTGATACTCATTGGAATGCAGTTACTCAGATTCTCAGATATATAAATAATGCATCAGGAATAGGCATATTATATGAAGATAAGGGTGATGCTAAAATCACGTGTTATTCATATGCAAATTGAGCATGATCATCGTCGAATAGGAGATCCACTTCTGGATATTATGTTCTTATTGGAGGAAGTATGATCTCATGGAGGAGTAAGAAATAAAACACAATTGCACTATCTAATGTTGAAGCTGAATATCGTGTTATGGTAGCAGCATCAAAGGAACTTGCACGACTTGAGAATTTGCTCTCAAAACTTAGGTTGGAAGACCTTCATGCCACAAAACTCAACTGCGACAATCAAGCGACATTTCACATTGCATCCAATCTGGTTTTTCAGAAACGAATCAAGCACATAAAAATAAATTGTCACTATGTAAGAGACAAGGTACTATCAGGAGAAATAACCACAAAATTTGTTAAATCTGAAGATCAACTAGCCGATATGTTTACCAAGTCTCTCAAGGGTTCTTGAGTGAATTATATTTGTAACAAGCTCGAATCATACAATATATACAATTCGTCTTGAGGGGGAGTGTTAAGAATCCGTTATTAATCAATTGGTATTGATTGATATTCAATTAGTCATAAGTGTAAATTATATTATTACCTGTTGTGTATACCTCTTTTGCATATAAATATACAACATGTGTGATCATATTAGACACACAGAGATACGATAACGGATTCTCAACAATTGTCATTTAATCAAATACTCGACAAATTTCATCATTATGGATGTAACATCCCTAATTTTAATAAGTTATATTTTCTAATATCCATATATATTTTCATGATATGAATTAGTAGCTATTATATTTTAGACGATTTGAGGTAAATGTGTAACACCCTTCTAAAATACCTCAATAATTAATTAAAACAACATAATATAAATCAGAGTAGATATGCAATTTCAGGGTGTCACACTTGACACTTCACACCATTCACCAAAATATCTTGTCATGCTCATTTATTAATCAAAATAAAACATTGCACAATTCGCAGCGGATAGAAATCCAACAACATGCAAACCATGTAACACATTACATGTAAAGTTGTTCAACAACCACAAATGAAAACAAAGTAAACATCCCGTCCCGATGTTACATATACCAGAGCATGACCCACTAAGGAACTACACTAGACTCCAAGCACTAGCTTCTACTCAATCACTGCTCGTTACCTGAAACATAGTTGTAAGGGTGAGTTCCTCAATCGATATAATAAGCATTATAAAATATCATGTAATGCTAAGTAAATTAACACATTCATCACCCTAATCATATCACACATTCAGCAACGGCAACATCACTCATAATCATACTCAACACAAACACAAAACACACGTATAATATTGGAATACATCCATTCATATTATACGCCATACATACATTATGAAATGAGACTCCATGCATGCGGTACCGACTATTCGTGAACACATAGTTCAACCTCACCGATCAAACCCAGATACGGTTACCAAGCTCACTAGCCCCACTCATTTGAGACCTAGTGACTCACTCACTAATTCCTCACCATGGGAATTAGCTACCACCATAAAGGCTATGCTATGCACGCTAAATCACCTAGCATGCAAACATCAACAACAATCCACAACGGACATATGCTCACACTCTAAGCCATAAACAGTCCATCCACACTTGCATACATAATAGATATATTCACAGCATTATGCATACCGTCATACATCATCAGCATATTTGTCACAGAATCATATCATGCCATGCCAAATAATAAATCACAGTATTAGCACACTCTACTAATACCTATACTGCTCAAAACCACGGGAAATGATCCCTATTATATCATACATGCAATATATCATTCACCAATATAGGCCAATCATCAAATATGTACACAATATTTGAATATCAATTTTCCACTTTCAAACAGTGTTAACCGGTTAACGCCCTGGGTTAACCGGTTAACGCAAAACAGAATACAATTTTTACAGTATTTCAACAGTGTTAACCTGTTAACGCCCTGGGTTAACCCGTTAACGCAAGACAGAATACAAATTTAACAGTTTTTCAACAGTGTTAACCTGTTAACGCCCTGGGTTAACCCGTTAACGCAAGACAGAATACGCTTTTTGGCAAATTATAACAGTGTTAACCGGTTAACGCCCTGGGTTAACCGGTTAACGCAAGACAGACATCAATTCTTTTAATTATCATAACAGTGTTAACCGGTTAACACCCTGAGTTAACCGGTTAACGTAAAACAGAAAGTTGTTCCTGCGCTAACACGAAACAGAATGCAGATTTCCCCGCATTTTTCGCCGTTGGAGGACTTCCGGACCTCCGATTTCGATTCCGTAAAAAGCTACGCGTCCAGAAATTTACAACTCACCCAAATATAGATTCAATTACAGTTTTAACATAATTTGTTCATCACAATTTGCAGCATTCATCATCCCAATTAGGGTCAATTCAATGGCTTATTACTACCCATTACATGTTAACCCATAATACCCATTAAACGACGATAAACCCCCCTTACCTGAGTTAATCCGGCAATTGATTCTTTGACCTTCAACAATCGTGAATTCTCCTCCTGAGCCCTAGCCTCTTCTTCTCCCTTTCTCCACTTTCCAGCCGCTTCTCTGTTTTCACGTGAAAAACCCTTTTCTAATTGGGACTCTTTACTGATTCCAACTTATAATTCCAATAATAATAATCCAATAATATTCCAATTATTTAATTAAATTAATAATTATACTAATAATAATATCTATGAATGGTTTATCTTTTATTTTGAAAAATAATACCCTCTCATTCATATTATCATCATAATATACTATTAAACTTAAATTAAATAATTATCATATTTTATCGGGGTGTTACAAAATGTGCATTATTATTTATTATGATATTTTGTGTGCCTTATATTAATAATAAACGTGAATCATATTTTTAGTATATTATTTTATAAATAATTATTTTTAAATATAAATTATATTGTGATTAATTTCTTTGTTACGATGTAATAATTTTATACATCTTAAATTTACATAATGGTTAATTTAGAGTGTTGAAAATATATTTAATTATTTCATACCTTATAAAAAATTAAAGGTATTTAAATGTGAGTATTTTAGAGGATAATATAATATTTTAGTTAAAAATAATATAATAAATTAATTAAGGATATAGCATTTGTGTTAATTAAATATCATGTTTAGAAAGAAAGTGAAAAAAAACACAATAAAGATATGATATAGGGTCAAACCCATAAAAAATACATAATTAAATTAAAAATAGAAAAAATAAGGATACTGCTGCCGTGCTGCGTGTAGAAGGCAGAAAAGAATCAAGGAGAGAAAATACAATATTGATGGAAGAAAAGAGATTCTGATGTCAAACAACAATGCAAAACAATTTCTTTGATTAACCTCAAATTTCAGTATGAGTTTTCTACTTTTTAAGTTAGTTATTTAAATTTTTAGTCACTCTATTACCTTCTTAAAATTGTAGTTTTTCTCCATTCTTGAACCTCACCATTTCAATATGTTTTTCTTTATTATAACTTTGTTTTGAGTGGAACCAATGCAAAACGTCTGAACAAATATTAGTAATATTATCCACTAGTTTAATTTCTGATTTAAGGTAAGTTCATTTAACCTAAATTTTGAAATTAATATTTTTAAACGTATTTTCTTATTTAATTTTTTATATGTAACTTCATATTGTCAAATTTGATCGATTTGAAGGTGATGATTGGAACAAATCAAAGATCATTGCTGGTGGTTATGGATTCACATTAGAAAGCATCAAAATAATAAGGTACGAGGTGAGATTGCATCTATCATACCTGTCATACTTGTCATACCCCAAAATTCACCATACCCTTCACAAAGTTCATCTAGGTCACTAACTTTAGTCGTATGCATATCTTCATATCATTCATTTCATTTGCATAACCATTGGTCCAATACAAAAGGAAATGTATCATGAATTCAAAGCTTTGTGCTTGCACCTAGTGGAAACTAAGGTTTCTCTGCAACTGGAGGTGGTTCAACAATCAAACCATAATTCGAGGTATCTCTTAGAACTGGTGTAGTGTGCTCAACATTGGAGATTCAAATATGGCTTCTCGGTGAAGCAAAACCCTACTTTTGGGATCCTCATTTCATCATGGCTCCATAACCCTGGTTTCATCTGATCCATTTGCATTCCATTGATGTTTGATCCTCTTACTTGGTCAAGCTTCATCCCACAACCTTTTGTTCATGGCTATTCTTGTTGGTTCCTTGGTGTTGAGCCCACATGTGCATCATGTATTTGTATTCTTTGGTTTGTTCCTATTGCTATCCTTTGGTTTATTTCCATCGGGTCAAGGTTCTTCAAGTTCATTTCATGCCATTTTGATTGTTTGTTGATTTGGTCCATGGATCTTTGATCCATACTTATCGTTGTCCATTCAAGCTTGATAAGGCCTAATAAGATTCATTCAAACTTGTCTTATGTCTGTTTTTCTTGGTTTATGTGTATATCTTTGGTCCATAGTTGGTCACCATACATGTTCATATTAATTCATTCAAGTTCATATCAATATCATTCATTACAAATATCAAATCATACAAGATCATTCAAGGTGTTAATTCCATTTGTATCAACCTATTTCCACTCATCATAAACCATCAAATTATAAAAGAAATGATCATTTTCTACATAAGTTGACTTTTGGTCAACTGTTGACTTTTTGGTCAATCAAATGACCAAAGTCAACTCACCATTTTCATATCCCAAACCTTAATCCCTATTTCCATTCTTCCATAATCCATACATGCTTCATTTTGAAACCAAAATCATTTTCTAGCAATGCCCATTTAAATCCATGATCATACAAACCATAACCATTTCACAAGCTATTGTAACACATTCACTTAAATTTACCATAATCTCACATCATGACCTAATACCATGTGATTACATTCATTTAATCCAATTCACATTTTCATTCAACTACAAACAAGTACATAAACCATACAAACATGTATATTAAGCTTTTTTTCATTTCAATCTCAAATTCAAACTTTCCATTCAATTCCAACTTTCCATACATTTCAATTTACATATGTTCACAATTTCAAAACAATTCACAACTTCAATCCAAAGTTACGAGATTTACAAACATTAAACCTAAATTACATTCAATCTCAAACCCTAATCCAATTTAAACCTTCATTCAAACTTCAACCATGTCAAAATTCCATACGTTCAATCTCACAATCCATGTACAAATTTCAATCAATTGCTAAAACCATTACAATTCAAATTTTAGATTTCATTGTGTCATACAAACTCTATACAATTTTCAATTCCAATATCACATACAATTTTTAACTAACATTGCAGAGATAATCCTACAAAAACCAAAATCCAATAACTACTTGGTAACCAACATGTCCAAAACTCCAAAACCATGGGTTCCTAGCAGCCCACACACTTCAATTACCATGCCAAAACATGAACACCAAGACTCTAAAACAGTCCTAGCCAACCATGGGACCTGAGCCAGATCATGTACCGCATCATCAAGGCAACCTGCAATGACAAAATTTCAGTCCAAACATGTCCAAAACAGAAGTTTTTTCAGCATAAAACTCAGTATAATATGCAACATAAATTCATAACCACATTTAGTTCTAACACTCTAACATAATAATAATAGAATCCTAACACTAACCACTTAATAGAATTTAACAGATTTCCTAATTGTGAAAACCATCCTAACAAATCCATAACAACCCTCATAACTAACTAAACAAGTTTTTTCCAACCTCTATAAAACTTCCAACTGAATGGTAACCGAATTCGACTCCCCTAACTACCTCAGCCAAACCTCCTCAACCGGAATGGAATTCCCTCTACACCCTTTGAACTGAGTTTGCAACCATTTTTCACCTCAACCTTACACCCTCACAAACTTCCCTAACAACTTGCCAATGATCAACTGAATCCTAACCTCTTAAACCAACCGAACCTGGAACTTCACTCCACTTCCTCATAACCAACTCAACTAACCTCCTTCAAAACCCCCTCACAGTACCTCTAGCTTCCACAACAGAAACCAAACTCTTTCAACAGAATAACCAACTTCTACAACCTTCCAACACCTCCTCTAAGAACTTCCCTCAACAACTCCACAGAACCCTGCTCACCGAATGCTCTGAAAAACTATCTTCCAAAACCCTCAACCTGCATAATTTTCCAGAACTCCCTCCACTCTCCAACTTCGATAACAACCTTCGAAGAACCACATCAGAAACATAAGCTACACCTAGAAGAAGAGGAAGAAGAAGCTCACAACAAAGAGTTAAGATGGAGCAGAAAAAATTAGGAGAAAAGGGATAAAAAAGGCACTGCAATTTGAAAAAGAAAATGCTCTCACCTTTTCACAATTGTGAATTAAAGAACAACAATTCAACATTTTCATTCTTTGCCATTCATCATTATGCCTCAATCCGCCCATCAAGAAGGCAACGAGATTACGAACAACAATGACACATAAATGAAGCTCGTAACAGAAAGTCGAGATCAAAGTAGAAAATCAAAACAGAAGCGCGCAATACACACAAAGAGAAGGGTCGAAACGCTTTACCCGGTAGGTTCTTTTTCTTCCTTCAATCTCGTTAATTCACGCGGAAGAATAAGAAATGGTCGAATTTGGCTTGACGACGAATTTGAACACGGATTTGGTTCGTGATGGTGAAATTCGATCCTTGAATCTTCCTTCAGAGACCATATAAGCGTTTGCTTGCACGAGTTTGTTGCGTTAGGAGCTCGAGATCTTTATGGGTAAGAACCGTATTTGGTTTATTTGATGTTTCGTCATCGATTACTGGGATCTCGCCGTCGTTTTTTTGAGTTGTGAACATGGTTTTAAGGCGCCGAAGATTGTTGTTGTTGGAGAAAGAACGGGTTCAGTGTGGTTCTTGAGGCCATGGCAATATTCAGACATGGTTTGGTGTTAGGACTTTGGGCCTTTGGCCCAAACATTCCACACACACCCCTCCGTTTTCGTACCCCTAAGCTGGCCCATGTCCATTAGTTTTTCTTAATTATTTCTTAAAACTTGATTAGAGTTTTAATTCCAATTTTTTATATTAATCTTGCTTATTAGATTAGTTTAATCTTGTTAGAATTAGGTAATTTCTTGATCTTTAGATTTTAGATATTAGGATTAGTTCACTAGTCGCTTGATTAGTTAATTAGGTTTAATCAAATTTTAGATTAGATTTAGTTTTTTCTTAATTTTCCAGAAATATTTCATTGGTTAATCTTGCCATGATTAGATTTTAGTCCTTAGACTTTGGTTATTTCATTTTGTGGATTTTGTGTGGATTAATGTGATTAACATTTGATTTTGCCATGATTAGACTTTAGGCTAAATTTTCATTCAATTTGACTTTTGTATGATGATTGTTCATGTCCATGTAGGTTAGAATGAAGTTGTGATTTAGATTACTAATTTCTCATTTGATTAGTTGGATCCTAATTCATGTTTAGGTAGACTTTAGTGCTTAGAATTAATATTCACTTTAATTGTCCATTTAATCGATTCATATGTTTTGTGATCATATTGATTAAATTGAAAATCTCATTTCAATTTAGGTGATGAATGCCTTGTATGCTTAATTTTATTTGCCATGATCCCATGATAGATCTTTGATTACTTATCATTGATTAATCCATTATAATTTGAATTGATTTAAATCCTTGAATATGCTTACACTTGTTACTTCATTCTCATTTGACTTGATCTCATACTAACCCCATTTGTTGTTTTGTTTCCACATATAACTTTGAGATTCAAGCACACTTCTAGCTAGTCATGCTTCCAACCTATCCAATATCCTTGTATTGTTTGAAGTATCATGCCACTTGTATGCTTTAGGCATGGTACACGGTTTGTAATTTGTATAATTCTTTCCATTTTCATTTATGTTGTATTGTATGGATTATCCCTCATAGTGGGTCATATGTCCCTCCACCCCGTGAATATGTAATAGCTTAGGTTAATTGTTTTAGTTAATTCATCATGCATGCTAATTAAAAATATAAAAATAAAATGATAAATAAAACATTTCAAAAGAAACAAAAAGTACTTGATCCAACGTCAAGTTATTTCCCAAATAAAACTCATACCATTGCAACGCGAAAACTTGATTCGACGTCAAGTATTTCTCATCTATTCCATGATCCATGATCCATAATGAATTCAAAAAGTAAGTATCCGATGAATGTACAAAACCATAATGAGATATTCAGTTCTATATACTTACGTGTACCAAACCTGTAATAATCCTATATCCAACCACTGATTTCCAATGACCGTATCCTTTACATATTTAGGATCAACATAGAAACACTTTAACTCTCGTTCATGCAGCTCCAGGAGAGTTAGTTTTGTATTGTGGATAAGATAACATACTCCATCCGTTCCTTTATAAGTGTCGTTTTTTGACTTTTACACATACCAAGACAACTAATAATTGTTGTTACTTTTTAAATAATGATTATGTTTTTTTCTACAATACCCCTAACTTTTTAGTAATTCATTTAATCTTTTTCTCTCTATATATAATAAATGTTTATGGGTAATTTTGACAATACTACAATTAATACTACATTGAACCTTGAAATGACACTTAAAAAGAAACTATTTTTTCTCTAAAAAGTGTCACTTATAAAGGAACAAAGGGAGTATGTTATCATCAACGACTTTTATGCTTTTTTGTCTGGCTTTGAACTTGAAACGCAACAGAAATCTTCCTCCAGCAGCGGATGGAAATGATCGAGGGTATTATAATCCAAGAGAAATTTGCTCCAATGTAGTATGCATAGTAGTAAAATGAATTTGTAGAAAAATTATCGCCTTCCAAAATTGTTGTTATGTAATATACAGCAGTTCCATATAGCTGACCCAAAGAAATCGCAAATTGAAGTATGTAGCTGTATGATTTACCGGTAGTTATTGCGTATCTGTCATCCATATTAGAAAACACAAACAGTGAGATTTAAAATGAAAAATCGAACAAGATAGAACATAATCTTGCTAGTTGATGCATCATATCATTAGAATACGTTCGATTTGAAGTTTCAAAAGCATGCTCGAATCCGAATTAATTACTCTTGAGTTTAACTTACACAGCCAGAAAACTAGTTGAACCCTCCAAAACTGCTATTAGTCCTTCAACCGTTACTACTCCTGCATCCCTTCCTATATACCTTGAATCTCCTTTGCTATATTCCTTCCATATTATAGCAGAAAAACTCATCAAAAAGACCTCACATTCTACTTTTAGTTGGCATGCCCAATCATGAACGTTATTTTATTTTGGTCCTTCTTGTATATTGCGATCTGACATCTTTTGCACCACCTTTAATCATTTAGGGATTCATGTCTTGTTCCTCGATAGCTCGAAGATTGAACAAAATTCCATAGACTATAATGTGATATATCTCATGGATATATCTTTATGAATATCCATGAATCAAAACGCTTGCACCCTGTCTAACTTGATTGCTACATGTCATCTGCATTCTCCTCTTAGTGTACCTTATCTATCTCAAGAGATTTTATCACGTCACATCCAAAATCTTATCTTCCACTCTGACATGAGTATTGCTATCACTGTAATGCCCTTATTTAGTAATTTTGAATTTTTAAAAGTACCATAAAATATCTAAATTTTCAAAATAAAATTAAATTTTTTATACTTATATAAAAAATATCAAATATTACAAAAATAAAATACCGATAAAAATGCTTCCCAGACTTTTTAAATATACTATTAAATTTTTTAATTTATACTAAATTTTTTACTAGTGGATTTTTTAGTGCACACTATTTTGCTAAAAATGTTCAAAGATAAAATATTATCGAAAATTGAAGAAGCCGCCAAGTCAAATATTGGGAATAGCATAATAAATTCTAATATATGAACCCCAGTGAATCCGACCCATATCATGTTGTTCAAGCCCATGTCTATAGTGCCGCTTAAACTTGTCCATGCCGTGAAACCTATACCCACCCCCACAAGAATAACTTTATAATTTAAATATTAACAAGAAAAAAAAAATATATTTTTAACTTAAATTAAATTAGTATAAAATAATTAGAAGTTCCCTTATAAAAAAAACTCCGGTGAAAAATAAGAGGACACCCTTTATAAACCTAAACCTATCATAGATTTAGTAACACGTGTGCAAAATTTGAGTTGTTATTATTCCTTCTTTTTCTTTAACCTAACAAAGCTTCCGGCAGCTTCCGGCGGCAACTGTAATTCAAGCTCGCCGTTTCTTGGTATTGTTCCTTCCTCACCGTCCCTCCTTCTCCTTCTGCTGTGCAGAAAAAATCAGAACAAAGCTATGTCGTACGATGATGTAGAAATCGAAGACATGGAGTGGAACGAGGAGTTGCAGTCATACACGTATCCTTGTCCATGTGGGGATTTGTTCCAGATCACAAAGGAAGATCTCAAGCTTGGCGAGGAGATTGCTGGCTGCCCTAGTTGCTCCCTCTACATCACTGTTATCTACAACATGGAAGATTTTCTTGGCGATTCTGATCAAAATAGAACAAACAAGGGTCTTCAGCCCTCCAAACAAGCTGTCACCGTTGCTTGAATTTCAGTTTTTTCACAACTTCTTATGAATATAATCAATCATTACGACTTAGTAGTTTTAATCTATGTAACTTTTGTTTAGTTCGTTTTACAATTTGGGTAGATTACATGATTTGTTTTATTGCAACTGTGTGTACTTTTTTGATTTATTTTACCTGTCTATTGGATTATACAAACACAATTTGGGAGAATTCCCCAGATGTGTAGATAATTATGGAGAGAATGAAAAACATTAATTGCTATTCAATTTTTGGGTATCCGAATATGCTCAACAGTTTGAGTTTAGTATAAGTAAAAGTTGAACCTCTGAACTTTGTAAATTAAGTGGAATCGTTGCATGAAGCTGATATTTAACTTTTTAGGACGGCTCTATGGTTGAAATTCAAGTACTCTCTAGTCAGTTACTATGTTTTAGCATTTTTTACACTTCATCAATCAAAGCTGAATGTGCCTATATAATTTGTAAGTGAAAGGCAAGAGTGAAAATGGGAGCATGCTGAATTTGAAGAATAGAAGCATAGTTAGGACGGGAACGACGGCGAAGAGGGGCACTGGGAAGGTGAAAACTCACTGGGTTTGTTACGATTATGGGTATACTGCAGGACAATGGTGGGGAACTTGTCCTTCTTGTAACATGGTTGGCACAATGAAAGAGCTTCATGAAGCGAAAGCTAGTGATGCTGTTGATAGTAGTAAGCTTAGAAGTGGTTTATCAGTTTCTGAAGATGCAATGAGAACTTGGCTCCCACAGCGAGCTGATCAGTTGCAACCAGTTAAATTGAGTGAAGTTAACAGTGGATTCAATGAGAAGGGTTGGCGATTTCCTTTGTAAGTTTCTTTCTTTTTTTATTATAATGGTGTTGTGTTGTATGTTTGGGATTCTGTGGGTTTTAGATGATTTAGTTGTTGATTGCTATTTGGAGGTTTAGGGGTTGATTGAAATTTTGATGGACTAATCTTGATGATTTTGCGAGTATTTATTAACCGACTAAGGAATTTTCGGAAAATAGTAGAATACATGAGTTGGATTTGATTATAATACCATGCCTCAGTAGTTCTATCTGTTATCAGGTCTGGCTCTTTTGGAGATGAAGTTTCTATTGTGCTTGGCAGTGGTCTTGTACCAGGTTCGGTCCAATTTTCTTATTTGCCGTTTTTCATTAACTATGTTTGTCTATTTTTTGGGTAGGACTAATACAAAAGAGTCACTGCATTTGGTGACTTATGTTAGTGAATGGATCATTAATGGACCACTGTTTCTGTTCCTTTTTTTCTCCTTATCAATCAGCATGATGTTTGAGTTTTCATAATAATGCTTCCAACTGTAAAACCGGTTATATTGTATGGGCCAAAGTGTTGAACGATAATAAACCAACCCGGAAATAAAATAAGCTTAGCAGAGATGAGAATGATGCTTTGAAAGTGTGGAAAGATTAGACAAGATAGGATTAAGAATGACAACATTAGAGAGAAAGAGAGTTAGGGTAGCTCATATCGTAGAAAAGACAGTGGTAGCCAGACTCAGGTGGTTTAGGTACATGGACCAAAGACTTGTAGATTATGTAGTAACGAGAGTATGTCACATGGAGGGTAATTAAAGCTCTAGAGGAAGAGGAAGACTTAAAGAAATTATTAAGAAAGACATAAAGATTAATGAGTTTGATAGATAGATATATGATATATGACAAAATATTATGACATCGTTTGATCCATGAAGCCGATCCTATTTAGTGGGGTAACACTTGGTTGTTGTATAAAAATGCTTCCTGCTGCTTGTTCAAGAAGTTGTGATATCTTCCTTATTCCAAGTATCTTCCTTATTTCAGGTTTATTTGATGTTTTGGCACATAATGAATTTGTTTTTCATGGGTAATTAATTTACTACCGTGGTTTTGAAGGTTCTTTGAATTTAGTTAGTGGAGATCCTGGTGTTGGGAAGAGTACACTGTTGTTGCAGGTATGCATTATTTTTTCAAAAATCTGAGGATCAATCTTCTTTAAATGGACTTTTGAACTGTCTTTAATGCTTGGTTTATCTGCGATGTTGAATTGGAAGATGACACCGTCTTGGATGCTTTGTATTTCTATAGATATGGTTGTTTAGTTGCCGTGCTTTTAGAATCATTCTTTGTTTCAAGCCAAATTGTAACACTTTTGTTTATTTATTTATTGTATCGAGCATTAACCTGGTTGTTTGATTCTTTAATGATGCAGGTTCCTAGAATCGACAAAAGAGTACACGCATTGGCAAAGTTGGGTTACAAAACCTGTGTAGTACCAAAGCCTTAGGAACTGAAGGTCTAGAAAATATTAAAATAGTAGGATGCAAGAATCTGAAGGAGTTTATTAATGTAGTATTCAGTAGATAAATACAATTAAAACAAGCTGCTAAAATTGTGCAGATCTCTTTGTTTTGTAAGATGTACAATTTGACACTTTCAGAAGTTTGTAAATATAGATATAGTTTTGTTTGTCTTGTGTCAATTATGTAATTTGTTGTTACAAGCATTAAATTTGCTGAAGTAACTCGCCAATTTTAAAGGCATTATTATAATTTATAACTATGACTTAGCACACTTTCTTCTACTTCTGATGTGTTCTGTTCATTCTGCTTTTGCTTCTTCTGTGATATGTAGAGGATTCACAAAACTGGGCTGATGGGTGGAGGACAGTAACCTTGCCCACATCCTGTCTGTTATCACAACCCTCTTCTGCCCCTCATTTATAAGCTGCACATACAAAATCGTATAAGCGTGTTACGAGTGATTGAACCATAAGTAATGAGAATGGTCTAAAAGTTAAAAGTCTAAATTGATATTTTGAAGATATGCAATTCAATGAAAATCAATTGATACAATTCTTAACATTCTCTTTCGTCTCAGCCATCATAGTTTTCATTATTCTTTGTTCCAAGATCATCAGCAAGTCAGCATCAACGACTTTTATGCTTTTTTGTCTGGCTTTGAACTTGAAACGCAGCAGAAATCTTCCTCCAGCAGCGGATGGAAATGATCGAGGGTATTACAATCCAAGAGAAATTTGCTCCAATGTAGTATGCATAGTAGTAAAATGAATTTGTAGAAAAATTATCGCCTTCCAAAATTGCTGTTATGTAATATACAGCAGTTCCATATAGCTGACCCAAAGAAATCGCAAATTGAAGTATGTAGCTGTATGATTTACCGGTAGTTATTGCGTATCTGTCATCCATATTAGAAAACACAAACAGTGAGATTTAAAATGAAAAATCGAACAAGATAGAACAT
This sequence comes from Lathyrus oleraceus, assembly GCF_024323335.1. Taxonomy (NCBI): domain Eukaryota; kingdom Viridiplantae; phylum Streptophyta; class Magnoliopsida; order Fabales; family Fabaceae; genus Lathyrus; species Lathyrus oleraceus. The sequence continues at coordinate 633,214,588 of NC_066583.1, forward strand.
AATCTTGCTAGTTGATGCATCATATCATTAGAATACGTCCGAATTAATTACTCTTGAGTTTAACTTACACAGCCAGAAGACTAGCTGGACCCTCCAAAACTGCTGTTAGTCCTTCAACCGTTACTACTCCTGCATCCCTTCCTACATACCTTGAATCTCCTTTGCTATATTCCTTCCCTATTATAGCAGAAAAACTCATGAATTAGACAAGTTCAAATAAGTCAAACCCAAACAAGCCTTAACTGTAAATTTCTCAAAAGGTGTTGTAAATTCTAACAATGTTGTATATGTGTTCAACGTCAAATTACAACGAAAAATGACTTACAAACTTCAGCAAGGTAGAATCCGGTGTTATCCTTGAAAAACTCTGGTGCGAAGACAAAATAACCCTCAAGAACTATGTGTGTGAGACCAGTGAATGCCCACCAGAAAATTAGCAGCCTATCGACTTTTGTTTTCTTGAGGCGTCCTGCGGATTTCAGTCATTTAAACAAAATCAGAAAACGTAAATCCATTTCAAGATGACAGAAATTCAAATAGCAATGATAGTGGAAAGCATAGCAAAAATCCTGAAACTTGTGATTCTATCTATCATCAACTATCACGGCTGCAACCACAATAACACTCAACTTTGAGTTTTATAACCGAAAATTAAACTTCGAATTTAGTTTTTGTGTCTTATCATATACTCTGTTTGCTAAAGAATCCTAATTATGCTATGTATAGCCAAGAAGCACATTGTGACCAATAGGTTACAATTCCTGTCCCCTGAGTTTACCAAATACAAGCAGCAACTCAATGAACAAAAAGTACTAAAAAATACAAATCCTAACAACTAATGACCAGAAACCCAACGCATTTGAAATTAAATATCAACATACTTTGATGCACAAAAGCACCATATTTGTTTATGATTGTGTCCAACAAGATTATGCACATGATGATGAGATCCTAAACATTGGTTGTTAACCCCAACATATTTGAACTGTCAACTTTAACAAGGCAAAATCTTGGCCTATGAAGCACGGACACAGGACAAGGGTAATAATTTGAAGGAAAAAAAATTGAACATAATTACAAGTGTCTCGTGTCTGTGGCTGACCGTGACACGGACACGCATTTTACCAGATGTGCCGGTGCTACATAGATCTCGGCAGGCTCAACAATATGATTTGACCTAAAAAATTTCATGGAAAATCAAGTGATTTCTGTTCCAACCAATTTGACCATACTATAGCAAACCAACCCAAATACAAATTGATGTCAAAGCAAAATGTAAAACTAAAGCACCCATAGCAACAAAGCAAAAAATAAATTGAAACTGCACCCACATAGGTTTTATAATATAAAAAAGGGTCTTTTGTTATGAATGAACAAATTGAGTTAATGGGTGTGTTATTCAATAACACAAATGAATTCAATTGAAATTGCATCGCTTCCTTCTTAATGAAACATCTTAAATTAAGTTGAAATTTGAGAGTGAGAATTGTTTACCTGAGAAGATCCATGTGAGAGAAAAGAGGATGACAGTGAAGGATGCAAAGACGGAGAGAATGTTGGATTGAGAGAGGAAGCATGGAACGTAGCCAGGAAGATGCAAGTCTCGTGGAACGTAGGGATGAGGATGTGACGCTTGAGATCCCGCCATGTGAATGAATGAGTGTTTGACTCTTTTTTGAGTTCGAGTGTGTGACAGTGTTTTGGTGGGTGAATTTGTGACTTTTTAAGATACATATCACATCGTGTGAAATTAAATTGCACCGGCCAGTTCAATCCATTTACAAGTTTGAGGGGGTTAAAACTGGTCGGACTCGATACTATGGAGTATTTTTTTACACAATTTCTTAATGCATCTATTTATTACTTCTTTCGCGTACCATAATCATTCATGAATCATCCATGCCATTATTTCATATAGATTAAAAAAAAAATAATTAAAAGAGAAAATAAAATATTAAAAATAATATTTTTAGTAAAGTACATTTATCATGTAATAGGAATGATAAATATAATTGAAAATTGAAATGGATTATTTATTTTGAGACATTTTTTTATTCTAAATTTTTATTTTTTCCCTCATTTAATTTCAAAAAGAGCGAGAAAAAATTGTTGTTTTCATTTTTACACCGGAGAATCCCATGTGAAGACATTTGGTTCATCGGTTTTTCAACAGCGGATAACTTAAGAGTACATTTTTTGGTTCGTGTTTTGAGAAAAATACACACCGGATAACTTAGACGCAAGTATTTTGGTTCATAATTTTTTAACACCGGATAGCTAACCATGAAGTTATCCGTTTTGAAAAGTATTATGGAGAACTTGGTTCTCAGTTTTTCAATTCGTGTCTTTGACTTTTAAGTTTTTTTTTCAATGGCTCGCATTAGAGGCTAAGACCGGAGCATTTATCGATGATATGGTGATGGACGACAACCTCAATAGTCAACGAATCGAGAGAAAGATCATATAGGTGCACCTGAGCCTCGTCCACTGCATCCAGCATTCCTCGGAGGACCGTTTGATACGTCTCTTCTAGTGAGGTCTTTCGAGCACTACATGTAGCTCATAGTGGACTGATACCTCAGTGCGAACCAGTAACTAATGCTAATGAATTATGAGACTTATGTACTATTCAGAGTTATGTATTATTTTTTATACTTATATATTTTGATACTTCTTTACTATTTTATGACTGATGCAATATAATCCAAATTATAACATGAATTCAATATAACATGGCATCAATCGTCAATACAAACTAAAATATAACAATCACAATACAATCATAATCTAACATATTGCGACACTACAGGCGTAAGGTGTTGCCAATGTTGTAACCGTCCAACAAATCCTATCATCCAAGAATTTGCATTTGGTGTGCGATACTTCTTCCAATCCAATGTGATCGGTGGTAACGGAAATCCTTTATTCATGTTTACATGTTTAGAAAATTAATAAGTAAGACATAAATAAAAGATATATAATTAACATAACAAACATGAATATTTACCTACAAAACCAATGCAGTAAATGGACACATTAGGTGAATCTGAAGTCGTCATAGGAAAGAAAGTCAAACTAAGATAACCCAATGAGGCAAGAATGACGTTATACCGATTTGTTACCACATAACTCCAACATCTGCTTTAGTTTCCAATGCGCATACTCAACCCTAAAAAAAACTTAAATCAGTATACTTAATATTAATATAAATAAACTATGACTAATATTAAACACCTTACCTATTAGTCGTGGTGTTGCCCAAATGTAACACTTGGTTGATCCAAGCTTCAATAAATTTATGTTTGTGAGGAATCAACCATGTGTCTTTCACATAATAAAAAAATAGTCTAAAATTCATACATGTGTGCTCAAACTGTTGCAACTGTTGATGGTACTCCACCTCATCATTAGCCCTTACAAGTTCATACCATAGTTGATGTCATACCAACTACTTCAAATAAAGATTGTATGTACTTATTTGTCTTGTATGTACTTATTTGTCTTGTATGTATCTATACATATCTGGTTTTTATCGCATATCATCAAAGGCATATCCATACCTGCTAAATATAAATGTAATAAAAATTAGTAAAATAAAATAAAAAATAAAAAAATGACTTCCGAAACACTTCAAGGTAAGATATCCAGTTTAAAAAACTACAAAATCGGAACACTTACGAAAAATTTATCCGGTTAAGAAAAAAACAAACCGGAAAACACTTGTTAAAGTTATTCAGTTGAATATTACGAACCGGGTGACTATTAAACAAGTTATCTAATTTTGTGAATACAAGGAAATCTTTGCTTCAAGTTTTCCGGTTTGATAAAAATACATATCGATTTCGTTGCTCAATGTTATCCGGTTCGCGTGGTATGAGTTCTCAATTGTTGCTTTTGACTGACTTGAAAGAATAGTAAAAGTTTTAAAAAAAAGTAAAATTAACAAGGATAAATTTGAAATATTTTGAAAATTATTGTGGTAGGGGGATAAATGTGGGGGTATAGGATGAAATTTTCCTAAATTATCATGTAATAATACAAAAATGTTCATAATTTCTGAAGATGCATCTCTGGACGTATTATGAGTAAGTTAAAGTTTGACTTAACGTTAAATTTTTTTGGAAATACATCTTCATAAATATTGCGGAGATGCGTCTCCAGACGATACTGATTATAAAACATGCTAAAACCCCTCTCCTTCCCCCTTTCTATAAAAACACTCTAAAAAATTTCTCAAACTCTCACAACTCACATTCTCTCAAAATCAACCAACCAAGTTCAAAGTTTCTTCCATTAACATCAAGTACATCAAAAACATCATTTAACACTGAAGTAAACTCTCAATTTGAAAGTTTTTTGTTTTTATAATTTTTTTTGAGTTTTTGTATAAATGAGTAGAAATTGATTATTAGGTTAAGAAATAGATAGTTTTTGCATGAATCATAGTTTATACATACTGAAAATGTGTTTGATAATTAAAAATAACGATCAAAAATTTATTTTTTGGGGTTTGTTGGTCTCCATTACCGTCATTGATGAACCTGAAAGTTGCAGTAAATTCCGGAGATGCATCTCCAACAAATTTCAACATTTGGATTGCCAGTAATCGAAGATGCATCTTCGTAGTTTATCTGGATGGTTTGTTTTTGCTTTTCTTTTGTAGGGTTGTTTGTAGTAATTGTCTGACACTTGTCTAGTTGACTTACAAGCATGATGGCTGATAGAAATGACATACTAAGACACTGGAGGATTGCGCAACATGCATCAGTCCGGAGGGAGAAGAGTGTTAGACGAGGGCAAAGATCTAGAGGAGAGTGAATAGATCGCAAATAAAATTTTCTTTGATTTAAAAATCTATTTTAAAATAAAATTATTTATTATGGCAAATGAAAGCAATTCTAGATCGACACTCGTATATCCCGAACTGTTACCGAAAGAATTAGATATGTGTATAAACTGTAATAAAAACGTATAACAATGATGAGAAAACAAATCAATATGCTTTCCAAAATAATGTTTGAACAATTCACATTTTGTAATCAATTTCCAATGAAATAGGAAACAAAAATTGACTAAGACAATTTATCAAACACTTGATGTGCAATAAACAACAAGTTGATTTTCCTTTGTGTTGATAATATGAAAAACCAATTGCAATTGCTTAGATTGCAATTATCTTACAAAACAGTTTGAAATACTTCAAAACAAATAGAATCATCAGTATATGAAACTGCACACTAAATGAATATGGGAGAGAGAGAGAGAGAGAGAGAGAGAGAGAACACAGGGATTTGTTTAGGTAGTTCCCCAATTGTCCTCATTATGGGTACATCTTCCCCTAATTCCAAATAGAATTGAGATATTGAATTAACCTTTGCAAATGTAGTATATAAGAGAGAAATAGTAATTCAAACCCCTAATCCATAAGTTTGATGTTGATTTTATCTTCTTTTCTTCCCTTGATCTTAAGCAAGATTAAGTGACCCATGATTTCCAATCCGATGCTCTGGTTACCGTTACTCCTTTAATAGAAAATTCTTTCTTCAAAGCTTTCACTCAGCTGAATCTTCATTGTGAAATCTTGTACAAAAAAATCTAAAATCACCCTTGATCTTGGAGGGAAACCCCAAACTAGTTTAATCAATGAAACCCCCATAGAGTTCTTAACCCAATTTGATTACAACAATCCTAAATTGGACTTTATCAATCTTATCTAGATGACACCCAACAAAAATGATTATATGGAATTATTGTATGTGTGCATGTGCATGTATGTGTGTGTACGTGTATGTGTGTATATGTGTGTGTGTGTGTGTGTGTGTTTGTGTATGTGTGTGTGTGTGTGTGTGTGTTTTTATGTGTGTGTGTGTGTGTGTGTGTGTGTGTGTGTGTGTGTGTGAACTATAGGTCGACACATAGAAGAAAAAAAAATTCTATGTGTTGACACATCCGCTATAAAGGTCAACTCATGTATTATAGTGTTAAAGCTTGTAGGCTATGTTAGATGTTTCGTCTCTGTAGGCCAACACATAAGCAACATATGACCTTCACAAATTCATGACCTATACAGGTCGGCATATGCGTCAAACAGGTCGACACATAACTTACACAGGTCGGCCTATGCAACAAAAGTTTCTAAGAATTCACAGTTTTTTCAAATCTTCATTCCTTTTTTTGCCTCCAAACATGCTTTCATGTAAATACTTCATATGTCATCATTTACTAGTAAGTTTTCTAGTGAGTAAAACCTATATGAAACTGGAATTTCAAAGCATTCTCATAATCTTCAACCTTTTCTCTATGCATACACACAATCAAACTACACATAATCATTTTTTATTGGGTGATATCTAGATTAGGATTAATAACGTCCAATTTAGGTTGTTGTACTATAAAATTGGGTTGAGAAATTTGAGGGTTTCAAATCAAAAAACCGAGTTTGAGTTTTCCTTCAAGATCTTTTAGGGTTTTAACGTTTTGGACAAGATTATGCAATCCGGATCCGATCGAGTGAAGTCTTTGAAGAACGGGAGGTTATTGCAAAGTACTAGCGTAGGACGGTGGATCACATTGCTAAATCTTAGCTTTCAACAAGTGCGTGTTTGGGATTCGATCGAGTGAAAGCTTTGAAGAACAAGGGGTTTCTGGCAAAGAAGTAGCGTGAGACAGTGAATCAAAGCAACATTGTTGGTTACTCGATCAAGCTTTGATTAAGGGAAGAGAAGGTGGTAGATTCAACATCAAGCCTAGTATTTGTAGGGTTAGATTGCTACATCTCTCTTGTATACATACATTTACGAAGTAAGATATATTACACTATCTCAATTCGCATTCCAATTGAGGGCAGATGTAAACATAGCGAGGTCGATTTAGGAACTACCTAAACAAATCCTTGTGTACTCTCTCTCTCTGTGTGTGTGTGTGTGTGTGTGTGTGTGTGTGTGTATATATATATATATCTTTTATTTTCGATTTGTAAATTGTTGATTTCATTGGTCGTTTGATCAAATTGTTTGGATAATATTTTTTATTACGTTTTAAAATTGGTGTTGTTGATTTGATCACAAACCTTTAGGTTGTGATTGGATTTTGAGATCAATAATACCACATAAAACTCCAAATAAAAATATTGATCGCACACTAAGTGTTCGACAAATTTCTTCAATTGATTTTTGTGTGAATTATCATTGAAAGTAGACTTTTCCTTATTGTAACACCTCAAAATTTGCCCTCCTCTCTTGGGACTAGCATTAACATATTGCATACATTTTTTAGGTCATTAGGCATTTCATGTTGCATATCATGTGTGTAACATCTCAAAATTTGCCCTCCTCTTCTCTAAAAAAAAAAAAAAAAAAAAAAAAAAATTTTTTTTGCAGGCTATGAGTCGACGCATAGGGTCAGCGCATAGACCACGGGTCAGCGCATAGCAGGCTATGAGTCGACGCATAGGTCAGCGCATAGGCTTCGGGTCGACGCATAGCAGGCTATGAGTCGACCGCTCGCGCAAAAACTCAGTTTTATGGGTATTTTTTGCTGTGTGAAGCTGTTTTTTGGTTGTTAAGTCACTTATTTTCCAGATTTTGTTCACATAACTCATTTTTTCACTAATTTCACTTCATTTTGCTAATTGAGGTGATTAAGGATGGATTAAGTTGGAGTATATATTCCTAATCATAACAAACTCCTAACAGAACACACACTTTCCAAAACCAGATCTGAAAACTCATCACATTCTCTCAATTTCCTCAAGAATACAAAACCTTCAACTTCATCAAACTTCATCAAATCTTGATCAATCTTCGAAATTCTTCTGGCATTGATCTTGTATCATCATCTTCTACATCTGTTTTTGCTTCTCATCATCAATCAAGCCTCCAAACACGACTGTTCAAAGAAGCATCATTCATGGTGGATTGTGATTTCGCGCGTTAGGAGCTGTTTCAATCAAACCTAATCGCATCATTCAACTCCCTGAAGCATCTAGTTCATCTGTTTGAGGTTGAAGCACGCAAAGAACAGCTAGAACACCACTGCCATTACAGGTATGTGATTTTTTCGAGTGTCACGATTCTTCAAGTGCTTAGGTGCGTTTTGTAGAGCATAGAACGTAGGTTATGGTGATGTGAGTAGTTTAGCAAATGATGCACTGTAGGCTAAGAGATCTGGATTTGAAATTATGAACCAAAACCCTAAGTTGATCGATTCGTGAGATAGAGGAACTTTTAGGTTAAATTGAGTTGATATTTGAGATCTACGTGGTGAGACGAGGCCAACGGTTATCCATTTGCTTGTTTTGGTGAAAGTTTTGTGTTCATGTGTTCTTCGTGTGCTGGAGGAAGAAGAGGAAGTTTTCTGAAAATTGTTGAGTTTGATCTTCATTCTCGTTTGAAAATTTAAACTACCTGTTTCCCGCTCCCGCCTTAATTAATTACAATAATGCCATTGGATATTCATTTTAATTTAATAAATTCATAAAAAATCATTAACATGTTTAAAAATTCATAAAAAATTGTAGAAAATTCAGAAAAATGTGGAAATTTTTGTGTTGACTTTGTTGTTGAGTGTAGAATTTGTTTGACCTATTGGTCAAAGTTGTGCATGGTATAATTATTGTTTGACTTAGGCTTGTCTCACATGTACTCATATTTGATACATTCTACCATTTTGTTCATAAAATGCACATGCTTGCAAATAAATTCTTGAAAATTTTTGTGATGATTGTGGACTCATTGATGCTCATTTCCATATAAATTTCATGAATTTTTGATACCTGGTCAATGAGCAGCAAATTCTGGAACTTAGGTGTGACAATTTGTGTCACACCTCATTATGTCAACTTGCTGGATTTTTTTGAGTGACCTATACTTGTTGGATTAATGTGAAATTTTGCATGATGGTTGATTAACATGTTAAGATGCTGTATGAATTTTTGTGGAATTTTACATTGCATTTTCAATTTGATTGTGATTTTTCATTTTTGTTGGTCAATTGTGCAAGCTTGTTTGACATAGGTTGGTAGATTGAATTAGAAATGCTCATATGGTATTGGACTGTCATGAAATTTGATATGCATGAACTAGACACATTGTGTGACATCCCTGTTTTGGTCTCATCCATTTCTTTTTAGTTTCCAATGAGATATGAATTTTTGAAGTGGATGTATGCATTGATGGTGTGAATTGAAGCATGAAATTGTGTCTGTTTTTGTTGATTTTCATTGACATGGTTCCATTTGCCCAATTAAGCTCAAATTTGACATGGTATACCTTGATTGACCCCTGTTTATGTGTATTTAATTTGAGATTTTTTTGATGTGGATTTGAATGCAATACTTCTGTTGGTATATTTGATGCTTCCTTTGAACCAATATGGATTGTTTTGTGCATGAATTGGATATGGTGGATGATATAAACATGAGACCAAGGATGTTTGCTCTTGTTTGATGTTAATTTGATGTTGGATGGTGGATACCTTGCTGTTTTAACTTTTTCTTGCTTTTGGACCCTAGGCTTGGCCTAGTGGTCTAGTTGCTAATATTTGCTTGATTTTTCAGGGTCAAAAGCATAATGTACATGGAGAATGATACAAGTTGATTTTAATTGATGTTGTGGATGTTTATACACTAACATAACATTGTTTTGTAGGTGTTGGAGCTTGGGCTTAAGCCTTGAGCTTGCTTTGTGTTGTATTGTTTAAACTGTTTGATTGTTTGCTGTACAATTTGTCTGATTGAATACTGACTGTGTTGGATTGTTTCCAGGTACTTTAGTTGCTCAGTTCCTTGTGAACTTTTGCTTTGCGTTGCTTAAGCAACTTGCATTGAGGTAAGTCCTCTTGACTTCATGTAGTCTGGAGACCCGGCTGTTACCGGGCCGGGCAAATAAATGTCTGAAGTCCTCCTTAAGAGGCAATGATTGTGGTTGTTTATTTTTAAGCCCAAGCAGGTGAAAGTCCTTTAAATAAGGCAATTGGTGGAAGGTAGGGACAAGCAACCTGTCCCCCACTCTTCAGTTGAGTCTTCTCCTTGCTCCCATTACATGGTTGAAGCATTGAGATCCTAACCCAAGATCCTGTGCAGTGCACATTGAGTCAGAGTCTCCGAGTATAGAAGGGTTCCCCTATTCTGGACCCATGCTCATTTGTCCGCTCTCCCTGGTTAGGGATAAGAGCTGTGAGGTCTGATCCTCACTTCATCCTTTCATCTGCTTCACCTTAGCCTCGTAATGGCAAGGTTAAGAGCAAAACCAGCTGGTACAGACGACTCGCTTCGGCGGTCAAACCCTATTGATTGAGCCTCTTGTTTGGTTATAGTGGGTGTTTTGTGGATATCTGATTGACATGCTTGTTTGAGATACCTGTTCTCATTTGATGATGTATGATTGTATGCTTGTGTGCTAGCTTCTTTCCTGGTTAGGTTAGTTTGCTTATGCAAGTAGGATAGAAAACCGAACTTAGGGTTAACGATGCATGACAACATTAGGCTCGAGTCTCAGCTCCCTAGTTGTGTATCTTTCCCCGGTTTCTGGTTAGCAATTTAGTCCCTTTCAGGGGAACTACATCGCCCTGATCCTCGTTCCAGACGAGGTATGTAGGCAGGTGGTCATGCGAGACCACTCCGGGCAACCTTTTTCTTTTTTGCGTGCGTTTACTTGTTATCTGACTGTGTGTTTGGGTTCGGATGCCGACGTAAGCCCAGTGATTGGCTGTCGGGCTCCACGTTTGCCCTTTTGAGAGAGTTTTGGTTCGGATGCCGACGTAATTCCATCCAGTGGTTGTCGGGCTCCATGTTTGCCACCCTTGCTTGTTTGTATGTTTTGTGTTGTTTGGCGTGCGTAAGCCGAACTACAGTGGCTCTGATTCTTGTAGCAGACAAGATATGTAGGCATAAGGTGCGATACCTTATCGAGCTCCCTTCTCTTAACCCCACCTGCGTTCCCTGTGTGTGTGTGTGATGTTTAGCAACCTTTTCTTTATTCTAGAACGTGGATCCCTAGGAGTACCTAGGACGTGAGGGGTGCTAATACCTTCCCCTTGCGTAACCGACTCCCTTACCCATTCTCTTTGGTCGCGAGACCATTTCCTTTCCAGGTTTCTCTGAACGTTTCCTTTCCCTATCTTGGGATAAATAACGTTTAGTGGCGGCTCTGTGTGTGTTTTATTTTCGAGCCTCGCCGGTTGATTTTTCGCAGGATGCGACAGCTGGCGACTCTGCTGGGGACCTTCGATGTAGACCTATGCTGGTCCATCGTCCCTAAGCGAGTCCTTCCTAGCGTTTTAGGATTGGTTTGGGTTGCTTATTGTATGTTGTTTATTTATTGCATTTATTATTCTAACCACTGTGTATATATTTGCATTAATGTCTGCATGCATCATACTATCATATTGTTGCCGTCCTCTGTACAGGTGGTTCCTCAGTTTTGGGGGGGAGTCAGTTGAGGTAAAAGGTCCAATACCCAGACCATGAGTGAAAATCTAGGATGATTAGGAATAGAGTGATTCATGGGAAGCGGGTGGTATGGCGCCACTTAGCGGAACATTGATATCACGAGCAGTTCAGACCCTAGTAGGATATGATCGTTACATACTTCGGGTGTGTATATGATGGTATTCTGCGAAAGGTTATTTATGCTGCGTTTCTTTCGACTTTACCCTGGCCTAGATGACACCCGTGAGTGGGGAGGGAATGATCATTTTAACAGGTACAGATGGTGACTGTTGGTGATTGATGGTGACTCAGATGGTGACTCTTGGTTCCGTGTATCAGAGACACATTTATAAGTCGGATTTATGGTCATTTATTATCGTGACGCCGGAGTGCTGTCCGTGATTCATCAGTGGGGATCCGTTTATTTCAGGATTCCCCGGGCCGAGATATTTATCAGTGGGGATCCGTTTATTTCAGGATTCCCCGGGCCGAGATATTTATCAGTGGGGATCCGTTTATTTCAGGATTCCCCGGGCCGATTCAGATGGTGGTGGTGTGTCTGCTCAGAGATGGTCCAGTGATGATGATGATGTATCTGTCTTCCGTTTATTTCGGAACCCGTGGGTCAGATTGGTGGTTACATATTTCCTCAGATGGTTATGATCAGTTCAGAAAATAAGGGTTGTGACTCAGAACAACAAATGATCAGATGACTTGGATGATGGCAACGCACTGCATTCATTCATCAGCATCATTCTCATTTTGCATCCATCTGCACCAAACTTACGTCTAGCTATATGGGGAGTATTATGGATTGAGAATCTGGTTGAGAGACATCTTGAATTTCAGAATCTGAATGTCAAAATGTTATTGGTGAAATATTATCTGTCTCGATGAAACCAGAATCAAAGGACAGAAGCTTCCTCATATGGATAGACGTTGCATTCATGCATATTAACCTGTTTGCTGTTTTGCAGGAATCGTTGCTCGCGCTCGTAGAACTGTACCTTTGCACTCAACCCGTCCTCACAGATACTACACCAGGCGCAACACTCCTAGGCTGATGGATCTTCCGAATACTGATATCCTTGAGCTGAAGGACAAGATAACTGAGTTGATCAACATCATGCAGGGTTTTGCAATTGGTCAGAAGGCTCTGGCAGAGAAAGTCGAGAAGCTCGAGCGGGCTTCTGCAGCAAACAGCGGGGTCAACCTGGATGGTGTCTCCAATCAGGGGCTGGGTGGATCCAGAGACGGTGAAAAAAGAGCAACCGTGGGTTTGGTGAATGACAATGCTGTTGGTTTTGGTGCTGGTGGTCAACCTGAGCCCGGTCTGGGGCAGAATTTGAAGGACAATTGTGTGCCTCCTTTCTATGGGTTTGATGATGATAGGGAGGAGGACAGAGAGGCTGACCAATTCTCCATGCTGAATGATCCATTTGGTCAATATGGTGTCCAGCCACAGAGCAAAGAAATTCAGTTGCTGGCAGAGAAGGTGAAGGCTCTGGAAAGCCATGCTACTCCGGGATTTGTCAACATGTCCAACATGGGATTGGTTGAGGGGATTGTGATCCCACAGAAATTCAAGGCGCCCGCATTTGACAAGTACAATGGGAGTTCTTGCCCAGAGACTCACCTCCAAGCCTTCGTCCGCAAGATCTCTGCATATACGACTGATCAGAAGCTATGGATGTACTTCTTCCAGGACAGTCTGTCCGGAGGATCCTTGGAGTGGTACACCAAGTTGAAATCTGCCGACATCAAGAGCTGGCAGGATTTGGGAGATGCATTCTTTAAATAGTATCAGTTCAATGCTGACATGGCTCCTAGTCGTACCCAGCTGCAGGGTATGTCTCAGAAGTCAACTGAGGGGTTTAAAGAATATGCTCAACGGTGGAGGGAGTTGGCTGCCAGAGTTCAACCGCCGTTAGTGGACAGAGAGATGTCTGATCTCTTCATGGGTACCCTGCAAGGGGTTTTTGCTGAAAGAATGGTGGGTTGTCCCGTCACCAACTTTGCAGACATTGTGGTGGCAGGGGAAAGAATTGAAAGTTGGCTGAAAATGGGGAAGATCCAGGGTGGTAGCGCCTCGTCATCGGGATCAAAGAAACCATTCGGGAACGGTCAGCGCAAGAATGAGGGTGACTCGAGTGCTGTGTATGAGCAAAGAGGATATAGTGGGGGTCGTTATTATCAGCATGCTGCTGCGGTAAACATCCCTGTTGGTAATCAGTCAGCCAGACAGCAACGTCAGCCACCGCAATCGAGAGCCGGGTACCAGGTGAAAGGGAAAGGAGTTGATCGTCACTTCGACAAGCCGCCCGTGTCATATGCCGTGCTGTTCAAAAAGTTGAGGGATTTGGGGTTGGTCCAGCCGAGGGCGATGGTTCCGATGAGATCTGATCAGAGGCCACCTAACTATGATGAGAACGCCCAGTGTGAATTTCATTCTGGAACACCGGGGCATACCATTGAGAGCTGTAGAGCATTCAAGAATGTTGTCCAGGACCTGGTGGACTCCAAGGCTATCAATTTTGCACCGTCTCCAAATGTTAATGCCAACCCTATGCCGGCACATGGTCAGGCAATGGTGAGTGCAATTACTGAAGATTCAGATCACGCCTACACCGTGGGTGAAGAGACTGACAGTAACTGCGGGTTGGATGGTTGGATAAAGCCGTGCGTACCAGGAAGCTGGAAGGCTTAAAAGATCAACACTGTTACTCAGTCTGAAGAGTAATGTTTCTTGTTTTCAGTTTATTTGCATGAAAGCCATACGTGTTGCCCGACACGTAATGGTCCATTGTAAGGGCCACCTCATGTTTAAATTTGCATTTCTGCATCATTAATAAATGGATGTTTTTCAGTCAAAAAGCGGTGTTCCTTGTTTTTCATTTATTTTTGCAGTTTAAAAACAAATAAAAATGGCAATGTTTTCTGCTTTTTTTTTATCTTTTTGATTTGTCTCGTCCCGACTTCAAAAAAAATTCTTCTCCGGATCTCATTGATAACAATTTGGTTACCTCTCATATGACTTCGACAAACCGATCTATCTTGCTGAAGAAGAAGACGAAGAAGATTGTGATCTGTTGGGATTGGCCAGATTGCTGAAAACAAGAGGAGAAGGTGATTCAGCCGCCTGTGGAGCAGATTGAGATTGTTATTCCAGGTACCGTCGAGGTCGGGAAGGAAAAATTGGGGCCGTTTCAGAGGCAAGCCAAAAGCAGGATGGTAGGCTTGTTGAAAGAGCATATGAATGTTTCTACTTGGTCACGTCAGGATACGCCAAGGTCAAACACCGATGTCGTTGCTCACAAGCTACCATAGAGAGAAGACTGTCCTCTAGAGAAGCAGGACGCCGATGCCACTTATCAGAGAACTATGGTGACTTTGTTTCATGATATGATTCATCATGGAATCGAATGCTATGACATGATAGCAAAGTCCCAATCGGAAGTGGGGCATTTGGCGGACCGGGGCAAGTCGGTTGGATGGTTGAGGTAATTCAAGCTGAGGTTGAATTCGAATCAGTGCACTATCGGAGTGCGATCCGGTAAATCGTTGGGGTTTATTGTAAGAAGGGAATCGAGGTTGATCCTGCTAAAAAAGAAATAATAAATAAAAAAAAAAACGCCTGGACCGAGAAAAAGAAAAAGAGGTTCGTGGTTTCTTCGATAGATTGAACTACCTGTCATGGTCCACATCTCATCTAACAGCCACGTGTGAACCTTTATTCAAGATGTTGAGAGAAAAGATCAAACGGTCAGGTGAAATAATGATTGCCAAGGGGCATTGAAAAAAAATAAAAAAATAAAGTTGCAGGAACCTCTGATTCTGATATCTCCTGTGGGAGGAGCAACTGTTAAGCTGTACTTGACGGCCTTCGAGGGGTCTACGAGGTGAAGTGGGTCGGCATGACGCGTCTTGTCGAAAAGAGCATGCAATTTACCTGAGCAAAAAGTTTACCGACTGTGAAACAGTACATTCACTGTTCGAGAAAACTTGATGTACTTTGGCATAGGCTGCTCGCCGACTGAGACAGTGTATGCTGGTTCATACCACTTTGTGGATTTCCAAGATGGATCCGATCAAGTAGGGGTTTGAAAATCCAGTATTGACCGGATGGGTTCTCAGAAAGCAATGAAGGGGTATTGTCTGATTACCTCGCTCAACAACCTATTGAGAATTGTCAACCGATGAGGTTTGAGTTCCCTGATGAGGACATCTCGAGGTGCTCTAATCGAAAGATTGAGAGTAACCGATCCCGGAGGAGGGGCCTGACCCTGAATCCGAACGGATTCTGATGTCTGATGGGGAGGTTAAGGTGAATGAGTTTCGTTGCCCGGATAACGTTGGAATGCAACGACGGTGTGGTTGTGCAGAAAATGGTGGTAACCTATAAGGATTGGCATGAGATGTTGCCGTTTGCACTGCATGGGTACAGAACGTCGGTACGTACATCTACTGGGGCAACTCCTTTCTCGTTGGTATATGGGATGGAGGCGGTGCTACCTGTTGAGGTTCAGATTCCCTCTTTGAGAGTCCTGATGGACGCGAAATTGCAAGAGGCTGAATGGGTAAGGACCCGGTATGAAGAGTTGAGCCTGATCGAAGGAAAGAGGCTAGCAGCCGTTTGTCATGGGCAATTATACCAGCAGAGGATGAAATGTGCTTTGGACAGAAAGGCATGATCTCGGGTATATCACGTAGGTGATATGGTGCTGAAAAGGATCCTTCCTCCTTAAAACGATTGAAGGGGCAAATGGACACCGAATTATGAAGGTCCATTCGTGGTCAAGAAGGTTTTCTCTGGTGGAGCCTTGTTGTTAACGACCATGGATGGCGAGGATTTTCCATCCCCTGTGAATGCGGACGCAGTTAAAAAATACTTCGTATGAAATAGACCCGCTGGACGAAAAGAACAAAATAGTCCAGGCAAAAATGGGCATCCCGGCGAACCAAAAA
Organism: Lathyrus oleraceus; assembly: GCF_024323335.1. Taxonomy (NCBI): domain Eukaryota; kingdom Viridiplantae; phylum Streptophyta; class Magnoliopsida; order Fabales; family Fabaceae; genus Lathyrus; species Lathyrus oleraceus. The sequence continues at coordinate 633,230,981 of NC_066583.1, forward strand.
CAGGGAAAAAGGTTCGGGCAAAAATTAGGGATAAAATGAAAACTGTACACCCGGCAAGTCGAAAACCTGAAAAGGCGACTTGGGCAAAAAGGGGTATCCCGGTGGACTGAAAACCCGCAAGGGCGGTCCAGGCAAAAGAGGGATTGAAACGAACAACTGCGTCCAGCATGATCGTTTGCGCTTTGGTTAAAGCATCATGGATAATACCCGGTAGGGATCAATCAGAATCGTCTTGTTCAGAAGGCAGAAAGCACGGAGAGTCTGAGGACATATGGGGTGTAACCGAGTTGGAACTCGATGAGATCACGGGTTTCACATTGCCATTAGGATAGATTTTTCCTTTTGAGCGCAATTACCTCTTTTCAGGAATTGCTTCCTTTGTACTGCTCAACTTGAGCCACACACTTTTCCAATCAATAAAATGCATATTCGGTCAAATAATTTTGTTTTTGTTTTTCATAACCGCTTTGATTGCAAAAACGTCCAGATATTTTTGATAACGAATTTTGCATTTTAAGACATACAGGTTCCTTCCAATGCATGTTTATAAGATTGAAAACTTGAAATCTTATTTGGAAGGCTGAGTGACCCAAGTGTTGAAATCTTGACACGCCTGGGGCACGGTTTTATCTAATGGTCTGTTTTGCAGGAACTGTTAGATATTTTCACTCACTTGTAGGTTGTGATGTGGAAGCTTGGTCAAAATAAATCCCCAGAGAGTGCGCTCGGGGACGAATCAGTGAAAGAATGACGAAGTGACGTTGAGGCGTACGACGTACCTTGATGTTAATCAAGAAGACTCTTCAAAGTCGGAAGACTTGAAAGTTTGTAATTCCCCGCAGAGTCCGGTCAGGGACGAGTGCACGAAGAAGGGCGACGAAGAGACGACGAGAGACGTCCGACGACCTTTGAAATTAACCAAGAAGACTCTTCAAAGTCGGAAAATTAAAATTTCTGTATAACTCCCAGGAGTACGCTCTCTCGTCGAGCGCGGAGCCACTTGGAATATAAGATGATGGAGCAGAAAAGGTCCAGATGAGTCTGAGAATTCTCAAAAGTGGAAAGTCGATACGAGATTGGGAGGTGGATACCGTGGTTCGATGAGTCGACGGGTGTTCTGTACCAACTTTTCTCGTTTCCCAGCTAAGTCCCCAAGCAGAATCATAGGACTAGCTCCCCAGCAGATCCAAGGTCTGTGGACTTCTCCAGCCGAGTCATGGTGGTTATCGCCGGCAGGTTTACAATGGTGTTTCCTCAGCAGCCAGGCCAGAAGGTTGTTATTCCCCGAGTGGAGCGGGTCTTTTTCAAAGAAATATATCTCCAACAGTTTTCGTCCTACCAGTGGGTTGAACAAGTTCCCGTAGCGGACGTATATCTGCATCCCCAGCTGAGTTGATGCTATCTATGGATTGCATGGGTTATCTCCCAGCAGGTGATATATGGATGTTTCCCCAGTTGAGCCTGGAGGTTGCTATTCCCCTAGCAGAGTTTCTGTGGGTATGTCCCCAGCGAAGTCCACGGGTATCTGTGAGGGTTTTCCCGAAGCAGAGTCAGGATTGATATCCCCAGCAGGTCAAAGACTGTTGTATCCCCACCGAGTGTGGGTGGTTCCTATCCCCAGCAGTTTCCCGAGTGGATTGGGTGCAAAGGAGGTTCTTCCTCAGCAAGGGTTGCCTTTTTCCAGCAGCAATGCTATTCCCCAGCAGGGTGGAGTTAGAGCAATGGCGAGTTCCTCAGCAGAGTGTCTCGTGCTTCCCAGAAGAGTCCCTTGAGGGGGATATTTTTTGTGCATTCATCATGTAGAGTAAGCATAGCATATTGCATAGAAAAAATAATAAATCGCGTAGCATTTCCATAATTATGGAGCATTACGCAGAAAAAGATCATGCATCATTGTTGCAAACATAGAGCTATTCTCAAGCCGTGGTTACCGTTTGAGAGGTGGTTTTGCCCAGAGGTGAAGATGTTACTCCGAAGAGTTTAGCCTCATGATTGAATCAGAGATGTACCCCAGTAGTGCGATACTGGAGGGAGTTTTTCCGTCGGGCAGAGATGGAAAGGTTACGCGATCAGCGCGATTCAAGCCGTGATTACCGCTTGAGGTTTGGTTTTGTCTGACAGCGAAGACGATGCTCCGAGGAGTTCAGCATTGTGAGTTTGGAACCACCGTTTCTTCCCAGACATCAGTAAGTGTTTGGTCGATCATTGTTTGATGTCTGTCCGCATCATTGTTTGATGTCTGTCCGCATCATTGTTTGATGTCTGTCCGCATCATTGTTTGATGTCCTGTCAACATCATTGTTCGATGTCCTGTCAACATCCTTGTTTGATGTCCTGTCAACATCATTGTTTGATGTCCTGTCAACATCCTTGTTTGATGTCCTGTCAACATCCTTGTTTGATGTCCTGTCAACATCCTTGTTTGATGTCCTGTCAACATCCTTGTTTGATGTCCTGTCAACGTCATTGTTCGATGTCCTGTCAACATCATTGTTTGATGTCCTGTAAACATCATTGTTCGATGTCCAGTAAACGTCGAGTTTTCTCCCAGTCATCAGTCAGTGTCTGGTTGAAAATGTTACTCTGAGGAGTGTGGTACCATGACGTCAGATCAGCAGTGTTCCCCAGTAGTGCGATATTGGAGGAAATGTTTCCGTCGGACAGAGATGGAAATGGTATCAGAAGACGTTACGCGATCAGCGCGATTCCGGGGTTCAAATGGAGAAAAGGAGATGTTGCGACATTTTCTGGAGATCGGGGTTCAATTAGAGAAGAGTATATGCTGAGGCATTTTCCGGGGTTCAAGTGGAGAAAAGGAAATGTGGATACATTTTCTGGAGAGCGGGGTTCAAATGAAGATGGAGTTGAAGATTACATCCGGGATGAGGTCCTTAGGATCGTCTTCTGTTCATGTGTCACCTTAGGCTTTGGCGGATGCCAGTGGAGGTCGTTATAGGTGTCTTCTGAGGAAGAGATACACATGCTACCTTCCGTTGTGAAGGGTTACCCTCTGACATGTCGCCCTCAGAATGGTTTGGTGTTAGTTCCGTCGTTGCCAGCGGAATTATCACGAGAGATTGGAGAAAAGGAGGTGCTGAGGCATTTTCTGGGGTTCAAATGGAGAAAAGGAAATGTGGATACATTTTCTGGAGACGGGGTTCAAATGGAGAAAAGGAAATGTGGATACATTTTCTGGAGAACGGGGTTCATTCTGGCGATCGAGAGTTATCGTCAGGCGACTGGGGTTCAAACTGGAGATCGGGGTTCATTATGTTGGCAAAAAGGAGTGCTGAGGCATTTTCTGGGGTTCAAATGCAGAGGTCCGAGGATCGTTTGCGCAGAGAAAATTTCGGGGTTCAAGAAAATAAGAAAAAGAAGCAGAGAAACGTTCGGGGTTCAAGAAAATGAAAAAGAGATAAGAAAATTTCGGGGTCCAAGAAAAGCAGAGAAAAAAGGGAGAGGATGATAATCCCGAGTGGATGTGTGGTGTTCAGACCATGATTATCCCTGCGTTACCATTTATTTTGGTATCCAGGTCGACGTTTGTTCAGGGGTTGTTTCTTCGCCAATTCTAACAGGCGTTGTTAATTATTTTCCCATCAGAGTGCAAATTGTTCGTTTGTTCTTGGTATTCAATCACTCTTCATCCTGATCATCCGAAAGCCGAGGCTATTTCGTATCGACAGGTTCACAGTGGATTGAATAGGGGCAGCTGTAACACCTCAAAATTTGCCCTCCTCTCTTGGGACTAGCATTAACATATTGCATACATTTTTTAGGTCATTAGGCATTTCATGTTGCATATCATGTGTGTAACATCTCAAAATTTGCCCTCCTCTTCTCTAAAAAAAAAAAAAAAAAAAAAAAAAAAAAAAAAAAAAAAAAAAAAAAAAAAATTTTTGCAGGCTATGAGTCGACGCATAGGGTCAGCGCATAGACCACGGGTCAGCGCATAGCAGGCTATGAGTCGACGCATAGGTCAGCGCATAGGCTTCGGGTCGACGCATAGCAGGCTATGAGTCGACCGCTCGCGCAAAAACTCAGTTTTATGGGTATTTTTTGCTGTGTGAAGCTGTTTTTTGGTTGTTAAGTCACTTATTTTCCAGATTTTGTTCACATAACTCATTTTTTCACTAATTTCACTTCATTTTGCTAATTGAGGTGATTAAGGATGGATTAAGTTGGAGTATATATTCCTAATCATAACAAACTCCTAACAGAACACACACTTTCCAAAACCAGATCTGAAAACTCATCACATTCTCTCAATTTCCTCAAGAATACAAAACCTTCAACTTCATCAAACTTCATCAAATCTTGATCAATCTTCGAAATTCTTCTGGCATTGATCTTGTATCATCATCTTCTACATCTGTTTTTGCTTCTCATCATCAATCAAGCCTCCAAACACGACTGTTCAAAGAAGCATCATTCATGGTGGATTGTGATTTCGCGCGTTAGGAGCTGTTTCAATCAAACCTAATCGCATCATTCAACTCCCTGAAGCATCTAGTTCATCTGTTTGAGGTTGAAGCACGCAAAGAACAGCTAGAACACCACTGCCATTACAGGTATGTGATTTTTTCGAGTGTCACGATTCTTCAAGTGCTTAGGTGCGTTTTGTAGAGCATAGAACGTAGGTTATGGTGATGTGAGTAGTTTAGCAAATGATGCACTGTAGGCTAAGAGATCTGGATTTGAAATTATGAACCAAAACCCTAAGTTGATCGATTCGTGAGATAGAGGAACTTTTAGGTTAAATTGAGTTGATATTTGAGATCTACGTGGTGAGACGAGGCCAACGGTTATCCATTTGCTTGTTTTGGTGAAAGTTTTGTGTTCATGTGTTCTTCGTGTGCTGGAGGAAGAAGAGGAAGTTTTCTGAAAATTGTTGAGTTTGATCTTCATTCTCGTTTGAAAATTTAAACTACCTGTTTCCCGCTCCCGCCTTAATTAATTACAATAATGCCATTGGATATTCATTTTAATTTAATAAATTCATAAAAAATCATTAACATGTTTAAAAATTCATAAAAAATTGTAGAAAATTCAGAAAAATGTGGAAATTTTTGTGTTGACTTTGTTGTTGAGTGTAGAATTTGTTTGACCTATTGGTCAAAGTTGTGCATGGTATAATTATTGTTTGACTTAGGCTTGTCTCACATGTACTCATATTTGATACATTCTACCATTTTGTTCATAAAATGCACATGCTTGCAAATAAATTCTTGAAAATTTTTGTGATGATTGTGGACTCATTGATGCTCATTTCCATATAAATTTCATGAATTTTTGATACCTGGTCAATGAGCAGCAAATTCTGGAACTTAGGTGTGACAATTTGTGTCACACCTCATTATGTCAACTTGCTGGATTTTTTTGAGTGACCTATACTTGTTGGATTAATGTGAAATTTTGCATGATGGTTGATTAACATGTTAAGATGCTGTATGAATTTTTGTGGAATTTTACATTGCATTTTCAATTTGATTGTGATTTTTCATTTTTGTTGGTCAATTGTGCAAGCTTGTTTGACATAGGTTGGTAGATTGAATTAGAAATGCTCATATGGTATTGGACTGTCATGAAATTTGATATGCATGAACTAGACACATTGTGTGACATCCCTGTTTTGGTCTCATCCATTTCTTTTTAGTTTCCAATGAGATATGAATTTTTGAAGTGGATGTATGCATTGATGGTGTGAATTGAAGCATGAAATTGTGTCTGTTTTTGTTGATTTTCATTGACATGGTTCCATTTGCCCAATTAAGCTCAAATTTGACATGGTATACCTTGATTGACCCCTGTTTATGTGTATTTAATTTGAGATTTTTTTGATGTGGATTTGAATGCAATACTTCTGTTGGTATATTTGATGCTTCCTTTGAACCAATATGGATTGTTTTGTGCATGAATTGGATATGGTGGATGATATAAACATGAGACCAAGGATGTTTGCTCTTGTTTGATGTTAATTTGATGTTGGATGGTGGATACCTTGCTGTTTTAACTTTTTCTTGCTTTTGGACCCTAGGCTTGGCCTAGTGGTCTAGTTGCTAATATTTGCTTGATTTTTCAGGGTCAAAAGCATAATGTACATGGAGAATGATACAAGTTGATTTTAATTGATGTTGTGGATGTTTATACACTAACATAACATTGTTTTGTAGGTGTTGGAGCTTGGGCTTAAGCCTTGAGCTTGCTTTGTGTTGTATTGTTTAAACTGTTTGATTGTTTGCTGTACAATTTGTCTGATTGAATACTGACTGTGTTGGATTGTTTCCAGGTACTTTAGTTGCTCAGTTCCTTGTGAACTTTTGCTTTGCGTTGCTTAAGCAACTTGCATTGAGGTAAGTCCTCTTGACTTCATGTAGTCTGGAGACCCGGCTGTTACCGGGCCGGGCAAATAAATGTCTGAAGTCCTCCTTAAGAGGCAATGATTGTGGTTGTTTATTTTTAAGCCCAAGCAGGTGAAAGTCCTTTAAATAAGGCAATTGGTGGAAGGTAGGGACAAGCAACCTGTCCCCCACTCTTCAGTTGAGTCTTCTCCTTGCTCCCATTACATGGTTGAAGCATTGAGATCCTAACCCAAGATCCTGTGCAGTGCACATTGAGTCAGAGTCTCCGAGTATAGAAGGGTTCCCCTATTCTGGACCCATGCTCATTTGTCCGCTCTCCCTGGTTAGGGATAAGAGCTGTGAGGTCTGATCCTCACTTCATCCTTTCATCTGCTTCACCTTAGCCTCGTAATGGCAAGGTTAAGAGCAAAACCAGCTGGTACAGACGACTCGCTTCGGCGGTCAAACCCTATTGATTGAGCCTCTTGTTTGGTTATAGTGGGTGTTTTGTGGATATCTGATTGACATGCTTGTTTGAGATACCTGTTCTCATTTGATGATGTATGATTGTATGCTTGTGTGCTAGCTTCTTTCCTGGTTAGGTTAGTTTGCTTATGCAAGTAGGATAGAAAACCGAACTTAGGGTTAACGATGCATGACAACATTAGGCTCGAGTCTCAGCTCCCTAGTTGTGTATCTTTCCCCGGTTTCTGGTTAGCAATTTAGTCCCTTTCAGGGGAACTACATCGCCCTGATCCTCGTTCCAGACGAGGTATGTAGGCAGGTGGTCATGCGAGACCACTCCGGGCAACCTTTTTCTTTTTTGCGTGCGTTTACTTGTTATCTGACTGTGTGTTTGGGTTCGGATGCCGACGTAAGCCCAGTGATTGGCTGTCGGGCTCCACGTTTGCCCTTTTGAGAGAGTTTTGGTTCGGATGCCGACGTAATTCCATCCAGTGGTTGTCGGGCTCCATGTTTGCCACCCTTGCTTGTTTGTATGTTTTGTGTTGTTTGGCGTGCGTAAGCCGAACTACAGTGGCTCTGATTCTTGTAGCAGACAAGATATGTAGGCATAAGGTGCGATACCTTATCGAGCTCCCTTCTCTTAACCCCACCTGCGTTCCCTGTGTGTGTGTGTGATGTTTAGCAACCTTTTCTTTATTCTAGAACGTGGATCCCTAGGAGTACCTAGGACGTGAGGGGTGCTAATACCTTCCCCTTGCGTAACCGACTCCCTTACCCATTCTCTTTGGTCGCGAGACCATTTCCTTTCCAGGTTTCTCTGAACGTTTCCTTTCCCTATCTTGGGATAAATAACGTTTAGTGGCGGCTCTGTGTGTGTTTTATTTTCGAGCCTCGCCGGTTGATTTTTCGCAGGATGCGACACTTATTACTTTGCATTCAACTAGTTGTGGTTAGTTGATGTTGATCGATTTATGAATCATTATCATATCATTGTCACTACTATGCATATCCGAGTTTTTTGATAGCGAGTTCGGTTATACGATTTTGATCCATATATTTTCAATTCACTTTCGCGTCATAAAATTTTCAAAACTATTTTTTGTCTAAGTTTTAACTCTGGATCTATTCACCCCTCCCCTCTAGATCTAAGCCTATCGTCTAACAAGTGGTATCATAAGCTCCGATTAATTCCGTGCTTAAGATTGACTTATTAGAAAATGACTATCGAACCTAAAGGGGTGTATAATAAAGCACCAATTTTCACCAGTGAAAATTATGGTTATTGGAAAGCTTGTATGCATATCCATATTAACTAGGTTGATAAGGGTGTATGGGACGTCATCATCATTGGTCCTCATGAAATTACAATGACCAACGGTGAATGCGTTATCGTACCAAAACCAGATAATCAATGGAATGATAATGATAAGAAATTATGGTCTTACGATTCGAAAGCACAAAACATTTTCATATCCACACTCGGTGTTGATAAATTTTATCGTGTTTCCCATTGTGAACCCGCCAAGGCTATGTGGGACGCATTACAAGTCACCATGAGGGAACTAATGAGGTTAAACAAGCTCAGACCAACACATTGAATCAAGAGTTTGAACTAGTTCGTATGAAGCATGGTGAAACCATTTCCGAAATGCAAAAGAGGTTCACATATCTTATTAACTGGTTGAATGCTCTATGTAAGCCTATTTCCAATGAAATTGCTACTAATAAAGTTTTGAGATGTCTTAATAGGGAATGGTAACCCAAGGTCACCATAATAAAAAAGGTGAATGATCTTAAAGTATTTGATCTCACTGCTTTGTTTGGAAAATTGTAAGAACATGAGCAAGAACTCACTTGCTTGGAAATACACGAAAAGAGCATGAGAAGAAGGTAAAGAAGGAGACAGGTAAGGACAAGGTGGAAAAGACGAATTCTATTGATCTAACGACTTCTAGCTCAAATTCCTAACACAATGAGCAAAGTCATTATGAAACAAAAGATGACAAGTATTTCAATGATCCGGTTATGAGTTTGTTCATCAAAATGTTTAATAGATACATGTGGAAGCATGGATATAAGTACTCCAAAAAGACCCAAACTAAATCTAGAAGGCTATCTAACTCCTCAAAGGAAGATGAGAATAAGAAGGATAAACCTATAAGGTCATGCTATAATTGTGATAAAGAGGGTCCTTATAGGCCAGAGTGTCCTATGAAGAGGAAAGATAAAGAAAAATGCCATCACAAGAAATCTAGCAAGTCTAGAAGAGCTTATGTAGCTTGGGAAAGCGAAAGCGATTCCTCAAGTGATGAAAGATTAACTTCAAGTGTAGAATCGACTCAAATTTGCCTTGTGGTAAACAAAAAGAAGAAAAAGATTGTAAGTCACTCTAAGCTTGAATCTACTAATGACTTATCTTATTCTCAATTACAAGAATCTTTTGAAAATCTACAAAATAAGCCATAAATGCTTTCAAAAAGTTAGCTTCAAACAAGAGAATATTTTCACACTTAGAAGCTAAAATTTTGGAAAACAAAAAGAATACGGAAGCTCATAGGCAATATATGGTAGATATTCTAAAGGATAAGAGTGGGGATGAAAAGCTTCATGATTTGGTTGCGAAACTTATCACATTTGGCAAAAAGAGTAAAAAACTCTTAAAGCTAAGTTGGATAAGGCATTACAACCGAATGTTACTTTTTTTATTGATATTTCTAAATATAATATGCCTTCTCATAATCGTTATAGAAGGTATAATTTTGTTGAAAATGTGTCTAATAGCAAAAGCACAACTTCTCACAACTTGTATTGTCATTATTGTCGCAAAAAGGGTCATATTATTGCAAAGTGGAAGTTTAGGAGACTTTTTGTTCTTAAAGGCGCCTTTAAATGGTTGCCTAAATGCAACCAAGGTTTCATTAATCATCAAGGACCCAATAAAGACTGGGTACCTAACATTATCCATTAATCTTGTAGGATAAATGTCTTGGCTCTATGAAGGGAATATAAGATCTCGTTTGTGGAGGCTCAAGATATAATACAGGTGACATCTCTTTATTTCTTTGACTATGTGGCAAGGAAGAAGGATAGTGTTACCAAGGAGGTTAACTTTTAGTGTTATTTTAATTGGTAAAAATGTGTTGATTATTATTAATGTTTTATTTGAGAGATGTAGAGATAGGTGTTTCTTTTCATGATATAGGTATATTTTCACAAGACATTCTCAATGAAACTGAAAAAGGAATTGATCATCCTAAAGCGGTGGAACGTGAGAAAGAAAAAGATAATGATTATGAAAAGGGGAAGGTTGAAAGTCCAGTTGCAGTGGACGATTTATCTTTGACTTGGAGAATCTCCAATGATCATCAAATCAATAATCTTCTTTAATACATTATTAATCACACTTTCAAGTACTTTGACACAAAGAAAAGTGGTAAGATTGTTGTTGTCTAAATATTTTGTGGCACGTTTTGCATTTTCTCCAACTTTCGTTCGAAAGTTCCTTGTGGAATGCATGTCCATACTCCATCATTCGTACAATGAGGTAATATCTTTTCAACTTTTGCTTTGTATGAAAGCTCTTTCTTTCACCTATTTATTTTTCAAAGGTATATGATTTACTTTGTGTATAGAGCTGGAAATGAACCAAACCAACTCGAAAATAGTTCGAGACTCGATTCAATAATTAATTCGTTGGACTTGGTTCATGAACCAAATGAGTCGAACTTGAGCTCAAAACTAAGTTTGTAAAATAAATGAGCTGAACTTGAGCTATGTATAGTTTGACTCGTTAGGTTCATGAGTCGACTCGGTTATATATATATATATATATATATATATATATATATATATATATATATATATATATATATATATATATATATTATATATATATATATATATATATATATATATATATATATATATATATATATATATATACCTTTTAACTTATCAAATTAAATATTTTAAAAAATACTTGTGACATTTTTTTATACAAAGTAAAATACTTCTAACTCAAAAAAAAAACATAATGCACCGTGATTTTTAATTTTAAAGTGTCATTTTAAACTACTTCTAAATTTGTTTTTTAAACTACCACTTTAAAAATAACGTTTTTTAAATATTGTACCATTTATATGATTTAATTTGTATCCTTTTATATTATTTTTGACTTTATTATTATTATTAACTATTTTTAAGATTTTAAATATGCCCATTTATTAGTATTGCATTTTCCAAAAACAAAACCTTTAGTATTCCTTTTTAGATTTTAGGTTTTAGAGAACTTCCTTCATCCTTCATATTCCGTATTTTCAGTCTTTGTTCTCTATTCTGAAGAAAAAAAACTTTAACTCTTTCTTCTAGATTCAACAATTTTTTTCAATAGAGGTAAATATTATTATTCTCATCATCTGATTATTTTAGTAGCTTTGTCATTTTTTACTGTGTTCTGAATATGTTGAATATGTTCTTCCTGTATATAATGAACTATAACTCTGTTATGAGGATTTTATTTATTTTCTTTGTTTTGTATATGTTCTTTCTGAATCTATTTTTCTTGGTTTGAACTAAATATATAACTCTTTTATGAGAATTTTATTATTATGTTCTATTTAAAATTTTTAATGATTTTTTTAATGGAACTTGTGGTTTTATTTATTTTTCTATTTTAGATATGTCATACAGTACCTCACTTGAATCATTGGGAGATTCACAATCACCACCAAAAGATGGAGAAGAATGTTTAAATGTATTGAATCCTATCATTGATTTAAATGCAAATACTAATGAAGAACCACTAACAAATGAATCAACACCGACAAATGAAGTTGTGAATGAAGAAAATGTTGAGAGCAGTGTGTATACGTGCGTTTTTGACGCCATGAGATTAGTATGCAAAAGGGTTCTTTCGACAAATGACGCCATGGAATTAACAGTTTAGTTGATAAGTGTTTTCAACACTTCGACATATTGATGGTTCGACATTTCGACAAGATGTTTGCAAATGAAGAAACGTCTTTTGACAGGCATGGATGATATTATGGTATTTCGACAATTCGACAAAGTCCGAAGAGAGGCGTCATTTCGACATAAAGTAAAATTTTAAATTCAAAAGAGTTGTGATGTTCGACAGAGGACGCGTGGAAGCATCTGGCGAAAGGAAGAAAGCCAAGTGTCACAGTTTTAGGATTTGTTCGTTAGTAACAGTTATTTTGTTTGTATATAAATAGAATAGTTGTTATCAGAAAAAGTGTGTGAAAACTTGTACAAAATTCCTACAAATACTCATAGTACCAGTGTGAGAGAAAAAGAGTCATATTTGGAACATGTACGTGTAAACAAACACCAATTCTTTCAAAGTTTTATCTTATAAAATTCAAAGTTCTTTACCAATTTTCCTTTACATTTACCAGTCATTTATCTTTCTGCATTTTCTTTTCGATACTTTATGCTTCGTCAGTTATATTCTGCCATTTATCTTAATCTTGTTAAGTTTACTTTTATTTAAACTTTTTTAATCAATATCTTTCGACATGAAAGACTTAGTGAGCCAGATGAAAGATACAAAAGTCGTTCTAGAGATTTACAAAGTTATTTAGATTTGCACATGTCCTAGGATTTGTGTGGTTGATCCTGCAACTAACCCAATTCGACAAGTTTTGGAAAACCAGAGGTTGTTCGCAAAAATCAACTGCGAACAAATTGGCACGCCCAGTGGGACAATGCATAAATCTAAAACTTAAATAACCGTTAGTCAAGGTTTCTTCTTTGTTGTATGAGACTAAGAAGCGGTAAATTAGCCGTATCTGACGTAGAAAGACCTAAAAGAACAAGAGTAAGAAAAATGGCGAGTCAACCAAATAATCTAAATAATCCCAATCCAAGTGAAGCCATCCCAGTATCCAACCCTATCCCTTCGACAGGAGGAAATGTGGGATCAGTCCCTGTGTCAGAGGTTGTGCCTTCGTCAACAGGATCAATACCAGCGGTTTCAATTTCGCAAAATGCGCCTAGTTCGTCCATTAAGGCGCAACAAATGCCTGTTGGGACACCTCCTCTTATGGGAAACATTTCTAGGCCTTTTGTGACAAATTTCACCATGCATCCGCCTGGTAGGGAACAACCATTTGGAATGCCAACTTCGGTAATGGCGAACTTACACAATTCGCCAGTATTGTATTCTGATTCTATGGCCAATATGTCTTCACCCCTACAAGGGTCGGGATATGGTGGAAACATGAATAGACTAAACCAACAACCATTTTACATGCCAGCGATAACAAATAATTCTGCGCAAGTAATTAGACAACAAATGGACGAGAGTAATCATGATATGGTTCAAATGCTGACACAACAAATGGGGGCGGTGTTCAACCCTCTAATACAAAACACCACCCAAACAAACCAATTGTTGGCAGCGCAAATAACGTGCATTGCTGACTTTTTTGGGGTCCCTCAAACTCGACACAGAGAACAAGTGGTTCAGAACCCAGTGGTAGCGGTCCAGAAAGAGCCTACGATAGACCAAATACCGTTAGACGATCCTCAGACAAACGTCAGAAACCAAGAGGATGTGGTCAAACAACCTCATGTCGAAATCCCTGTTCCACAAGAACCTAGAAGGATAGTAATCCAGAGAGGCCAAGACGCGGATGCTGTGTTGCAACATCGAATCCGGTATAATAACTTGCCTGTCGAAAACAATTTAGCGGCCATGGTCGAAACGATAATGGCACAAAATGGGGTGAACATGGGATTACAAAGGCCCAGTTACGCTTCTCCACTGTCGGAGTATATTCTGCAAGAGGAATTGCCCCCAAGATGGAAAGTTCATAAGTTCACCAAGTTCTCAGGGGACACTAGTGAGTCCACCATAGAACATGTAGCACGTTATCTGATCGAAGCAGGAGAGATAGCCCGTAATGAAAATTTGAAAATAAAATACTTCCCTAGTTCCTTGACGAAAAACGCGTTTACTTAGTTTACATCTTTGCCTGCAAACTCAGTGTATACGTGGACCCAATTAGAGAGGTTATTCCATGAACAATTTTACATGGGACAAACCAAAATAAGTCTGAAGGAATTAGCCAGTGTTAAGAGAAAACACTCAAAACCAATAGATGATTATTTAAATAGGTTCAGATTGCTAAAGGCTAGATGTTTCACCCCGGTGCCAGAACATGAGTTAGTCGAAATGGCCGCAGGGGGACTAGATTATTCTATAAGAAAGAAGCTAGACACCCAGTATCTAAGGGATATGGCGCAATTAGAGGATAGGGTGAGACAAGTCGAAAGGTTAAGATACGAAAAATTCAGAGCAAATAAGAATAAAAAAGAAAGGGTGGCCTATGTGGGGGTTTGTCAAAATGATGAATACTACGAAAACGAACCAAACAACTTCGACGAACAAGAGATTGACTTAGCAGAACTAAAGCAAGGCCCACCTTATTCGTGTAAAGTACTAACTCCGTCGAACGGAAACCCAGTCGAAACCAATGATAAGTTCCCCAAAAGAACTTATACGTTCGACATCACCAAATGTGACGAAATTTTCGACTTATTGGTTAAAGATGGTCAATTGATAAAACCACCAGGAGCTAAAGAACCACCTATGGAACAACAAAAAAAGAGAGGTTTTTGTAAATACCATAATTTTTTGGGCCATAAAACGTCTCGTTGTTTCCTTTTCAGGGATCTCGTTCAAAATGTTATCCGTGACGGAAGGCTGAAGTTTGGTGATAAGCCAAAAGAACAGATGAGGATTGATTCGAATCCCATGCAGCTAGTCGAAGCCCATTACGCTGAACCATCCATTTGTGAACATGGTGGAGGTTGAATTTGCTCCTGATGGCAATTTTGAAATGGTGGAAGCTGCTGGAGGTTTCGACACAAATATCAACATGGTTGAGATTGCTGATGATCTCGCAAACCAGAACGAAGTTGAAGTTACTGAAGGCTTTGACGACTAGAAAAAGATGGAAACTACTGAAGGTTTCGACAAAAGGGACAGTGCCAATACTGCCGAAGATGTTATGGTTCGACAAGAAGGGAATTGGGATTGCTTGGGACAGTCAAGTGGGAAGTACGATTATCTCGTGAAATACAATGCGCCGGCAAGCTCTCACGTCGACATCAACACAATCCAACCAACCGGTTGGGGAGATGTACCTTTGAGCAACAATAAAAAAACATTCGAGACAATTAAGAATCTCCCTATTATCAAAAAGAAGGTTACTGAAGACCCCACTATTGAAAACAAGGCTACTGAAGGCCTTGATCCTGATCAAATGAAGACAGGTGATGTCGCAAACTGCATCAACACTATGGGACCTTTCAATGAAGAGGTCACAAGAATCAAAGCAGAAGCTGTGAATGGTCCTATGAAGCCTGTGACCAGCGGAATCCTGCACAGAATAATGGAGGACCCCAAAAGAAGTTGGAACAAGTGTTGTTGCAAACATGGTCCCAGGAACATGTCGTGGTGTTGCTGCCTAGAAAAGGAGTTTGACCAGATACCAAGAGGTGTCAAAGTCGAAGAAGAAAGACTCATTAAGAAAATGAACGAATTAAGCATTGCTGACGAACGAAATGTTGGGGTAAATATGGTGGAAGTATCTCAGAGAGACCAAGCTGAAGTGGGTGAAGATCGTCGTCGAAAGGAGTACCAAAGGCTGGTGTATCCTAAAGAAGAGGAAAATCTAGTGGAATTCATCAAGAGGTGCCAAAAGATGAGGACTGAAGTAATATTATGCCCACGCTGCAGTGCAATCTTCGACAGGAAGGCAACAACCAATCTGGAAGCAGTGGATAAAGCCAAGAGGAAAGAAAATTGGGGGACAACAAGATATGACCCAAGGAGAAGTGATCATCACCAATGGAGGAATGGAGAAAGACACCATAACACTTACAAACCATCTAACAAAGCAACGGATGACAAGTGGGTTCAACCCATTAGAGATGCCCAAGGGCAGGGAAATGGAGAAAATTTGAGGTTCAGAGAGGCGCTTCGATAGAAGGCAAGAAGGAAATAGAAAAGCGCAAGCCAAGACCATATCCTTCAGAAAACTACAAAGGAAAAAACCATATGTCGAGATCCCAATGGAGAAGATTCCAGAGGCAGAAGAGGGCAGAAAAAGAGACTGCAGAAAAAAGCGTGAATGGAAAAAATGCTGACAGCAAAGACAAAGCAGAATTTAGTAACAATCCTCAGATAGCAAGCAGAAAAGAGACTTCCCACCAGATCAATCCTAGCAGCATTGTCGAACTAGTAGCGTCGAAAGAGAAGATGCAGGAAGACGACAAAATAACTAACAACTTCGAATCTGACTCAGAAGGGTTCTTTAATGTGATATGCAATGTGGTTTCTGTCCTCCCTAGAGATTATGATACAGTCATGGAGGTCGAAGACGAAGAAGATGAGATGGAAGAGGAAACAATGGCACACATGCCCGTTTGCTACTACATCATGAACAATGGATGCGTCGAAGAGCAGAATGCTTTCTTCGAAAGGCCAGATGATTCCATGAAAGCACATTTGAAGCCTTTGTTCATAAAAGGAAAGGTGGAGAATGTTGGTGTAAACAAGATACTGGTGGATGGCGGAGCAACAGTAAATTTGATGCCTCATTTCATGCTAAAGAGGATTGGGAAGGATGATTCAGACGCAAAACCTCACAACATGGTGATGTCGAACTATGAAGGAAAAGTAGGAACCATTATGGGCGTTATCCGGGTGAATTTGACTGTTGGAACCATAACAAGGCCAACGATGTTCATGGTCATTGCTTCAAGGGCGAATTACAACCTACTACTTGGAAGGGAGTGGATTCATGGCGTAGGAGCCGTACCTTCTTCAATGCATCATCGAATAGCCATTTGGAGGCCAGACGGGATTGTCGAAAACATTAAGGCTGATCAAAGCTATTTCGTGACAGAAGTAAACAATGTCAGCAGTCAAAGTTTTGACAAGAACCTGGCTCACATACCTTCGTGCAGCCCAACAGAGTTTGACCTAAAAGCAACAGACAACGCCTACTGCTCCATGTACCTTCATCCTACACATGGTTTTCAGTGGGACAAAGAAGTAATTGGAGAATCTTACATGTGGGGAACTACTCATATAGCGCCAATAGGATGGGGAATCGAATTTGACGATGACGAGTAAAGAATCAGCGCTCGAAAGAATTACGACTTACATAGCCGAAAACAAACTCAAAGAGGCCCTTGAGGCTGAAGTAAAATATATGGCTGTCGAAGCCAACAAAGAAAATTCCAACGAACAATGTCCCCAAAGAGACGTTGTAGAAGATTATGATAACAACCAAATGGGCGAATGGCAACACCAAAAACTTGACGCCATTTATGATGACGAACCTCTGAGATTCGAGAAAGATCCAGTGTCGACTAACGAGAAGATGGTGGCGCAGGATCCATTAGAAGAAATAAATTTAGGAGTGGGGGCAGAAAATAGACCAACCTACATAAGCGCAAAAATGGATCCCCAGTTTAAGGTCGAAATAGTCCAGTTGCTGAAAGAGTTCAAAGACTGCTTCGCATGGGATTACGACGAGATGCCTGGTTTAGACAGAAGTTTGGTCGAACTGCAGCTACCAAGAATGGAAGGAAAGAATCCAGTAAAGCAGACTCCATGACGCTTCGCACCAGAAATTCTGTCGAAAATAAAAGAAGAGGTCAAAAGACTTCTAAAATGCAAGTTCATCCGCACAACCAGGTATGTTGAATGGATTGCAAATATTGTTCCTGTAGTTAAGAAAAATGGCAAACTTAGGGTATGCATTGATTTTCGAGACTTAAATTCGGCTACCCCAAAGGATGAATATCCCATGCCAGTGGCAGAAATGCTTATAGATTCCGCAGCAGGCCATGAGTATCTAAGTATGCTAGACGGATACTCTGGCTATAATCAAATTTTTATCGCTGAAGAAGATGTTCCTAAAACAGCTTTCCGCTGTTCTGGAGCAATAGGAACGTACGAATGGGTAGTAATGCCTTTTGGTTTAAAGAACGTTGGAGCGACTTACCAACGGGATATGAATTCCATTTTTCATGATTTTATTGAAACTTTCATGCAAGTGTATATTGACGATATTGTGATCAAGTCTGTTTCAGGAAAAAGTCATATAGATCATCTTCGATAATCCTTTGAAAGGATGAGGGAGTTTGGTTTGAAAATGAATCCACTTAAATGTGCTTTTGGTGTGCAGGTGGGTGATTTCTTAGGTTTTGTGGTCCACAAGAAGGGGATCGAAATAAATGAAAACAAAGCCAAAGCCATAATGGAGGCGAAAGCGCCATCAACAAAAAAGGGGTTGCAGTCTCTGCTAGGGAAAATCAACTTTCTCAGAAGATTTATCTCCAACCTTAGTGGAAAAACGCAAGCTTTCTCTCCTCTACTTCGGCTAAAGAAGGAAGACTTTGCATGGGGGCAAGAACAGCAAGTTGCCTTTGACAAAATCAAGGAATACCTGGCTAGTCCTCCAATTCTAATGTCTCCTTGTAGAAAAAGAAGTATGAGATTGTACATTTCGGCATCAGACAAAACATTAGGAAGTATGTTGTGTCAAGAAGATGAGAATGGCGTCGAAAGGGCCATTTATTATCTCAGTAGAGTCCTGAATGATGCTGAAACTAGATATAGTATTATAGAAAAACTATGTTTATGTGTATATTTTTCTTGTACGAAGTTAAAGCATTATATAAAGCCTGTTGATGTATACATTTCTTCCCATTTCGACGTAATAAAATATATGTTATCTAAATCTATTTTACATAGTCGAATTGGAAAATGGGATTTAGCATTAACAGAATACTCCTTGAAATATCTGCCTTTAAAGGCTGTGAAAGGACAAGTGGTTGCTGATTTTATAGTTGACCATTCTATAGATGAAGATGTAGAGTATGTCGAATTAGAACCATGGAAACTGTATTTCGATGGTTCCAGTCATAAAAATGGAACTGGCGTTGGGATGTTGATTATTTCTCCTGACAGAATTCCAACAAAATTCAAGTACAAAGTTGAAAGTC
Source organism: Lathyrus oleraceus (assembly GCF_024323335.1). NCBI lineage: Eukaryota > Viridiplantae > Streptophyta > Magnoliopsida > Fabales > Fabaceae > Lathyrus > Lathyrus oleraceus. The sequence continues at coordinate 633,249,835 of NC_066583.1, forward strand.
TGTGTTCAAATAATGAAGCAGAATATGAAGCTTTGATTGCTGGACTTGAAATATTGTTGAAATTGGGGGCAACAAGAGTCGAAATAATGGGCGACTCTGAACTGGTGATAAAGCAGTTGACTAAAGAATATAAATATGTGAAAGAAAATTTAATCATGTACGTTGTAATAGCCAATAGACTTCTCAAGGAATTCGACAATGTGGCCTTTAGGCACATCCCCAGGGTGGAGAATCAAGAGGCGAATGACCTTGCTCAACTGGCGTGTGGATACAAAGTGTTGAAGGAGAAGTTAGAAGAGGTTATTGAAGTCAGAGGAAGAGTCGTATCTACCAAGTTGTCCCCATCAGATTTGGAGTCAATAAGATTAGGATATGGTGACGAAGAAAATTTTGAGATATTCAATATAGATGATTCAGGAATCACAGATTGGAGAAAGCCCATCAAGAATTATCTACAAGACCCAAATCAAAAAGCAGAAAGAAAGATAAAATACAGAGCTTTAAGTTACGTACTTTTTGGAAACGAATTGTTCAAAAAGACTGCAGAAGGAGTCCTGTTGAAATGCTTAGGTGAAGATGAAGCTTACATAGCATTGTCGAATGTGCACAGCGGAGCGTGTGGCGCACACCAAGCAGGTCACAAAATGAAATGGTTATTATTTCGATAAGGAATGTATTGGCCAACAATGCTGAAGGACTGTGTCGAATTTGCAAAAGGATGTCAGGAATGTCAAGTACATGCAGGCATACCCCATGTCCCTGCAAGTGAGTTGCATTCAATTATAAAGCCTTTGCCATTTAGAGGTTGGGCTTTAGACTTGATTGGTGAAATTCGACCAGCCTCTTCAAAAGGGCAAAAGTATATTTTGGTTGGGATAGACTACTTCACTAAGTGGATTGAAGCTATACCATTGGTAAATGTGGATCAAGAAGCAGTCATAGATTTTATCCAAAAGTACATAATTTATAGATTTGGGATACCTGAAACAATAACAACAAATCAAGGATATGTGTTCACTAGTAAAAATATGCAGAAATTTGCACAAGAAATAGGTTTTAAACTCCTTACTTCGACACCATACTATGCGCAGGCCAACAGGCAAGTGGAAGCAGCCAACAAGGTGGTGATAAATTTGATCAAGAAGCATGTAGGGAAAAAACCTAGAAACTGGCACAAAACTTTAGATCAAGTTTTGTGGGCTTGTCGAACGTCTCCAAAAGAAGAAACAAATTCGACTCCATTCAAGTTGACCTATGGACATGATGCAGTTTTACCAGTCGAAATATATTTGCAGTCAGTTAGAATGCAAAGGCATCATGAAATCCCATCAGATATATATTGGAGTATGATGATGGACGAATTAGTTGATCTAGACGAATAAAGGTTGCATGCGCTAGATCTAATAAAGAGACAAAAAGAAAGAGTCGAAAAGTTTTACAATAAGAAAGTAAAATTCAAGACCTTCTTAATTGGTGATCTTGTTTGGAAAGTAATCCTTCCTATGGATCGAAAAGATAAGTTAATGGGAAAATGGTCTCCAAAGTGGGAAGGACCTTTCCAGATTTTGAAAAGTTTTTCAAATGGCGCATAAGAGATTAAAGAAATAGGGAAAGATGAGAGAATCCTAAAGATAAATGGTAAGTATTTGAAAAAATATAAGCCAATATTGCAGGAAGTAAAAATAACAGTAGAATAATTGTAAACATAATTGTGATAGCTTTGCCAAATGAAAATGACACTAAAGTTATTACAGAGAAAGCCTCAAAGGGCTGAGAATTGTTAAATTAATTTGACTACAAATTGAGACTAGCAAAAGTTTCCTTCAACGTGGCGAATTTCTTCCTCTGAAACTGGAGTCGATGGTCACAAAGACTTTTGTGAGTAGAGAGAGTCTCAATCTCTTGACCAAGTTGCTGAGCTTTTTCTGCATGTCGAATACCTACCTTCAGTTCGTCGTCGACCTCATTCTATTTAGGTTGCTGTATGGATGCTTTGCGTTTTTTCTCTTGGGAGATTTTTTCTTGAAGTGTTGCTATTTGTTTCTCCCATTTCTGGATATTATCATCACAAGCAGCAACTTCTTTGATATAAGTTTCAGAAAGTTGCTGTAGCTTTGAAACTTTGTCAGTCGAAGTTGCAACAACATCCCATTCAGCAGTTTGAGTTTTAGATTTTGAGGAGATTTGTTGGGAAAGATCTTTTTGACGATGAAGGTCTGCAGTCGCCAAGTCAATAAGGGTCATCAGCTTCATCACAAAACTGCCAACCTCAGCAGAAGTTTCCAAGACGTTTATTTGTTTCAAAATTTTCTTAAGTTCAATATGAGCAAGGGCGTTTTCTTCCAAGACTTTGAACAAATCAACATCAAGGATTTTCGTCTTAATCTGGATCAAAATGTTGTCAAGAGATTGCACTTCTGAAGTGGCCCCAGAAGTAGTCGAACTGATGTGTGAAGAATCTTGAAAATTGAAACGAGCGCTAAGCATAGCCTTCAGATACTCTAAGGGTTTCTGCACTTTGAGACTCTCAAGCTCTTCGCGAGAGAAACTAGTCGAACTAGTCGATTTGGCACTTCCTTGGGTCTGGTCAGGAGCAGTTTGAGTGTTTCGCCCTGAAGTTTGCCCAGCATCTGGTTGTTTCGACTGGTCATCCCCGTCTCTAGCAGTTTCGTTTCCATAGTCCTCTTCGACCCCAGCTTCAATGTCAGTATCGTCGCCTTGATTTGCAGCATTTATCCTGGATGAGGAGGAGATTCGTCCTTAGAAGCTTCACCCATTGTAGCGTCGAATTCTACTACAGTCTGCCTGTCATGATCACTTGTGGGGGTGTCTGCTTCTTGGACTGTCTGTTCCAGAGATTTCTCAGGTTGTTCTTCGACAGACAATTGTTTCTAAAAATAATTTTAAGTTAGAAGAAAGAAATGCAATGAAGATGAACATAGATAGTCGAATTAAGGATTTACCTCAAGAATCCCAGTGTTGAAACTAGATTTCCCGTTCTCCGCGTCCTTCAACTGAAGTTTGGCAGTTGGAGTACTGGCAGAATCCTTTCTAGCTGATTTAACAATGGATCTTTGGGAAGAAACCCTCTTGACTTTCGCCTTTTTTTGAGGAGGAGGGTTTGGCTCTGGAGATTCATCACTAGATTCTTCATTGGAAACTTTATCTTTTTCTTTCTCCTTTTCTTTCTCTTCTTCATTCTTTCTTTTTTGGACTGGCAGGGGTTTTCGACTTACCTAGCCATACAAACCAAAGCTGGTTAATTTCTTTAAAAGAAAAAGAATAAATAAAAAGGGTAAAGTTTGTACCTTTGTCGAAGGTTTCTTAGCAACACCTGGTGACGTTTCAACGGAAGTTTTCTTGGAGGGGATCCTTATGGCTAAGAAAAGAAAAGAAATTTAGAAGTAATATAAGAAATACATGATAATACAGTTAGAATAACAAAGGAAAAAATCATGTTTTTTCTGTGAACACCTTCAAGAATGGGATCTTCCACGCAAATGTGTTCTATTCCAATATGAAGGTGTCCTGGGTAATTGTCCAGATGATACTTAGTCGGAACCACACGCTCAGCAAGTTTTTAATAATGTTGACGAAGAATTCTCATATAGTTCCCACAAACGAACCAATCTGGAAATGGAGGGCTAAATGCCACGCCAAACTCAGCAGTGGGTAAAGGAGGAAATTTTGGCGGATGACAGCTGAAAGCCAGGTCATAACGCGCTTCTGGTCGAACGTGTGAAGGCAATGACAATTTTCCAAACTTCTCCGTCAATTTATGTTTTAAAGTTACTGCTGCTTCGCGTATGGTTCGACTAAGATTATCAGGTCTATACTCAGTTTCAAAATATTTTTGAAATTTTTGTATTTCTTTAATGTGTCTTTGAATACCTTTTTTGGTCCGATCCTGCACAAAAGCAAAGACATTTGTTAAATGTGTAGTGAAAGCTGCTACGTCAAAAAATCTGTTGGAATAATAATCCTTCCACCACTCATCAAACTCAAGAGTACATAGAAAAGATGGTCGAAAGATCACTGGTCGAATGTCAAGAAAGTCATCAGTCAGCTTCTTCGACAGTTTTCTGCTCTCGTCTTCAATATGAAGGGAGTTGTAGAAAATGATGGATCCTTTCTTAGGGAATATGGGTCGAGGTTTTATTTGGATCAAGCCAAATTGCCTAGCAACAAGATTGGGTTGATATACTATCAAAGCTATTTGGATCTTGGTTGCGTTACGATGCGAAAAAAGAAGCCTGGGGGTTAAGAATGATTCCCAAACATTCAAAAATACATTTTCATCCTTCTGCATTTCCAAGGGCAGTTGTTGGGTAAACCATTTAGGTCCAATTTTTCTATCAGCAAAAGGTGCCATGGTCGAAGTAAAATGATACCTTTTGGCAAACATCATGACATAACTTTTGAAAGCTTATCGAAGGCTAATTCCTTCATCAGTTGGCGTTAGTTGCACCAACCTAGGCCATTCGACAATCCTACCTTTCACTTCTTCTTCGTTCACTTCTGGTTCTACAGGAAGAGAAGCTTCAAAGGTGGCATTGAGCCATAATTGTAAAAGCCAGAAAGGTCCTGACAAATTGATTTTACCCTGGGTTTTGATGGTTTTCAAAAGATGTATGCTCTCACTCAAAGATTCGTAAAGATTCGCCAAAATCATTTCACTCAAGCATAGTTTGGTGCCTGCGTGAAGCTGATTGGCCATGGTGATGAACCTCTTGGCAACTTAGAGGGAACGAGAGCAAAACACATATTTGGATAGCCACAGAGTCAACAAGGCTATGTGTTCGACATCCGAGACTTCTGTGGTACTCTTGTCATGATAATAGGACGTAAATAAAGAGTATGGGGCGAAGTTAGTGTCGAAAGCGTTGGTATCTTCGTTTAGGATAGTGGGGTCGAAATTTATCCCATTGGGGTGAAGGCCAACGATGGCTGCTGCGTCGAAGAGAGTGGGCATAACCATCCCACAAGGAAGGTGAAAGGTGTTATAGGCACTGTCCTAGAAGTAGAGGGAAGCCAAAAGCATATTGGGACAAATGTTGGGTCTTGCTCTCGACAATTGAATAAGGTCGAAAATACCTACTTCCTTTCAGAAATATCCTTTAATCTTTTCAACTTTATCTAGCCAAGATAAGTAGTCTGAAGGGTCTTTCGACCATGGATAAGTTCTAAATATCCTAGTGTAATTCAAATAAGTTAAGTTCAACTCTCCATTATTAGTCGAACTCGGTAGGTCATTTTGTTCTACAGTTCTCTCTTTAGGTTGAGGTTTCACTCCAGCACCTGTGGGTTTGGTATGGAAATAAGTTGGAAAAAACTCTTTTAAACGATCTGGTTTAATCTTTGGATTCGGAAGTGGACCTAACATAGCGTGACAGTTTCCAGAAACAAGAACAGGAATTAATACCTGGGATTTGTAGATACATTCTTTTTCTCTCTCATTGGGAGGTTCAGGAACATATTGTTGGTTTCCAATAGTCATTGGTCCCTTCAAATCATGTGCAGGAGAAAGAGCTGGATCTTGATTCTTCTTGGAATGTTTGCTGCTGGAAGGTTTGTGAGGAGCCATTGTTGGGAAGAACAAAGGAATTTTTCTCAGGAAAGTTGAAAGTTTAAGAAATGGGTATGAAGAAAAGAGTTTGGAAGCGTTAAAAGAGTTCAGAGAAAATGGTTTATGGGTATTTATAGAAGGAAGATAATAAAAACGCTTTGAAATTTTAAATGATGATCGTGGAACACGTGGCTGATTTTTATGGTGATGTTGAAGAGGTGGAAGTTGAAAAGAGGCCATGATGTTAGGAAATGATGGAGGTAGAGTCTGAAAGTGGGCTAGACGTGACATCTTGGAGAAAGTGTAATGATGAATTTGTATTGGAAATTGAGATTACAAAAACTTGTAAATAATGAAATTAAATGACATGGCATCAAAATACTGGTTGACAACAAATGATTGTTTCTCCAAAACAGTCGAAACATCTTTGTTGGGGGGCAATTTGTATACGTGCGTTTTTGACGCCATGAGATTAGTATGCAAAAGGGTTCTTTCGACAAATGACGCCATGGAATTAACAGTTTAGTTGATAAGTGTTTTCAACACTTTGACATATTGATGGTTCGACATTTCGACAAGATGTTTGCAGATGAAGAAACGTCTTTTGACAGGCATGGATGATATTATGGTATTCCGACAATTCGACAAAGTCCGGAGAGAGGCGTCATTTCGACATAAAGTAAAATTTAAAATTCAAAAGAGTTGTGACGTTCGGCAAAGGACGCGTGGAAGCATTTGGCGAAAGGAAGAAAGCCAAGTGTCACAGTTTTAGGATTTGTTCGTTAGTAACAGTTATTTTGTTTGTATATAAATAGAATAGTTGTTATAAGAAAAAATGTGTGAAAACTTGTACAAAATTCCTGCAAATACTCATAGTACCCGTGTGAGAGAAAAGGGTCATATTTGGAACATGTACGTGTAAACAAACACCAATTCTTTCAAAGTTTAATCTTATAAAATTCAAAGTTCTTTACCAATTTTCCTTTATATTTACCAGTCATTTATCTTTCTGCATTTTCTTTTCGATACTTTATGCTTCGTCAGTTATATTCTGCCATTTATCTTAATCTTGTTAAGTTTACTTTTATTTAAACGTTTTTAATCAATATCTTTCGACATGAAAGACTTAGTGAGTCAGATGAAAGATACAAAAGTCATTCTAGAGATTTAAAAAGTTATTTAGATTTGCACATGTCCTAGGATTTGTGTGGTTGATCCTGCAACTAACCCAATTCGACAAGTTTTGGAAAACCAGAGGTTGTTCGCAAAAATCAACTGCGAACACAGTGACATTGTTATTCAAAAGTCCAAGAGGAAGAAAACTTCTCTAGTTTGGGATCACTTCAAAAAAGTGGAATTAAAGAATGGAAAAAAATGGCAATGTATACACTGTAAAAACAATTATTCTGTTGTTGCTAGTGGATCAACCAGTCATTTGATGAGGCATTTAAAACAAACATGTCATGTTTACAAGAAGCTAGTAGCACAACAAAAAAAAAATTAAACTTTCAGCCAGCAAAAAGCAAGATTGATGAGAAGCTTTCTGGACCACTACTAATGAATTCAGGAGGTAAATATGACCATGAAAGACAACGAGAAGCCACCGCACATTGGATTATGATGCATGAACATGCATTTAGTATTGTTGAGGAAGAAGGTTTTCATTTTATGATGAAGTGTTCTAATATTTCATATGAGAAAATTAGTCGGAAGACATTGAAGAATAAAGTTCGGTGACGACTTTGTTCGAACGTAAATTTTTTCCGCGACCATCGTGAGGAATCGTATTTTTCGAGATGCGACATATACATTGCTCACCACTTTGAGCTTAGCCTTTCTTTCAGCGACTTAACCTTAATTCTTATTTGTATGACTAGAAAGAGCTTATATTTCCACCGTCTCTTTGGAGTTAGGTAGAATTTTAGTTCTTAAGTGGTATGGAAAAGATTAATTTTGGGGTTGCTCTTGGAAGTGAGCAAAGTTTTAAGTTTGGGGTTAGGGTACTAGACAAAAATGGTATTTTTTTTTTAAATTTGAGAAAATAAGAAGTGGAAAAAATAAACTTAAAAAAAGAGATCAAAATAATGCATATTAAGGACCACAATTGAAATATCTCTAGTATCATAGAGAAGGAACAAATGGGTATGATAATAGAAGGAAAACTAGGCGCCTAACTCCAAAGGTTCAAACATACTTTCCCAAAAATATCCTACCCGAACATAAGCCAAGATACAACCAAAAAAGACCTCAAATGTGTGTGTTTTGATTTATTTGATGAATTATATTAGAACACAATCAAACTCAATATAGACTATTTTACACGTTGGTTGAGAGATTACCATGTCAAATGACCGAATCAAGATGAGATGAGAGACAAGTCGAGTGCTTATCAAAGTTTGATGATGTTTTCTGAATTTACTGAATGGAAGTTGAAAGCTAGGACGATGGTAAGGTAAAATAAAAAAATAAATGGTGATGTTCAATTGTTATTGTGCAACTTGTTTTATGTTTGGAATTGGCAGTGCAGGCAAGTTACTTGAGGACAAACAACGATTCAAGTTTGGAGTTGTGATGACACTCTGTCATTTCATGATTTCGATTGAAGAAACAAATCAAAAAAAGTTAAAGAGGAGAAAAAAATGAAGAATAAAGGCCGAAGAAAGAGGACAAAATATCTAAGTATAGAGAAATAGGGACATAGTGAAAATCAGGTAAAAAAGAGAGCAAAAACGTGCAACCACTGGAATAATCACGCGCAACATTACACGTGCGATAGGGAGGTAAAGGCTGCATCATGCGTGCGATGCAATCCATCACGCATGCAATGGCCCATTTTTTTGGACTTTTCTAACACGTTCTGGTCCATTCTAAAGGATTTTTAAGGGGAATGTTGGTACTTTTGTTAGGGCTATGAATTTCTACACCAAAAGTGATGATTTGCAACATTATAAGACATATTTGGAGAGCATTTGAAGTCATTGGAGACCAATTATTCAAGGAAATTCTTATGAAAACCTCTTATTATTATTTTGGTATTGTAATTTGAATCATGAGTAGCTAATTCTCTCCAAGTTAGGTTGTGTTTAATGAACCCATTTTGATATTGTTGGAACATATGTTTGATTTGATATTGCATGAGTAATTTAATCTATAATTCTATTCAATTTCACCTTGTTCTTAATGCTTTTTATGTGAGATACTCTTTTAATCTGATTTTGGGCATATAAAAAATACTGACCATTAGTCTATGTGTTGGACCTAAAGCAATTGTTATGCTTACGCTGGTTGAATAGGGATATGAGACCCCAGGTAATGGCTTAGGAATTAGCACTTTGTTGCATTGCCTAATTTTGCTTACACTAGTGGATTAGGGGTATAAAACTTCAAGCATTGATTAGTGAGCTATACTGCAAGGAATTGTGTATAGCGGTTTTGTTAATTCGTCATGGGATTATAATGCCAATATCATTCATGTAATGCATCGAAGATCAACAATAGATAAATATGGGATTTTATACACAACCTAGCCGTTTTCTTCTTATTGACAAACAACTTCATTTTCTTTTCGCATTCAAACTCAACCCCGCCCCCCATTTACTATTTTATATGTATTGCACAAATTTGTCTTGTTAAATAGTAGCCTCTATGGATTCAAATCTTATTTTATTACTGAGAAATTATCGGTACACTTGCCTTGAAGTTATCAAGCACACAAGCTTAAGACTTCCTTGCTCCATCACACAATCTAAAGACTTCATTTGCTCAAATCCATAAGTAAGATACTTCAAATGCTTAAGCACTAAAGCAAGAGACTTCTGACTCTATAACAAACTGTTAACAGATTTGGGTAAATACTACACTTGATATACAATCAGAGGTGTAGACAAAATACAACTTAGAAAGACTCTAACACTTAAGGACTTTTAAAATATACACAATGTTTGATGGTTGCAGAACCATAAATGTCGAGGATTGTGGAAACTATGGTAGAATGAAGCTTTTGATGCACTGCATTCATGTGACACTATGGATCTAAGGTTGCAATCATGATGCTTCTTGAATTAGAGGTATCAGTTTTGATGTGATGTCATTAACTAGTGTTTGTTATCTCCGATATGGTGGACCTATCGGGGTACCTGCATGGTTAACACTCCAACGCCTAAGACAATTTAAGATTCAATATAATGGTAGTGAGAGTAGATATTAGAGATTGTGTACCTAAAAACCCTTTACGGAGTATTTATACCTTGGGTTTAACAGGGCAGGTTGGATAATGAGCCTTGTGTTATTGAACCTTTGGGCGATGCAGATTAGTGGGTCCCAATCTTTGGCCGACACGAAACAAATATTATAAAAAAATCCAAAAAAACACAAAAAAGAATAAGCATAAACCTAAACTACTAACAATAGTAAAAATACGACATAAAGAAATAAGTGGAGAATATCACTAATAATAGCTAAAAGATAGCCAAAATGGAGTAATCAAGCCATCGAAGTAGAAGAATAAGCACTAGTAAAGCTAAGCAATAGATACTTAGGGAGCAAAATGTTCAAATGAATGAGGAGGATCCTATTTATATAAGAACCCCAAGTATGGTATGAGAATAAGCGATAGACATTTGACATAAGCAAATAATTACAACTACATTTTTCCCATGCCGTAATGATCACACCTACAACATAGAAAATAAGATGCTTATTAATTGCACCCATACATAGAATCCCTAAGGAAAAAACTAGAAGATACATCACATCATACTAAACGCCAAGAGTAAAAAATGAATAACTCGAAATAGCCCTAAAGTATAAAATTGCAGTCATCGTCGGTAACATTTTAGTTTTGATTGTTTGTCAAATTGCGTGTATAATGCATTATTTGATTTATCACTTGTTTGTACGTTGTCCATTACATAAACTTATTTGCATTGTTGTTATATCATTGTTGTTGTAATTCATTTGGAATATTAACTTGTAACCGTATTCGTTTGCTTCAGCTATATTTAATCTTTGTACCTTTAAGAAACCGCCTGATTCATTGACTTAGTTGTTGTATCCATGTAATTGTATCATATTTGAGCCTAGAAATTGGTTTTGTATCAATATATTGAGTATTGTTTGAATCACAATTTATAATACTTGAATAAAGGCTATGAGAATGTACGGTTCAAATAATACATAGTGTGACTCAAATCATGAAGTCTTGTGAAAGTTGGGATTTCATTCTTCCTCATTTGAGTCGAATCAAAGTAGAGTATGATTCGAATCACAACTCCTCTTGACTCGAATCACGAGGTACACATGACTCGAATCATGACCTCTTTCCTTTCTTTCCAACCTTTGATTCAAGTTGATTATTTCTTTGATTCAAATCATTACTTTATGATTTGATAAAAAGCCATTGTCTTTTGTAGTTTTGAGAGAGTAGCATCACACAAGTGAGTGTCTACCCCCTTGCACCAATCATCTATCTCTTTTCCATTGAGTGAAAGTGTTCCACCAATGAGAGAAGATCTCAGAAAAGTGTGAGGAATCACATCTCTTGAATCATCACCGTGTCTTCTTGTTGAAGAACAATAAATTTAGAGAAAGTGACAAAATTGGTCAATCAAGTGATAAAATTAATCAATCTTTGAACATTAACAAAGAATTTAGAAATCCATTTTTTTTCAAAAACCTTGAGAGAACCTAGTGTGTGTTCTTCATTCACCAATACCTAACTCCTTGTTGATACCTTGCGATTAACCTCCAACAACGTGGATCTTGTGAGTTTTTAGTTATGTGTGTTCTTTAGATATTATTCATCATCTTCAAACTTTGTCAAGAACCATTGTTATGGACTTTAACTCTAAAAATCGAGTATGAGAGGTAGACCAAAAGTGCATTAGGGAATCTAATATTTTTCTTTGAAGTTATGCTTTTGTGTATTAGGTGGAAGAATCGCTTATTGGATATGAATTTTGTTTGTGTGTTATTCACAAAAAGAAAAGTATGTCTCTATACTCCATTGAAGGCTTTGGTGAAACCATGTGAAGGTTGTCACAGAATAAAGTTAAGAGTTATCAGATTATTCGAGGCTAATGGCAATTGTGTAGACAAGTCTTCATCAGATTCGAGGAAAGAATGTTGCATAAAGGAAGCTTAGAATAAGTTATTATGGATAACAAGATTATTTGATCAAGATCATTGAGGATCTTGCGTGTAACAACTGAGTATTTACATCAACATAAGGATTTGTCATTGGATTTGTGTGTAGGCTAATACAATGTGGCTACTAATGCTTAGATTGATGATAGTTCGTTGTATCAAAATACTTGTATATTAACTCTTAAAAATAGTGGAAGACATGATTATTTTACCAATAGTTTCAAACCATTGAAGAGTAGAGTATGCATAGGAAAGTCGGTTTTATACAACACTCAAAGTAGCTCATTTCTTCACGGAAACCACCTGAATCTGTCAAACTCCACAATTATGTGAATAACTTAGTTCAGAAAGATCACATGCTTACGCCTTCCGTATAAACTCTAAAAAAAGCATTAAGCTATGTTTTTGAGTGTATAGTGGAGGGAAAAAAGGAATGTAGGAGAGAGAATTTGAAAAAAAAATTTAAAAAAAATCTTAACATTTCTTGAGATGGTGTTTTTGTATAGAATGATAAATGTCTCTTTATTATTAATATAATTTTAATTTTTAAAATATTAAAATAATATATATTATATTTGAAATATTTATATAAACCCTCTAAAACCCTTTTTAAATATATATTTTATTTTCTCTAAATTAAAAAAAAATTCTTCTTGCTTACACATCGTACTCAAATCAACTACTCCCCAAGCCTTAAATTATGTGTCCTCTTTGAGATTGACACATTTTTTAATTATGTTTATGTTAATGAGAAAAATAAATAAATGTTACGTCAATATTTTAATATTTTTAAATACAAATAAAAACAGAAAAAAAAGAGAGACAATAAGTCATCTGGAAGCTAATAAGTATGTTTTTCAGTTGAATATTTACATTTAATTTAAAAATAATGATATTTGCATATAATTAAAACATTGAAACAATAGAGGTGTAATCTAAGAACGGGGGAGTGTGTATAGTAACTCGTTCTGTTTCTAGATTTTGGGCCATTATATATATTTTACCCGAGCCCAATACAACACATTACCTACTCTCTCGCATATTTTAGGGTTCAGCCGTTTCTACCCCAATCCCTATATATACATAACACTGCTTCTTCTTCATCATTCCACAGCCCATATTGGATTCAATCTATTCGTATTTTTGTTTCTGCATCGTTATGTGAGTGCTTGATTTTATTTCTGTGTTGTAAATTCAATTTTGTTTTTATAAAGCAGGGATAGTGTGTATCGGTGTTGTGCTATGAATATTGCATTCTTCCGAAAGTATTCCCATGCGATATCGATTTGAGAGAATGGGCAGTTGTGTTTCATTTCATGTTGAAAATCACAACAATCATTTTCTCTACATCTTTCTATTGAGTTTTTAAAGGGACTGGAGTTTGGCTCTTTGGCTTATAAATCATGTGCCTTTGAGATGAATGCAGATCCCAAAATCAAAACCTAATCGGCTTTGTCTATTTTCGCTATGAAGTGTATTTTGTAAATCTGGCGAATTTATTTGCAATGGTTGATACATGTTTGTTTTATATTTGTTTTTGAATTATAATTATTGAGTGGTGATTCAGGCAGCCTACTTGCTTTTATACAATGGCATGAGAGGTGTTTAACTGCTCATAAATCAATTTCTTTGGCTCTTCAGATTTGCTGAGATTTTTCTCTGAAGCTGGTCTAGTAAGCTTAAGTATATTTTTTTCGTTGAAATTATTTAAGAAATAATAATGCTGTAATTCCTTTTCTTTAAGAATGTGTGATTATTGTTGAAGCAATATGTTGTTTTGCTTTGAGTTTATGAAAACATCAGGGTTTAGTTTTTTGTATTGGATTTTTATAAATATATTTTTTATTTTATTTCAAGAGGTCAAAATATCATTCATAGCAAAATTCGAGTTTGCAAAATTTGAGTTGTTATTATTCCTTCATTTCGTGTAACCTAGCATAGCTTCCAGTGGCATCTTCGACTAACTACCCAGAGGCTAATTGCAAGAAGAAATCACAAGAAAACTACGTCGTATGATGACGTAGAAATCGAAGACATGGGGTGGAACGAGGAGTTGCAGTCATACACGTATCCTTGTCCATGTGGGGACCTGTTCCAGATCACAAAGGAAGATCTCAAGCTTGGCGAGGAGATTGCTCGCTGCCCCAGTTGCTCCCTCTACATCACTGTTATCTACAACATGGACGATTTTTTTGGCGATTCTGATCAAAATAGAATAAATAAGGGTCTTTAGCCCTCCAAACAATATTATTGAAAATATACTATTAAATTTTTTAATTTATACTAAAATTTTTAAAAATTAACAAAAATATAATATTGAAAATCGAAGACTTTTTAAATATATTATTAAACTTTTTAATTTATACTAAATTTTTTCCCAGGGGAATTTTTAATGTACACTATTTTGCTAAAAATGTTCAAAGATAGAATATTACGAAAATTGAGGAAGTCGCATAGTTAAATATTGAGAATAACATAATAAATCCTAATATGTGAATCCTAGTAAAGCCCATCTCTATAGTGCCGCTTAAACCTGTCCATTCCGTGAAACCTATACCCACCACCACAAGAATAACTTTATAATTTAAATAGGAAGTTCTCATATAAAGAAACTCTGGTGAAAAATAGGTAGACACTCTTTATAAGCCTAAACCTATTTTAGATTTAGTAACATGAGTTTTCAAAATTTTTGTTATGACTTAAATAAAAATCTTTCAATTCAACAATTAAACTTAAAAAATCAAACTCAAAACTCTATCTACTTTTGCATGATTAATTGCATCAAATTAACTCAATGAGAAAATCAGATAGGATGATTGGAATATAGAATTGTTTACGGAGCGCTTCAAACTACTGTCTCTCATTTTTTGTTTTTAGCCGTTGTATCACGCCACCTTTCGCTACCTGTTTTTGAGGGTCTATTAAACATATTTTTATTAAAATATTATTAGAATACAAATATAAGTTTTGTATAATTAATTAATTTGATCAATACATTAATTATAAAACTATAAGAAAATCACTTATTTTTTTATAATTTCTTAACCATATTTTCTATTTTATTAACCAATTAGAAACATTAGTAGCATTAATCTTATATATACCATTAATCTTAGTTGTTTTACTAGAGACTTTAATTTTTAATGTTTGAATGGTTAATAGCAAAGCTATGTGATAGATTAATTAATTTATTATCCTCAATTAATCAATTTTATTTTTATAATTTTTCTTACATCTATTTACTTTTTTTCTAATCCAGCCGTCAATAGAAAGTATAATATTAATCATTTTTTAATATGAAATTATAAAATATCTTATCCATAATTTTCTTAAGGATTTAGATTTGAAAATTTATTAACCAAATTATAATATATATATTAGACAGTCTCATAAATACCATTAACCTTAGTTAATTTACTACCTAATATTTTATTTTTAGTATTTGGGCACTCGGAAATTTCGGAAATTAATCTATAATCTAAATTAATCAAAAATTAAATTATAATCAAAATTAATCAATTTATTATACTCAGTTAATCAATTTATTCAAACGCTATTTCACCATTTCAAAAATACCCATGTTTCAGAGCTAATGGGTGATCTTGGCCCCATGACCCCAACAAGATCGACGACATTCCTGTTAGCAACATATTTTCGGGCAGCAATGGAACTTGGTCGATCTCAATCCTTTGATTCCAAATTTTATCAAAGCCATAGTTTGCAACTGTGTCATCCCTTTCGATCTCCGCCTATACAAACACATTTGGAACCTCTGTCCTGCAGGTGACCTTCCTCCTAATGTTGCTCATGAGTTTAAAAGAGGTAAAAGCCTCCTATTAGCTAGGACAATCTCGTTTGGTCTAAATTCTTTCTCCAACCCAAATCTTTAATGGTGTAACGGTTAATCTTGAATAAGATTCCGACTAATGAGCTGTTAAAAAGGAGGGGTTTAATATTTGCCTCTGCTTATAGTCTCTGGAATAAGTTTGAGGAAACTTCACTTCATCTTTTTTATTGTAGTTATGCTTCTAAGATTTGGTCTTGATTCTCTTCTACTATGAATAACCACTCTCAAAATCAGAATTTGGATGATGTTTGGAGCACCTGTCGTATGCCTTGTCTGATCAGTGTGCTAGTGTGGTGCATAAGGCTATTGTTTATCCATTTAATGTGGTTTGGATTGTTAGAAGTATTGTTATATTCAAGGACAAATCAGTTCAAGTTTCTTCCTCCATTAACTTTATAGTTGAATCATGTTCCATTTTGGGCCATTGTTCTAGAGTTGATTTTGTTATTCTTAAGAATTTTAAGGTTAAAATTCAGCCGCCTAACTCCCCTAATATTGTGGAGTTGATTTGAAAATCTCCTCCTTGGAGTTGGATTAAAGTTAATTGCGATGATGAGTCTTTACATAACCCGGGACCTTGGCTTGTGGAGGTATTTTTAGAGATTATAATGGAGGTTATATTGGGGCTTTCTCTCATATTTTAGGGTTTTCTGACTCTCTCATTTCCTAACTCTAGGGAGCTATGTCAACCACTGAGTTCGTCAATGAGACGGACTAGAAACATCTTTGGTTGAAATTAGACTCTATTACGGTTGTTAAGGCTTTCAATCCTCCTTATTGGGTGCCCTGTCATATTCGAACTAGATAGATTAATTGTGTTAATATAATTTCCCAAATGGCTTTTGTTGTCTCTCACATTTATAGAGAAGAGAATACGTGCATACTCCATTGCTAACCTTGGTCTCACTATTACGGACTCTATCTATTTTGATTTGATGCCCTTATTTTTGTGAGTAGATTTTATAAAAAATAGGTTTGACTAGTCTTTCTTTAGGTTTTCTAATCATTGAGAGGATTTTGGTATAGTCCTCCTTTCCTTTTTCCTTTTTGTACCTTTTTTTTTCTCTTTATTGAATTTCAGCATGATTAAAAAAACTATAATAATTATGCCAATAGATATTCAAATATCTATATGTCGTAAGCAAACACAAGAAACATAAATTTCAGAGAAAATACGATTAACAAAAACACCTTACATCATTATGCTCTCAAAATTTTCCTTTTGATTCTCTAATTGATCTTAAAAACCTTGTTAAAATAACATTATGGTGATTGAATTACCAATGCCTTCTAACCGATTTTATGCTATTTCTTGTGGCCATTCTTGACTCAAGTGGAACATTTTTCTTGATCTCAGATCTTTGCTTTGGAGAACTACGAGACCTTACTACTCTTGCCTTATATGAATGAGTATTATCCATGTAGTTAGGATTGGTGTTAAAAGTTTTGATGGAATATGAATTAAGGGATGGTATTAGAAGTAATTCATATTTATTAGTTGTACTATTTTCTTAGCCCCTAAGTTTGTTAGAGGGTATTTTAGTATTTTATCCTATTCTAGTAACCCTAGTTTTAGCTTATAAATAGGGTGACAATCATTGTAACTTTTATCATGTTTTGTAGCCGTCATTCTCTTAATAGAATATTTCCGTTCATCATTCATTCTACCTTTGCACCAACAATTGGTATCAGAGCTCCGGTTCGGATTCATTGGGAAACACGGGAAACACGAGTGAACGTGAGGTCTTGTGTGTTTGATTTTGATTCTTAGATTCGTGTTGAATCTTGAACAAAATCTGATCAGAATTTTAATTCTGTGGGTTGGGAAACACTATGTGAGAAATCTGAGTGTACTGTGCAAGGTAGAAAGATGAACGGAAACGGCAACATGAACACCAAACTTCCAGTATTTGACGGTAAAAACTGGAATCGTTGGATGATCCAAATGCGTGTACTGTTCGGTGCTCAAGATGTTCCAGATCTTGTCACTGATGGTTATGTTCCGGTAGCAGCAGATGCGACGGATGAACAGAAAAACGCGCAGAAGGAAGTAAGGAAGAAGGATCAGAAAGCATTGTTCTTCATTCATCAATGTGTTGATGTAAATGTGTTTGAGAAGATTGCAGATTCAACGACAGCAAAGGCTGCATGGGACACACTGGTTAGATGTTATGGTGGTGACGCATCAGTGAAGAAGGTGAAGCTTCAGTCCTTGAGAAAGCAATATGAGAATCTCAACATGAAGAATAATGAGAAAGTTTCTGAATACATCTCCAGAGTGATTCTGATCACTAATGAGATGAAAGCGTGTGGAGAAACTCTTTCTGAAGAAACAATCATGGAGAAGGTATTGAGATCCCTTACCTCTCAATTTGATTACATTGTGGTAGCAATAGAACATTCCAAAGATCTGAGCACCATGAGAATTGAAGAGCTGCAGAGCAGTCTAGAAGCGCAAGAGTTACGTTTGACTGAGAGAACTTCTGAAAGGGAAGTAGAGCAGTAGGCTCTGAAAGCAACCTCTGATAGGAGGTATCAGAAGCAGTCAGAAGCCAGGAGAAGATCTGATGGTGGTCAGAAGTCAGAAAGCTCAACCTCTGATAGACAAAAGAATGCTCAGGAGGGAAAAGAGAAGTATGACAAGAAGAAGATCCAATGTTACTGTTGTAAGAAGTTTGGTCACTTTGCTAGAGACTGTTGGTCAAACAAGGAGAGAAAATCAGAAGAAGCAAATATAGCCAGAAGTTCTGATGACGAATCTGTGCTATTGATGGCCTCTGAATCTGATGATATGGATCTGATAGACTGGTGGTATATGGACACTGGCTGTTCAAATCATCTTACTGGAAACAAGAAATGGCTGGTTGACTTTGACTCTGAAAAGAGGACAAAGATCAGATGTGCTGATGACAAATATCTTAATGCAGAAGGTATGGGAAATGTCAGAGTGATCCTGAACAATGGGAAAACAGCATTGATTCAGAACGTGTGGTATGTACCTGGCATCAGAAGCAATCTGATGAGTGTGGGACAATTAATTGAGAAAGGTTTTTCAGTTACCATGAAGGACAATCTTCTGAAGCTGTATGACTGCAATCAGAAGTTGATTATGGAGTCAGAACAGGGAAGGAATAGAACATTCAAGGTGAATGTCAGAACTGCAGACTCAGAATGTCTTAGTGCAACAAGTGCTGAGAAGGAGAGTGAGTTGTGGCACAGAAGATTTGGTCATTTGAATTTCAGAAGCTTAAAACATCTGAATTCAAAGAAGTTGGTACATGGAATTCCTGCAATTAAGAAGCCTGAAAAGTCATGCAAAGTTTGCATGGAAGGAAAACAACCACGATTGCCATTTGCGTCAGAAACTGCTCCAAGAGCAAAACACGCCTTGGGAGTTGTACATTCTGATGTGTGTGGTCCATTTCCAGTAGCATCGATTGGAGGGAATAAATACTTTGTGTTATTTGTTGATGAATTCACAAGAATGACATGGGTATCCCTTATTAAGTTTAAACACGAGGTGTTTGATGAATTCAAGAAGTTCAGAATGAAGGCTGAGAATCAGAGTGGTCAGAAGTTGAAGATTCTTAGAACTGACGGTGGAGGTGAGTATAACTCCAAAGAGTTCCAGAAGTTCTGTGAGGAGAATGGAATTGAGCATGAGGTTACTGCTCCTTATACCCCTCAACACAATGGTCTTGCTGAAAGAAGAAACCGCACTTTGCTTGATATGGTGAGAAGCATGCTAAAGGAGAAGAAGCTTCCTCAGAAGCTCTGGGGAGAAGCTGTTGCCACTGCAACGTATGTACTCAACCGATGTCCTATGAAGAAGTTGAAGGAAATAGTTCCAATACAGAAGTGGACTGGAGATAAGCAAAGTGTTAGTCATCTGAAGGTGTTTGGTTCTGTTTGCTATAAACATGTTCCAGAAGCCAGAAGACAGAAGCTGGATGATAGAAGTAAAGTGATGATTCTGATAGGGTACCACAGTACAGGTGCATACAAGCTCTATTGTCCAGAAACCAACAAAACTGAATTCAGCAGAGATGTGATTGTGAAGGAATTAGAATTTTGGAATTGGGATAAGTCTCAATCTGATTCTGATGTTAGAACTTCTGAAGAAAGGTCAGAGTTAAGAATGTCTGAAGTTGGAGTAAACTCTGACGTTGATTTTGATTCTGATAGTGATTCTGACTCTGGAGAAGACTCAGAAGATGAAGGTGACTCTGATGATCCAGACTCTGATGACCCAGACTCTGATGGTAATCCAGATTCTTGTGGCAATTCAGACTCTGGAAATATGCCAGCCCCTGAAGATGGTCAAAGCTCTGGAGGAAGTCAACCATCTGAAGCTAGAAACTCTGAAGCTCAAGACTCTGAACAAGTTCAGAGACCACAAAGAATCAGAAACATTCCCAGAAGATATGCAGAATTTGAGATGCTGCAAGACACTGAAGTAGACTCTGAAGGAGAAGTTATTCAGTGTGCCATGTTAGTAGACTCTGAACCCATAAGTACAGAAGAGGCTCTTAAGCAGAAGCTCTGGCTGAAGGCCATGAAAGAAGAACTTGATGCTATAGAGAGAAACAAGACTTGGAAGCTGACAGAACTTCCAAAAGACAAGAAAGCCATCAGCGTCAGATGGGTTTTCAAGCAGAAGTTAAAGCCAGATGGTTCAATTGGCAAACATAAAGCAAGGTTGGTAGCCAGAGGATTTCTACAGAAACCTGGGCTGGATTACTCTGAAGTGTTTGCACCTGTAGCAAGACATGAAACAATCAGAATGGTGATTGCAATAGCTGCTAACAGGAATTGGCCTCTGATGCACTTAGATGTAAAATCTGCATTTCTGAACGGTCCATTAGAAGAAGAAGTTTACGTGTCACAACCTCCTGGATTTGTGAAAAAGAATCAGGAAGGGATGGTGTACAGATTATACAAAGCTCTATATGGATTGAAACAAGCACCCAGAGCTTGGAATCAGAAGATTGATTCATTTTTCAAGAAGCAAGACTTTCAGAAATGTGAGATGGAGTACGGTGTCTATGTTCAGCATACTTCTGAAGGAAATATGACTCTGGTATGTTTATATGTTGATGATATACTGCTGACTGGAAGTTCTGAACAGGAGATAGCCAAGTTCAAAAAAGTTCTGATGAATGAATTCGAAATGACTGATCTAGGCAAAATGACATACTTTCTAGGGATGGAGTTCAGATATTCTGAGAAAGGTATTATTTTGCATCAGCTCAAGTATGAATTAGAACTTCTGAAGAGATTTAATCTGAAGAATTGTAAAATTGCTGTCACACCTTCTGATACAAATCAGAAACTGGATTCTGACTATGATGGAAAGGATGTGGACGCTACAACCTTCAAACAGTTGGTTGGTTCTCTGAGGTATTTGTGCAATACCAGACCTGATATTTGCTATTCAGTTGGGATGGTTAGTAGGTTCATGAGTAAACCTAAGTGGTCCCATTATCAAGCTGCTGTCAGGATTCTGAGGTATATCAAGGGAACTCTGAAGTATGGAGTATTATTTCCTTCTGGAAGAAAGGATGTGTCAGAACTTCTGAGTTATTCAGATTCTGATTGGTGTGGAGACAGAGTTGACAGAAGAAGTACGTCTGGGTACTTATTCAAATTTCTGGGAGGTCCCATTTCTTGGTGTTCCAAGAAGCAACCTGTTGTGGCGTTGTCAACTTGTGAAGCTGAATACATTGCAGGTGCTGTTACTGCATGCCAAGCTGTGTGGATTCTGAATCTATTGCAGGATTTGAAGATTAAAGTAAACAAACCTCTGAAGCTGATGATTGACAACAAGTCTGCAATCAATCTTGCCAGAAACCCAGTGCTGCATGGGAGAAGCAAGCACATTGAGACCAAGTATCATTTTCTAAGACATCAAGTTCAGAGGGGAGTGTTAGAAGTTGTACACTGCAGCACTCAGAAACAGTTGGCAGATGTTCTGACGAAAGCTATCAAGACTGATCAATTTCTCAGATTAAGGGATGGAATTGGTGTTAAAAGTTTTGATGGAATATGAATTAAGGGATGGTATTAGAAGTAATTCATATTTATTAGTTGTACTATTTTCTTAGCCCCTAAGTTTGTTAGAGGGTATTTTAGTATTTTATCCTATTCTAGTAACCCTAGTTTTGGCTTATAAATAGGGTGACAATCATTGTAACTTTTATCATGTTTTGTAGCCGTCATTCTCTTAATAGAATATTTCCGTTCATCATTCATTCTACCTTTGCACCAACAGTTAGGACAATTAGAGTAAGGCAAGAACAAGCTCGTCTCTTCAAAAAACCTCTTTGCCAACAAAGTATTAGCTTGATAAGAGTTTGATAATCGAGGAGTGTCATGAGCCATAAAGAATTTATGTTCGTCATTAACATTATTGGAGCACAAATTAAAAACTTGAGAATATTGGCATTTATGAACTGAAATTGTGCGCGAAAGTTGACTAAGAAGAGAGGATGATGGGGTTTAGATTGTATCATGTTCACCAGGAACATCCCTTTACCTTTGAAATATTTAAGTCAGTATGATAAATCATGTGATCAATATAGGAACCACGTGGTCATATTTTCTTTTTGAAAAGATAAAAGTTAAGTAAAAAGCTAATCAACATCCACCGTCTAAGAAGATTTATGTGATGTCTAAATGAGATGAAGTGGTAACCTTACACCAACGGTGGTGTAAATTAATGTTTTCGTCCATATATATATATATATATATATATATATATATATATATATATATATATATATATATATATATATATATATATATATATATATATATATATATATATGTGACAAATGCACATTTTTCTTATTAAAGGATCTATGAGTCCGCCACGACTTTGCCTCTGCCTATGGAGTTTTCACTCTATATTCTTGTGTTGTAAATGAGTTATTTTATTTCTCTATGATGTTTTTTCTCAACAAGTGGTTTCAGAGATTTGGTTCAATCCGTGAACCGGAATTCTTAGTATTGTCTTATGGTTTCAGTTTTAGCTGATCTTCCACATCAAAAAAGAAGCGCAGTGTTGTGAAAATATTTTTGAGTTGCATTCATGAGTTATGTTGTACAATTTGGGATAGAGGAAACTGATGGAAAAATCATTTTTTTACATGTGAAAAGTTAAAGTAAAAAATTAGTTGATACAATCAGGATTATCCAATGTGTTGGTTAGTGCTTAACACATGGGTATTGGTTGATATTGATGCAAAATGTGTTGTGAGATTATGTCAGTTGTTTAAGAGATTTTTGCGAATATGAAAGTTACACCGTAAATTTTTCATTCTGTTTTCGACATGTGAAATTTTTGGAGTGGTTTCACTTTAAGTGAAATATATTCTTCATGATATAGTATATGGTTGTGATGATGACAATGTGAAATTCTTCGAGTGATATAGTATGATAGTTTTTGAACTATGATTGTCAATGAAGACAATGCAATTTTTTTTAAAGTGATGTAACTTGAAGCGAGTATACTCTTTATGGTAGAATATGATAGTTATTTTGAACTATGATTATTAGTGAAGTCAACGGAAGTTGATGTATTATTTTCAATAAAGGTGAAGATTTTTGCTGTTGGTTGAAAATATACATGTTGAAGAACTCCGACATTGCTTATTTTATAAAGGAATTGGGAGTCCAAGACACCTGTCGTTGGTTGAAGAACTTGTAATGGATTCAAGTTCTTCATTACAAAATGCACCAGTCAAAAACACTTTAAGTTTGTATTTGACTCATTTTTGTTCTCTTATACTCTTATGTTAGATCATTGTGAGATGTAGTTAAATATTTTCTTTGACGATGTGAGTGTATTGGGGACTTGAGGTGATTGAGGATAAATTATGTATTGTAACAATTTTCACAATATTATTAACTAGTTGTCATTTAATAACGATCATAATTTTTGTCTCAGTCTTTTTTTTCCACCATGTAACTTGGAGAAATAAGAAATAATGAGTGGTAGCAAGAAGTAATGTAGAGGGCAAAATTAGAGCTATAAGTCAAGGTATTTGTGAGGGATAATGAATCACAGAGTTTTAGAAGAATTGAAAGTAAAGATTAAAATATCGATAAAATTATATTCTGACAATAAGAAAATCATTAATATAAATCATAATTCAGTTCAACATAACAAGATCACATGTCTATAATTTGTAACTTCAAATTAACAAACTGTAGATATCCTTACAAAAAAATTTAACTAGACCCATATTTGAATATTTTATAAATAAGTTGATCGTGATAAATATCTACACAACACCTTAAGTACGATGTTGCACTAGCGTACAATTTTTCAAATTGTTTCTTTTTTATATTTAGTTCTTTTTATTATAATAATACTATTCTAAAATTTTCTTCTTCCATAATATTCTCCTCCTAGTATACTTCTTTATTTGATGGTGTAATCCTGCTATTTATATTAATTATTGAGAATAAAGTATAAAAGTGTTTTCTATTCTCTAATAATATTAAACAGAAATAATATATTTTAGATAATAATAAAAATAGTTCTTTTGGCATTTTAATTTTTCAAAAATGCAAAAAAACTGTTGACTTTAAACATGACATTAATTTAGTTTTGAAATTGATAGAATAAAGATGTATGCGAATAAAGTTGTGAAATTAGTTGTGAAATTTAGTTATGAAACCTGATATTAATCAAATCAAAAAATTTGATGTGTGAGAATATAAAGAATAATGATAAACAAAATAGAGAGAAACTGTTTCATAAAATTCAACAGAGCAAATCCATGGAAGAGGTAATCATTTGAAATAAAGTCTACTAGTTTTGCCAATAGATATTCAAACATTATGTTGTAAACAGAAATTCCAAAGTAAATACTATTAACAAAAACATCTCAACACCATCATGCTCTCAAAATTGTTCTTCTGATTTTCCAATTCATCTAAAAGCCCTTGATAAAACAGCATTATGGTGATTGAATTACCAATGCATTTTAACAGAACTTATGCTATTTCTTGTAGCCATTATTTCCTCAAGTGGAACCCTTTTCTTGAGCTCAGATCTTTGCTTTGGAGCACTTCGAGACCTTACTACTCTCGCCTTAGATGAATGAGTATTCACCATGTAGTTAGGACAATTAGAGTAAGGCAAGAACAAGCTCGTTTCTTCAGAAACACTCTTCGCCAACGGAGTATTAGCTTGAGAAGAGTTTGATAATCGAGGAGTACTATGAGCCGTGAAGAATCTATGTTCGTCATTAACATTATTGAAACACCAATCAAAATCTTGAGAATGTTCACATTCGTGAACTGAAATTCGACGTGATACATTACTAGGAAGAGAAGTTGATGTTTTTTCGTAGTAGTGATGATGCGTATCGTCTCTATATTCAGAGATTGAAGATCTCGAACTAGTCCTGTGAGGATCAATCGCGAGAGTCTCTCGATTTGGATTAAATCTACTTGAGCCAGAATTGCGAA
Organism: Lathyrus oleraceus; assembly: GCF_024323335.1. NCBI lineage: Eukaryota > Viridiplantae > Streptophyta > Magnoliopsida > Fabales > Fabaceae > Lathyrus > Lathyrus oleraceus. The sequence goes on from NC_066583.1 coordinate 633,274,872, forward strand.
GCCATTGATCATGTTGTACATTTCTTGTTTCATCATACATTTGCTACATGAGAAAAACATAACAAACAAGAGGGAATAAAGACTAAAGTTTTGATGAAAGTTATCTGAATTCAAATTCGAATGAAGGAACCAAGAATTAATTTTTACCACAGGTTTTGGTCCGCGAATACGCGACAGACGAACATTCTCCTTATCAAAGGATCTACGCGCTCGTCGCTCCCGAACAACTGCTTGAGCTCTCATAAGAGCTTGAATACTGTGAAGTGTTGCAACAACCCTTTTTCTAACTAGGAAGCCTCTAACAAGAGCTTGTATCTTAACCAATCCTTTAAGTGCTCGACGAGCTTTTCGCGCCTGAAAGGAACAAATGACACAATTTGAATTGAAATGCCAACAGACAAAACATCATATGATGAAAACAATCAAATTCAGCAAATGACATAAATTTGTGGAAACAGAAAAAAACAGACAAGAACACATGATAAAAAAAACATCCTTAACATAAGTTTTGGTCAAGTAAGCATACCAAATAGCCTCTGAACAAAGATTGAATTATTACAGCAGCCCACCACTCCCTGCTTATGAACAGTACTGATTCTCTACTGCTGCCATGGCTTAATGACCTCAAAAAACATGTTTTTTTGTTGTAATCATTATGTTTTTCATCAACATTGGATCTGTACCAAGAACCGGTTTGATTCATGTGACCCTGATGATCCTTCCGTAATTGTTTCTTCTCCTTCCTATCTAGAAACAACGGTCCTGATTTGTTACCGTTTCCTTTCTCCTTCTTGTCCATAAACAATGGCCCTGATCTGTTACTTTGTTCTTTCTCCTTCTTCATTCCAAACAAACCCTTCAACCATCTCGTAGCTTTTCCCATAATAACACTTTTTTGGTGCTACAAATACACTGTGATTAAAAGACAAGTATGAATTTCTATCAGAATAGAGAATCATAAACAAGTGTAATAACACATTGTATACATGTGGTGCCTAATGCAATATAATATATGTATGATTATTATGGAATATTAAATGACAAATTTTTGACAAAAAGTTAAAATTAACAAAAGTGAAATTGAAAACAATAGAAACTCCATAAACTACAATAATAATCACAATTACCCTACTAAAGAACACAATCAATTCATAGTTTCCCACGCTTAAATAAATAAATAAATAACCTTTTTGTTGATTTTGTTTCAAAGGTGAGAGATATTTGAGCAGTGATTGCAGAAAATTTTCTATGATGACAATGACACTTTCTGTTGCAAAGATGATTCAGTTGATCTGAAACAACATTTGATGAATGCAATTTCCAATGATTTTATATGACTCCTTGGGGTACTAAAAGTAATAATACCTCGTGATTTTTTGGTTATTTATCTTATTAATTTTGATTCAAATTTGAATATGATTTGTTTGTTTTATTTTGAAACTAACAAGTAACAAGTAGTAGTAGTAATTGACGCATATTTTTTTGGTTCATAGTGGAATTTAATTCGAAACCGATGCATGCATAAAGATAGGAACGGATTAGAGTGTTATTAGAAGGATATTAACGGATTTGATAATCATTTAATGATGTTGGTGTGGGAAAAGTAAATAAAGTGAGTGGGTTATTTAAAAAAAAATGATGAGGCGTGGGAGTATAATTTAAAGGTGTGGGAGTTTATTTATGTTTATAAATTGCCATTTTACTGTAAAAAAAAAACAGATTGCTTAGTAAAAAAAAAGAATTGATATACTAATTTGAAATCAGATATGTTTGTTGAGATTTTTAGAAACTAATATGAGAAAATGATGCTAAGCTGTTATTATTGTGTTAAAAAGATATAAAAGATGAATGATATATATTATATTATATAAAAAAGTAATATTAGAATGTTTTTTAACGAAATAATTGAATTTTTTTAAAGAAATTTAAAATTTAAAATTTAAAATAATTCTGAAATCAATTTATTTTTAATTTACTTTTTTCAGATAGAAATATTAAAATTATTCATTATTAAATTTTTGAATTTTTTTTTTATAAATATTCAAAATTCCTCAAAACATTATAGGATATTATTTTTTCCACCTCATGCAATGCGATAAGTGTGAACAGATTGACAATACAAATTTGATCTTTCATATTTTGGAGATAAATCTCCGGACGCACTCAAAACACATATAAAGGTTGTGTGAAAAGTGAGTCAAATCTCGTTTATACTTAAAAATATTTTGGAGATGCATCTTCGTAATCTCTATTAAATGATATTTTTAATACACACATAAAAGGATGTGGCAAATATGGGTGAGAATATGCCAAACAAACTATTAGGGGACTACGACCTAACCTACATAGGCTCAGGCAGACCATATTTTTTTTTAAATAGAAAAAGTTTAGACTTTCTTGTGAAGACAAACTTCCAACATCATATTATGTTTTGATGAAGACAAAGTATCAATATCTAATGCATTACCAATGAAGGAAAAAGTTCTAAGTTCAAAGGAATCGTGGTGAAAAGACTTGGACACCAAGCAATCTTCAAAATAATATTGGATTTTGATGGATTGATTTTAAGAATAAGGTACAAGTTACAATTGAGCTTTGAATATTACCATAGGACTCAGAACAATCTCGCATCTTTCATCTCTAAGAATACAAACATGTTTTAAAATGATTTTATTTATCATAATAATATTGGACTTTGATGGATTAAGTTTAAGAATAAGGTACAAGTTATAATTGATCTTTGAATATTACCATAGTACTCAGAACAAACTCGCATCTTTCATCTCTAAGAATACAAACATGTTTTAAAATGATTTTATTTAATAACATATGGTTCCAAGCTGGTTTTTAGATTTTTAATAACTGGTTACACTAATGTGTTAACTTGTTACATGAACATAAAATTCAATATTTTTGAAAATCATAGCAGTTGTAACCGGTTAACCAAACACTGTAACCAGTTACAACCATACAATTTTTGAATTTTTTTCAACTTCAACTATAATCGGTTATGATAATGTGTTAACCGGCTACCACTGAAGCAATGTCACTTTTTCATTTTCAATCTGACTTCAACGATTTCCAAACTCATCTATCAATCATGACAATGATTCATGATACTATACTTTTTCTAAGAGGTATAATTAAGTACAAATAGCAGTGGATTCAGATTTTCAAATTACACCTCTTTCTAACAATTCAAATACATATCTTTCTCAATTTTTATCTAAGTGCCCTTGAGGCAAAAATTTAGTGAAACTTTTTGCATAAACTTTTACAATATCATTAAAGTTTCATTCTCAAGTTCTGAACACTTAAGTATTATACATTGTGAATTATTTACTTGAAAGAGAAGATCAATTTTCATAATTGATACAAGTACAAAATCTTATTCATTATTTACTCAAATTCTGTATTATTCACTAAGTGTTAGTGATCATTGTATTCAAGTAAAAGTTGTGTGCTTTCTCTTATATGTTGTAATATCAAAAGGTGGTGTGCCTTTGTGATTGTATTAGATAGTTAAGAGAGTCAAGTTAATCGACTGTAACGTATCTGACATAGTGAAATCTCTCACGGGGTGTGAGGGAACTAAAGTACCCTTGTTTGAAAAGGGGAACCAAGATATATCTTAGTGTTCTTTACTTTCTACATTTATTTTTCAGCACCTTTACTTTTATACCAATTCTAAAAAATTAAGAACATCATCGCTAACGATAATAATTGAGAAAAGTTCAATAATACTAGATAATCTAATTCACCCCCTCTTAGATTACATTTCATACTTACATTTGACATCAACACAGTTTATAGGTAACATGTTCCTAAAGATCCAGAAATGATTTATACAAATTCAGTTTTTAGAGGCGGCAATAGTAACAATAAACCTCAATTGTTTTGTGGTAAATACTCTAATTTTTTGAAAATACGTATAAAGGCACATCTCGAAGCAGAAGGAGAGTAAGTTTGGGATGCTGTAGAAAATGGTTCACTCATCCCCACAAATGTTGTAAATGGTGTTGGTACATCCAAAATCAAAAGTTTATGGGATAAAGATGATAAAAAAAAGGTCATCTACAATAAGAAAGCAATTAACTTGCTTCAAGTGACCCTAAGCATGGGATGAATTCTTATGTGTCTCTCAATGCACAACGACAAAAGAAATATGGGATATGTTAGTGGTCACTGTAACACCTCGTTTTTATAATTCATTTATTTAATTAAATAATAAAATTAATAATATTAGAGAATAAGGAGAATTATTATAGTTAAAATAAAATAGAAAAGGAGATTTCGGATGGAAAAACAGAGAATTAGAGAATATGAGGAGAGTGGTGAGAATTTTAATATAAGTTGGGCCTTAGTGCAATTTTTAAAAGATTAAATAATTAGGTTAAGGATAAACAATGGTTAGACGTTAGTAGAGTTTTTAAGGAAATAGGAGTACGTAAAACATGACTAGGAGAAAGAGGCAAGACTAAGGCTTAGGAGAACCTCCATTGTTAGAGCTTGAAGGTGCTTTTGCTGGAAAATCCAAGGTAAGGGGGGATTACTCCAAATAAGGTGTAGAATGCAAGAAGGGGTAGAGGAAAGTCCTTAATCCCATTAGGTTTATCCCTAATTTTTTATTTTTGGTGAATGATTGATGAACATGAGTTGAATTTTGTGATAACACGAATTATATAATATATTATGTGAAATTCGTGTACTATTTTACCATGAAAATTGTGTGTTCTTGTTAATGGTGTTGGTATGAATTGGTGTTTCTATGTGTGTGGTGGTTTTGATGAATAAAGTATGTTAAATCCATGATTAAATCAATAAAATGCATATTAGTTGATAGATGGATGATGTATTTAGGTTAGATGTTATTTTCCATGATCTTTCTGTTTGATTTGGGGTATGGGAAGAGAAAATCGAAGTTCTGGATTGAAACCCATGGCAAAAAATGCAGGTTCTGTTTCTGCTTCAGGGTGACGTGCGTCACCCTCGTGACGACCAGATCATTATGGCCTTTGAGGCACTAACGGGCACCATTTCCCTGACGGGTAGACCGTCAAGGTTCCCAGGCATAACTTTATGGGATGAGCATCATGGTGATGACGTGTGTGTGTGTGTGTGTGTGGGGGGGGGGGGGGGGGGGGGTGACAGGTGTCGCTCAACGAAAAATACAGAGTTTCCACCAGATTTTATTTATTCTAAAGGAAAGGGAAAATATCGATAAAACCCAAAAAGAATGGTCTTTGCAACCAAGAGTGGATTCGAGAGTCAATTATGCAAGGGGAAGGTATTAACACCCTCACATATGTTATACTCAACGGGAGCCACTTTGCTTGTTCTTTATGCGTATGGCTATTGCTATCTGAAGGTTATTTGCTATTTATATAATGGAGATAAAATAAGTTTTAAATTAGTGTGCTCGCCAAGGATTCAAACCCTTGTGCCTATGTATCCTAATTGCGCAATAAGAAAATTAGTGCTCCGTAGTTCCGAGTACAAAATGAGTGTGTGTTGATTGTTTTTAGTAAATAGTGTTAATGTTCGCGTTCTAGAAGTTAACGTTGCTTATATGCTCACGCATGAGAGACTTAAGCATTTGTTTGCTTGCGGTAGAAGGGATGCGCTTGGATCGCATTCTAGTAGTTAAACATGACTTGTGTGCTTGTGCATGAGAGACTTAAGCGTTGTTCATACCAGGATAGAAAGGAAGTAACATGTCCTTTTTGAAAAGGTTTTTGGATGTCCTAAGGTGGAAAATTGGATTTTATGAGTTGTGGTTGATTTTAGAGTAGGAGATAAGTATCAGACCACAAGCTAGGTACGATCGACAATTTGAGTACTTGGGAGTTGAGAGGATAATTACATCCTAACCCCTCTTTTTCATCCAAAGAGTTTTTTTTATGAAATTTGTTTTGCGAGTTTAATCATTGATACTTAGAGGGAGACAAGCATCTAAACCACTGGTTAAGTACGATCAACAATCATAATACTCGGGAGTTAAGAGGGCAATGGCATCCTAACCACTCTTTTTCACTCTCAGAGTACCAGATTGAACTCTTTTTATTATTAAGTGTTTTGAATGGAATTCAAGTATCGGGCCACAAGTTAGGTACAATCGACAACCCAAGTACTTGAGAATGTTGTGCACAAGTACGTACACCCCATATTTTTCTTCTAGTTTATTGTGAAAATGTTTTGAAAAGTCACTTGACATTGGATCAAGTGTTTGGAAATTGATTTGTAAAAGGTGTGAGAATGGGATAGAGATAGAAGTGGGAGAATGGAATGGAATGGATGAGATACTTGACATTTAATCAATCACTACGTTGCTTTCAAGTGGATTTGATTTGGAAAAATCACTTGACGTTGGATCAAGTGTGTTTTTGTTCTTTGGTAAAGTTTTTTTTTTATCGTTTGATTTTATCTTGTTAGTTAACATACAAAGAAAAACAATAAAGAAAAGTAAATCCTAAACTATTACATGTTCCTGGGAATGGGGGGACATTGTACCCTCAATGGGGGGATGTGTAACACCCTTCTAAACCCCACTCATAATTAACGAAGTTAATTAAACAATCACCAACACAAGTGTGTCACACTTCACAAAAACATAAGATATCCTGCCCCGTAGCACGAGTTACAACAAACATATTAACCTGTCATTGCATGCACACCTTCATTTAGGTATCATCGTAGCAGAATTCAACATCAACATTCAAAAAAGGTAGAATAACATACAACATTTAGTCTTAAACTTAAATTTCAATAACACCATAAAGAGTCGTAAATAGTTCAACTCAACAACTTAAAATATTTAATATAATACGATTCATCATATACATTATAGTTTAATCCAAAAATTCGACCCCAACCCGATATTACACGATCAGAGCAGAAATCCACTACATAACGACAACTAATGAAAGTCATTATAAATCTACCTTCCACTTACTTTAATATGGTCTACTCCCGAGTATCTGCATGATTCCCATGTAGAGGAAACATTCAAACAGAATGCATGAGTAATCATAATCAATTATAAATGATATAAGTGAAAGATATCTTACAACAAACATGTATAACCATTCACAACAACAACATGTCACATTACTCACACCCATCACATCATCATCATATACAAGGATATTATATAATCCATAATTTATCATCCAAGATCATCATCATCAACAAAAACCAATCAACAAGAATGCAATGTTAATGTAATGCACTGACTCAATATGCATGTGGTACCAAGTTATGAACACTCAGGTTTATTTCACTCCATGTTCCATCATCATCGGGTACAAGATCCCCGCCATAGGATCTGGTTCACTCTTGAACCAGAGCATAACAAAATCGCTACCCCACCATAGGTAACACTTCACTTATTCCCCACCAAAGGAATTAGCTACTCGCACCCGATCTCCACCATATGATCGAGGCCACAACATAATTAGAATTGAAGTTTCGATAACATGGATGCATGATTCACAACATGCAATAACAACAACATTAAAACACATACACATTGGCCCCTCTTGACCGTGCATGCCAACATCAACAAAAAATCATCAACATAATTTCATCATCGTCATATCATTATCATCATAAAACATCAACATAATACTATCATCCTCATTCAACTTATACTTCAACAATACGACAACACACCAATCAAATACATAAACCATCACATTGAATCAACATAGTAGGCACATAAACAATATTCAAATACTTAATCTATGACTACCAGGTTATAGCCCTAATCATTAGCTTTCCAACACTTCAAATTACACTTCATTTGGATACACACATAAAAAATTATGATCGAAATCGTTGGACAATGTAAAAAGAACATTTTAGGAAATTTTAGACTAAATACCCAGTTTTCAACTTTTAAACATCAACACACATACCAAAAGCTTATTACACGAATTTATATCATTAAGATCCAATTTCTTATCACTTTATCATCATAATCTCATATATTTCTTCACGTAATCATGGATCAACAACCCTACTTAACTATAACATCAATTTCATCATTTTCAATCACTAGTTCATCTATTTTTCAATATAATACATGACATACATCAACAACAAATCACACACAGCAGTAACATCACCAATTATCATCAAATTTCACAATACAACATATATGTCTAACATTATCAATAAGGTTTTCACCAATATCATTCTCATTCACAAAGATTCACCCTCAATCAAAATACTAAAACCCTAAATTTACCTTTCCTTCATGTCAACCATAATTGAGAACCATTACCCCCCTTACCTTGTTATTCCTAGTAATGATCTCTTCAACCTCTAGCAATTATGCTCTTCCTATGCTTCTCCTTCCCCGCCCTAGACTCTTTCTCTGCTTTCTCCACACAACTTCATGTAGAATGCAAAATAGTCCTTCTTCTCCCAATTTCCCTTTTTCTAATAACAATTACCCCTCAAAATATGATTTTCCACTTCTACCCTCAACTTACTCTCACAAAAGGTCTCCTTGTCCCTATTTCCTCTACACCTTATGCTTCTATTTTATTTTAATTCAATAATAGTATAAAACTATTATTAATATCATATTTCCCCTAACCTATCAATTCTTTCACATTAGTCAATTAATCTATTCTCATTTAATATTTCTCTTCACTCCCAACTTAAAGACACATAACCCACCAACATACAACAATTTAAAACATCACGAAAAGGCATATTAAACAAATAAAACATCAAAATATCTACTAGAAAGAATCAGGGTGTTACAGGATGAATTACAAACCATATATGGAATGGAAAGATATTCATACAAGTATACAATAGTACCATGCTTGAAACAATAAACTGTAAATGGTGACAAGCATAATCACAATCATGCAATGCAAAAATTAATGGATACAACAAGAATGCAAATTAGAAACTAGGTCTAGTATTAATCATGCATCAAAGTAAACAAACAAAGGCAAGGCTAAATGGATTCATGCATCAATGAGGTTTTCAACCAACAAATGAATTAAAATCTAATGGGCAATTAAATGCATATTAACCACAAATATCAATTGAAAATTATCATGCATATAATGTTCACATTCTATCATGGTGAATTAAGGTTTTTAGGAGTGAATCAATGAACTAAAACCTAATTAACTCTAGATTAACACTTCATTTCAAAGTATTTTTAAGTAATTAAAATGATTAAAGAAAATCAATTAAACCTAATGGGGATTAATCATTAATCATGTTAATTTTCCAATATTTTTATGCCAAAAAATGCATTCAAATAATTAAAAGAATTAAAGAAAATTGACAGAGAAAAATAACAAACAAAATGAAAATAGCATAAAAATAAGGAGGGGTATAAGCTGGAAATGATGGTGTAAAGATCATTTTAGGGCGCAAGGCCCATTGAATCATGGCCCAAGTTGGCTTTTCTTGGAGTCAGGGGTGGTGTGCAAAGCATTATTAGGTGCAAGTGATGAATTCCAAGCGCCTGGGGGTGAGACTCATTTTCAAATGAGAATGGTAAGGGAAACTTCAGGTCATATTCAAAATTATAGAAAGAAAACACACTCAGAAAGACACTTCTTCACTCTCAAAATGGCTTGAATTTGATGATCATTGCAAAAATGAGTTTGATGGAATGGTTTGAAAGTTTGAAAGATTGAAGAATTGGAAGGGATAGAAATGGATTGAGTTGAAAGATTTGATTTGTGAAAAAACTCGATGTTGGATCAAGTTTTTATTTTTGTTCTTTTTGAAAATGATTGATTTTATTCTTGTGTTAGAAACTAAACTAAATAAACAAACAAGGAAAAATAAAGCGATAAAATTATTACACGTCATGGGAATGAGGGTAAATTTTGTCAAATGGGGATACGAGATAAAGAAACAATTAAATCAAAACCCAAACAAACAAACACAAGTAAATGAGTGTCTATGCACGAGTAAACGGTCTCATTGTGAGAAGATCCAAGAGTAAGCCATGTGAATCGAAGATATCATCACACAAGTCATATATATAACACACATTCGTAATAATTAAATCGAAAGAAGCAAAGATGAAGCATTCACGAATTAAGATCGTGATGCAAAGATGTGAATGGAATGCATATAACACAAGGACATGCAAGGCAAATGGAAATTGAGAAGTGCAAGCAAAACCCTAGGTAATGTGCTCAAAGCTGGTTTGCGCGTATCGCAAACAAATGAGACATCGTATGCAAGGGTCATAGCATAACAAAATATAATCAATGTATCGATAAAAAACCGACGGCATAACGACATGAAAATTCTGAATCCACAGATAAAAATTCGATGTTTTTTTGCAATGAAAATAAGCCAAAGAAACAGTGCAAATTTCACACGCATATCACACTTTATTAATCAAACAAAAGTGGAAAAATAAATACAAAAATAAATAAATTTACAAATGGAGCTAATAGTAAGAACTAAATTCTACAAAATTATACAAAAATATGACAATTTAAATAGTTAAAAAAATAAAATAAAAAGTAGAGAAAATGAAAAAAAAACACAAAAATGGTGAAATTGTGTGATAGCGTGAAAACACATCGTGTTTTTAGACTCGTTTCGTATGTTATTTATCATTATTTTACTATGTTTTGTCACTATTATGTCTTGTTCTGTCCGTGTTTCAGGTACTTGTTGATTACAAAGCATACATGTGTGCGAAGCGGAAAAGGGAGCGAAATGGTGAAGAAAAGTGCAAAAATGCAGCTTTCTGGTGCATGGCGTTCTCCATGGCCTTATGGCGCCCGCCATTACGTTGAAGTGGGTTGGACTCACTCCTTCCCACTTACCTACTTTTCCTCAACCACCTTGGAACGTGAATGAAGAAGCTTCACAGTGTTGTAGCTCTATATAAGACACCTTTGTACCTAGTTTTCGACATCCAGAGATAGAGACAAAGCGTTGTCGATTTAGTTTGAACACAAATTATATTTTCAAGTGATAATCACTCGATTGAGCGATTACCAGGAACTAGTTTTAGGATTTGCTTGTACTCTTGGATCAACAATATTTCCGTTTTAATTAAAGTTATTCCAACTCCGTTTGTTTACTTCCAATCTCCCATTTATTTTCCCGCATTTACAGGTTCTTTATCATATTGCTTTATTATTATTGTTATCACATTCTATAAGTGTTTATGCATGATGTTTTCAATTGCAATCACTATGTTTAAGTTGTTTTCAATTAAGTCATGTCTAGCTAAACCGTTTGAGTCCGGTTTGTGAGGACCTTCGTTTCCGACAGGACTCAGTAATGAAATTGGTTTAAGAATTTCATTAAATTCTGTTTTGGTCTTTATTTCTAAGTTAAAATTAATACGATTTTTCATGAGAGTGAGAATTAATTAAGGTTCGAGCCGGCACTGCGAGAGCATGGGGGTAGAACCAGATAGTAGGAACCAGACATCGATCCTAAAGAGGGCGAGAGCGTTTTAGGCATCAATTAGGACTTGTTCAGTTTTCAAAATATGTTTCTTAATTAAAATGGGCGAGCGAGAGCCAAATCTCGTGGTTAGGAAGCATGACTTTATTTAATAGCGCAAGAGTGTGAGATTTAGTCTTTAAATTGATATTTTCTACTGAACATAATTCAACCGTAAGTCTGAGTCAATCTGTTGCAGAGTCCCTGAGGTGCACAAAATCCATATTCCGGTCTCTCTCTCTCTCTCTCTCTCTCTCTCTCTCTCTCTCTCTCTTTATTATCATACTTTCTAAGTTAACTTTAGTTTCAGATTTTATTCATTTAATCAAAGAAATCATTCGCCTTAGCTTTATATAACATCAATAGATAGAATTAGTTTGGTTATTAGTCCCTGTGGGTTCGATATCTTTTAAAACTATGCGATAGACTGTGCGCTTGTAGATAGTAATCCGACAGACTTATATAGTCACACGATCAAGTTTTTAGCGCTGTTGCCAGGGATTAATTTAGTTAATATTGTGATTCCGTTGTTACGCAATATAGACTAAAGCAACATTTATTTTATTTACCCTTCTAAGTCGTCAATTGTATGCCAAGCACTCCTTCGCAAGATGAAGAGCTAGAACAACCAGTTAACGAAGTCGATCATTTTATTAACTTACAACGTTGAATTCACAATTTCTGAATCAAATACAATCTTCCTTTTCCAAAACCAAAATCAGAATCTGAACCAGTTATGGCTGAAGGACCACAAAACCATCCTCTTAAGTATTATGTTGTTCCTTCATAGGAGGAACCACACAACAACATTGTAAGACCCCAATTTTGACCCTAAGATCCCTCATGTTATCTCATCATATGCATTAGGATTGGGATCACAACATGGCATTTTCCTTACCCCTCCATTCATTGGGTTTGCATTGGGAGAGATCACCAAACATATCTTGATTGTATCATACTTTGGTTTTCATTATTTACTAACCAAAATCCCAAAAATATGTCAATGTATAGTTTGTTGCTTTTGTAGGAAATATGTATGCTCACCTATGCTCCATCAAGCTCATATATAGGGTTTAAGACCCTCAATACAAGGAGCTCAATCAATAATTGTTTAAATCGGTTCTAAGCATCATATATGGATTCCATGATCTTCACATGTTATTTTGATCAAGGAATCATCAAGAGTTTGGAGTTTGTTTGCCTTGGAAACCCTAATTTATCTGGGTATCTTGTGTGACTTCTTCAACAAGTTTATTCAACAATTGATCAAATATTTCAAGGGATACTTAACATTATATCATCTTATGCATATATGATCCTCCATGAGTCCCAAAAGTCAAGAGAATGCCAAGCTAGCAAGATGGTTCATGGTGGTTGACTAGAGAAAGTCAATTGGTCAAAACTGGGGTTCCCTACACCCTATCTCCTACAATTTTTGTCATATGAAAGTTATTCCAAGACAAACGTTACTCAAAATGACATTCCAAACAACTTTCATGTTTAGGTCTAGAGCTAGGTTTTCTTGGAAAGTCATTTTTTATGGTGAAAGATTATAGGTCATTTTGTCTAAACCCTAGTTTGGAGGTCAACTTCTCAAGACCATAACTTGCTTAATTTTTATGAGATGAAATCCATTCAAAATCCATAATAAAATTCAAGATGTCTACTTCAAATTTTATTTTTGGAGGAATTTCAAATTCAACTTGCAAATGCATGTGCCAAGAGGAAACATTATAGGTCATTTTGGGCCAATACCATTGAACAATTGATTATCCTCAACTTCTAAAATGCATAACTCCTTCATGCCAAATCCAAACTAGGTCAAATTTGCTCCCAAATTGAATAGGTTTGAAATATATACAACTTTGATGAAGGAACTTTTCTAATTTTAAGTACATAGAAAACGTTATTCAAGGTGGAAGAAGTGAACATTTGACTTGGGACTTAGAAAAGTTTCAAATATGTTTGATTTCCCAAACTTCCACCTTATAATTAATCATGGTCCAAGCTTCATATGAAAAAGTGTTCAACATGAAAGTTGTTCCGCTTGATCTCACCTTTCCAAAAAGTCCAAGATCATCTCATTTGACCCAAGGATGAAGGACTTGCGCATGGGTGCAACATGAAGAACCATTTGGATGATTTCCACTTTCCCTTTTCATACACGATTGCATGGCTTTGTAACATGATTTCAGCATGATCCTCACTCATTTTTGGACCTGATTACATCACTTGATGGACCTATCACACCCATGCAAGCATGCAAGGGAATTTCTCAAAATTTGCCAAAATTGGAAGTGTGTGGAAATGAATCTCCTTGGCTATAAATAAGGCACTTATTGCTCAAAATTAAGGACCTCATGCCCAAGCTTTGAACCTACAATCCCAAACCCTCACCATTGAAGGATAATCTTGGAGGTTTTCTTTGAACGTCAAGTTTCAAATCTCCATCTGTTTTGAGATTGAAACTCCAAGAGTCCATACCTTTTCTTGATCCTAATCACTTCCAACAAGCATCTGAAGCAAGGCCAAGCATAATTGGGATCAAGATCGTGCCAATCTGAAGCTCAATTGAAGGTGAATTTTCAGTATTTTCTTCTCTTCGATTCTCCCCCAATTCTTCACCATTCTTTGTGATTTTTGGTTGTCTGAAGTCCTATCAATGTAGGCAAGAAGATTGAGTTGCTTTGAGGTCAAATCGAAGCAACTCAATTCATGATCCTCAAAATTCAAATCCCTGTATCTTTTTATATACTTGGAATTGGAGAAAGTTGAGGTCAGATTTGAGCTCCTGAGAATTTTTTCTTTAAATCCATGTCTTTGTTTTTTTATTTTGGTGATGGTTGATGGTGGACCAGTCCGGTAAGGTCCACCGGAGAAGAAGACCGGAGCCCTAGCTCCGGTGATGTGTTGTCACACATCTCAGCCACATGATCCGTTTGAAATATTTTAATCTCACGCGTCCAATCTGATTACCAAGCCTGCATCACATTGACTAAGGACTATCGTGGATTGCATGTGCTTGGCCATCAGATCTGCCACCTAAAATAATGAGGGAGATCTGTTGGCCCTCTTTTTTTTTGATTTTTTGATTTTTGTGTTTAATCTACTTATTTTGATTAATTCATATTAGTTTCATTTTTAATCCAAAAAATATGGGACTTTCACCAAAAATCTTTAAATATTTTTCTCTTTCATTTTCTGAACAAAATTTTTTTTTCGATTAATTTTGATATTTTTCATGAATTAATTGTTTTTGTGCATACTTTTAATTGTTTAAAAATACTTCTGACTTTTCAAAAATTATGAATTTTTTTGTCTGAGGTCCTTTGACCTTGTTTGACCTAGGATAAATCTCTTGGCCATTTATTTGATGTTTTGAAGAGGTTTTAGGTTTTGACCAAACTAAATTAATTTAAATGCACTTTTAATTGATTAACTGTGTAGAAATTATGTTGAGCCATTTTTATTGACTTGTGAAGTTTGACTATGTGTTTGGGCCTTGGTCAAGGTTGATTTGACTTTTGTTGGATTAAAATGATTGGATTTAGGGGATTGATGAAATGTACATTTCATCTCCTAAAATGAATGAATGATTTTAATTTGATAAAATTCCTTCCATGACCAATTTGTGTTTCTCTCATTTCCCCTCCCTCTTCATCTTCAATCCCATTCTCTCCCATCCTCTCCATTGACCAATGAATTCTCAATATCCTAAGGCTAATTGGTCCATCAATAAATTTGTGTTAGATGAACCAATACAAGTATGGATGTGATATGTCCATCCTTTCATCTTTTTTCTTTTTGTGTGTGGTATGTTTTAGGAGTATGGTTCATTATACCATATCTCTAACATTCATTAACACCAAAATTTTTAGGGCCCGACCTTAGATAGTTGTGACTTCTACATAAGTCCAATTACGATTGCTTAACATAACGCTAAATTTTGACCCTAAAGGCATATCATTCTAGTAAGTGAGATTGTAAGTCTCCCCCTTTCATGGTATTGTGTGGAAACTTGGCTTTTTTCCCTTCCTTTGGAAGATGTCTTGGTTCAAGGATCCATACTTGTGAATAGATGGTTGAGTGTTCTCCAAAGAATGACTTAATCAATTGAAAAACAAACTCCACTAACTCCTAATCAACAAACATTTGACTAACTTTTATTATTCTTGCTTTTATTTTCAAGTCATTTACTTTATACAATTTAAATTCAAGTAATTTACCATTTCATTTGTCATTTACATATCATTTAACTTGTTTATGTTTATGTCATTTTCACTTTGCTCATTTGAGCCATATATTGTGATTGTATATATTTGTTTGTGTATTTTGTTTGTGTTTATGGTCTTAGGACCTTAAAATACTTAATAAATAATAAAAACCCAAAAAATGTTTGTGTGGACTATTGGATTTGATCTGAGCTTTTGGAATTAGAATTAGGCAACCTTCCATATGCAAAAGGACTTGGCCAATGCCAACATTTCTGAGACCAAGTTATTATGATTTGAGCTTTCATCTGATGCAAGTATTGAGATCTACATGAATTCATCTGCTACATGGTCTTGATATAACTGTTACTTTGAACCTGTGTCTAATGCATTATTCTGAGCTAATCAAGGAGTATGTCATCTGATACATGAGAAGACAAAGAAGATTGTTAGCTGTGAAGTTGCTTGCTTGGATGTGGTTATCTTTATTTGATGCCTTGATCTCCATATTTCTATTTTCTTATTGATATTGCTTGATTCAAAGTCCAAATGGAAAGTGGGTTTTTTATATGACATTCTTGTCTGTTGGATTGCATCCTATTGGTCAGACCTTTTCAAATCTTAACTTTTAATTTTGTGCTTAGGATTATTCTCTTCATCTCCTACCACTTCTTAAATTTCAAAATCTCTCCTTTTAAAAAAAAAATATTCTTTGCTTGTGATTCCTAAACTTAGACCTAATTGCAAATTAGAAACCTTGGCCTTATGCCATTGCATTTTAAACTCTTTTTCTTAAATCAAACTTGTAAATGAATTTAATCATATTGACTTAAAAATTTCAAAAGATAAAAATAACTGACACTCATTCAAACTCTTTGAGCCTTTTGTGCCTCTTTTAAACTTAAACTTTGATTAAAAAGTAATCCACTCATTTTGAAATTGATACCACGAACTACGAGGTTTTGATCCCTCATTTTTATGTTGGTACGTAGGCACAAGTCCGAAGGTCTTGTCAAACACAAAAATATAATTAATGAATTCTTTTCTCATCCCCACACTCTATTTATTGCAAAAATATTTTATACCAAAAGACATACACACATAAAAAAAGGGCTCCCTAGGAGTACCTAGGACACTTTGGATGCTAATACCTTCCCTCTCTGTAACTATCCCCCTCACCTATAATCTCTGGCATTTTATTAGTTTTGATTTGAAAACTTCTTATCTTTGGGTTTTGTTCGTACTTTTTTCTTTTCCTTTGGAAACAATAAAAGCGCGGTGGCGACTCTGGTTTTATTGACGTTAAGTTTATCCATAGCTTAATGGTCATGAATTTACCGCTACAGAAATTAAGTGGCGACTCTGCTGGAGAGTAGTCCTCAGTGGGTTTAACCTACTTTTTTTATGTGTATATTTAATGTTTGTATACTTGTTTGTGTGATATAACATGCTTGTTGTGCTTCGTGATCTCTGAGAGGTGAGATAAGTTCTAACCCGAAATTGAGTGCAATTAAGATAGGAGGATGGTGTAGTCATGTTCGCCTAGTGTGGAGTAGTCCTTAACAAGTTGGCTTGAGACCCATCTACTAAGTGGAGACCCTTTTGGAGCTATTGATGTCACACAAGTTATTTGTGGTTAGGCATTACTTTCTCTGATTTGGAGTCCGAGAAGCCGAGGACCATAGAACATTTAACCCAACTTGGCCTATTTAAGACATAGTGTGGAGACTGTTCAGGTGTAGACTTAATAACACTTGTTACACGATACTACACTCATACGAGTTTCTCTTGAGAATATTATAGGTTGATGAGTCAATCATCCTAACCTATAATATCCGATAGATCGAATTAAGACTCTGGGAACTTTTTAGAACATGATCTACATGTTTTTATCCTTACTACACTCCTTTGGGATGGTTCTTAACCTGACTCCATGCTCGTGACTCATAACAAACCCTTTGATTCTTGGTTGATCCAATCAAGTCTTGTCAATATCAATGGAACTTGGGTGTTGATAAGGTGAAAACCATAATCCACCAAAATGGATGATTGATCTTGACAATGACTTGATTCATCCCTTGACCTTTGTTTTCCTTGTGTGGGATCCCTTATCTGTGATTGTTGCATACATGCATTCATGCACATCATAACATTCATCACACAAAAAATAACTTCAAGGAATTAAGGTTTTATTTGCAAATACTTTCAGACCATGGATTATGGATGGAGGAACACTAAGAAGTACAATTTCAGATGTCCTGACTTGAAAGAGCTAAGGAAGTTGTCATCCTTTGTATTAAACCCCTTGGACTTTTCAAGCAACATCATGGGAAGCTTCTATCTGTGCTATCTATTGATGTGGTTGAAGGACTCTTGAGTGTGTTGGTTCCATTTTATGATCCTCTCTACCGTTGCTTCACTTTTCCTGATTATCAGCTTATGTCTATGTTCGAGGAGTATGCCCATCTCTTAGGAATACCTGTTTATGACAAGGTGCCTTTTAGTGGATTGGAGGAGATTCCAAGATCTTATCTTATAGCCGAAGCTCTTCATCTGAAGAAGTCTGAGATTGAGGCTCATTGGGCTAAGAAAGAAGGAACGTTTGGGTTGACTTATGAGTTTCTCATTGGGAAAGCTACTGTCTTTGCTCAAGCCGGTAGTGTGAATGCTTTTGAAGCCATATTTGTGTTGCTCATCCATGGTTTGGCTTTGTTCCTTAACATTGACAGTTTTGTTGATGTCAACGCCATTAGAATCTTCTTGATTGGGAATCCTGTTCCAACTCTGTTGGGTGATATGTACTTCTCTTTGAATTTGAGGAATTCTAAAGGTGGTGAGACTATTGTGTGTTACGTTCCTCTTCTGTACAAGTGGTTTGTTTCGCCCTTGCCTCAAACGCCTGCTTTTATGGAGAACAAGCAATGTCTACGGTGGTCTCAGAGACTTATGTCCCTCACTAATGATGATATTGTTTGGTCGGATTCTACCTTGAGTAGTATGGATATTATTGATAGTTGTGGTGAATTCTCTAATGCGCCTCTCATTGGTACACAAGAAGGAATTAACTACAACCCTGCTTTGGCTCGTCGTCAACTTGGGTTCCCCTTGAGAGACAAACCCAATAACACTCAGTTATAAGGTCTTTTCTATCAAGAGGGTAAAGATCCCCAAATTTTGAAGCAGAAGATGATACATGCTTGTCATAATGTGCATAGGAAAGGAATATCTGAGCTTGGTCCGTGCAATTGTGTAGCTTTGGAAGCTTACACTACTTGGATGAAGAAGAGAGCTTTGGAGTTGAAGATGTTGTATGCTTGTGAGAGACCTATGTCTATGGTTGTGGTTGAGCCATTAACTCTCCCTAACCAAGATATAGAGGAGTTGGAAGATGCACTCGCCAAGATGAAGCAAGAGAGGACATGTGGGAAGAGCGGTTCCATGGTTTGAGCCGAAAGCATGAAGAGTTGTAGCTTGAGTCAAAGGACAAAGACGCACTTATTGAGCTTCTTGAAGACTGAGCAGTGAAGAGACAGAGAGAGCCAGAGGGTCCATCTTCCTCTAGTATGCCTCATCCTTCCGGTGCTTGGAAGAAGATTATTGATCAGCTTGTCCTTGAGAAGGCTCAGATGAAGACATCCTTTGAGTCCGAGATTCGTCGCATCCGAAGGAAGTATGCACCAGCAGCCAGATCACCTGACATTGTTGCTAGGGATCCTTAGGATGATTAGTTTCCTTTTCTCTTGTATTTGTACCTTGGTTTATGAAATTGTACTCAGTGTAATCCTTCCAAATTTTATGAATAAAAAAGATTTTTTATGGTCAATCAAATTGTTACTATTGTTATTATGTAAATATTTGCAAATAGAACTTTATATGTTCCTTGAAATTAAATAAATAAGAACATTGCATTTCATGCATCATTTGCATAACAGGTTTTCTTCCGCCAGATGTCTCATTGGTTATTCTTCTGTGCTTCAGCCAAGCTGATTCACCGATACAACACTCGCGCCAATCAACCCAGAATCATGGAGCAGTTCGAACAAGAGAATAGAGAATTGAAGGATGAGATTACTAGTCTGACTGCTATGATAGAGTCTATTCTTGCTGCGCAGAATCAGTCTTCACCAACTCCTGCAACTCCTCCTCCTCAGAGGACTGTCATCTTAGAGGTTACTACTTCAACCATGCCTGTGGCTGCTACTCAATCTGGTCCAACTATGCCTGCTGGATTCCTGTGGGGAATGTCACAAAATTTCATGCTTGAAGGGTTTGCACCCACGTTTTCTTCTATGCCGGCATCTAGCCTGGTCATGTCTGTGCCACCTCCAATTGTTCATACCTTGCCTCGTGTTGAGGACACCATTTACCATTCTGAGCCGTCTGAGGCCCCAGATGTTTACGAGAAGATGGATGAGATGAAGGATCAGTTCCTTGAGTTGCGAAAGGAAGTAAAGACACTGAGAGGAAAAGACCTATTTGGGAAGAGTGCTGCTGAACTCTGTTTAGTGCCAAATGTGAAGATCCCGATGAAGTTCAAAGTCCCTGACTTTGAAAAGTATAAGGGAAATACTTGTCCGCTTAGCCACCTTGTTATGTACGCCAAAAAAATGTCAACTTAAAATGATAATGATCAGTTATTGATTCACTACTTTCAAGACAGTTTGACTGGTGCCACACTGAGATGGTATATGGGGCTAGACAGTGCAAGTATTCGTACGTTCAACGATTTAGGTGAAGCTTTTGTGAAGCAGTACGAGTATAATATGGACGGATTTTCCGGATATAATCAGATTAAGATGGCACCCGAAGATATGGAGAAGACCATATTCATCATGCCCTGGGGAACATTTTGTTATAGAGTGATGCCTTTCGGTTTAAAGAATGCTGGTGCAACATACCAGAGAGCCATGACCACTCTTTTTCATGATATGATGCACAAAGAAATCGAAGTCTATTTTGATGATATGATTGCTAAATCGAGTGATGAAGAAGAACATGTTGAGCATTTGTTGAAGCTGTTCCAGCGTTTGAGGAAGTATAAACTCCACTTGAATCCCAATAAGTGTACTTTTGGTGTTCGTTCTGGTAAATTGTTGGGCTTTATTGTCAGTGAGAAAGGTATTGAAGGTGATCCTGCCAAGGTTAAAGCAATATAAGAAATGCCTGCGCCCAAAACTGAGAAGAAAGTCAGAGGTTTTCTCGGCCGCTTGAATTACATCTCAAGATTTATATCGCACATGACTACCACATGTGCGCCTATATTCAAGCTTCTTCAGAAATATCAGTCTTGTGATTGGACCGAAGATTGCCAGAAAGCTTTTGACAGTATTAAAGAGTATCTGCTTGAGCCTCCAATTCTATCTCCACCTGTTGAAGGAAGAGCTTTGATCATGTATTTGACTGTGCTTGATGAAAGTATGAGTTGTGTTCTTGGTCAGCAAGACGAAACTGGAAAGAAATAATATGTTATTTACTACCTCAGTAAGAATTTAACGACTGTGAGACTCGATATTCTATGCTCGAAAAGACTTGTTGCGCATTGGCTTGGGATGCTATGCGTCTGCGTTAGTATATGTTGAATCATACTACTTGGTTGATATCTAAAATGGATCCAATCAAGTATATTTTCGAGAAGCCTGCTTTAACTGGGAGGATTGCCCGTTGCCAGATGTTTTTATCTGAGTATGATATTGAATAACGATCTCAAAAAGAAATTAAAGGCAGAGTCGCCATCTGTCGCATCTCGAAAAATGCGATCCCTCGCGATGGACACGGAAAATGTTTGTTCGAACAGAGTCGCCACCGAACTTTATTCATTCCAATGAAGGAATAGGAAAATATCGATAAAACCTTTAAAAATAGAATAATGGTCGTCGCAACCATATTCAGGTTCGGGAGTCGATTACGCAAGGGGAAGGTATTAGCACCCCTCACGTCCGTTGTACTCAACGGGAACCTTTTAGTCTAATTTTCTATTTGAATGTTAATTGAATGTTATTCGCTTTCTTTGAGTAATTAGAATTGATAATAGAGATGGATGAAGAACTCAAAAGGGGAAAGGAGAGGTTTTTTATTAGTGTGTTCGCGAAGATACATCAATCTCCTGCCTACGTATCCTTATGGTGTAATAAGGAAATTAGAGCATTCATAGTTCGGGGACTACAATTAGTTGGTGTGTTTTTTAATGAACAACTGTGTAGATCATGTTCTAAAGGCGAAATGTTGGCTTGTCTACTCTCGGCAGAGGCTTAAGCACTGGTTTGTTGTGCGCATTTGAAAGGATTAACAGTGTTCTTTTTTTGAAAAGAGTTTTGGTCACGCAGAGGTGACAAGTTGAATTGACATGTTTGATGTTTTGTTTGAATTGGTTTCGGTTGTACGGGGGCGAGGAATTAGATTTGATGTGTTAAGATATTTTGAAGAACGACGAACGATTGAGCAATGTAGTCCATACCAATCGTTCAATTCTTTCGAGGAATAGTAAGGCGACCGCCTTCTACTTCTTTTTCGTTCAAATTATTTTTGAAAGTTTGTTTGCGGATGTCGAACATGCATGATAGTGACTGTCGCAACCTAAAAAAGGAATGCGAAAAAAAAAACAACCGGAGAAAAAAGAAATGACAGAAGATTCGCCACCGTGCGTTATTTATCCCAAAGGAGGGAAAGGAAACACTCAAAGTAAACCTGGAAAAGGGAGAGGAAAAGACAAGGTCTCGCAACCAAATCTTGGGTTCGGGAGTTGATTATGCGAAGGGAAGGTATTAGCACCCCTACGCATCCGTAGTACTCTACGGGATCCACTCTTGTTGTTCTTGTCTAAAGGGTGTGGGTTTATCTAATGTACTATTTACTAAAAGATGGGTCAAAAGAAAATGACTCGCACGGATGTCGCATCCAATGCATACGTATCTCATCTGAATATGAGAATCAGAGTCTTCGTAGCTCGGCTACCTATGGGTTAAAGAGGAGTGTGTTTTTTAGATGAACGACGTTACTACGCAATCTACCGGATGCTCGACCTTTGGAGACTTACTCGCCTGTAGTAGAAGGAGTTAACGTGTTCTTAGGAGAAGAAAAATCAATGAGTTTGTTTGTGTTTTAGGATGCTCATGCAAAAAGGAAGTCCTAGACGAAGGAACCGTGCTACCTTAATTGACATGCAAACAAGAGACTATACGAAGCCTAGCAACCCTATGGGGAGACGATCACACCATACAAAACAAACATGCATAAAGTAAACAGCCAACAAGGGGGCTCAAACATACGTGGGTAGGGCTTTAGTCAAGAGGGGTCATATCAACCTCGATAAACAAGCCATGGAAAGGTAATCAAATGGGCTCTTAACCACTGACATTGACCATCAGGGTGAGCAAATCAAAAGGGTAATGAGGATAAGACCTCATAGCTCTTAACCCTGGACAGGGTGAGCTCATGACAAAAAGTGGGGATTCAGGAAGATGGAACCTTCTCCACTGATGACCGGACAAAAGATCTTGGGCTTTTGTTCTGAAGCATCGACACGTAGTGCGAGCATGAAGAACGACACACTGAATAACGGGGGATTGACTACTAATCCCTTTTATCCGTCAATTGCCTCTTCATGGAGGTCTTTAGCACTGGTGCCTCTTCTTGGAGGTCTTTGGGCACAAAAGTAAACACACAAAAACATTGCCTCCTATCGAGGTCTTCCAGCTAAGAAAGCGGTAAAATGCGGGAAAGATAAAGGGATCAAGAGATCTACCACACGGATGAAAATCCGAAGTAATAACAACTAAAGAAGAAAGAAACCCGGTGATCTCTCAAGCTAGTACCATCAAAGAAAGCAAGTCAGCAAAGTAATCAGAATAAATCTCTAAATGGTATCCCGCAAATAAAGTGGAATACCAAGCAAGCTATCTCTTCAAGAGTCATGTGAGCCCTCACAAAAACTCAACAAATAAGTTAGAATAACAAGACGGGATGCAATCAAGAGTTGCACCAAACAGAAGGATCATAGCAACCACATGAATCATGCTGTTAAAGTTCACAAAAAGCTCACAAAAAGCAATCAAGGATAGGAGGCCTAAGCCTCTTGTCAAACAAATGCATCAAAAGGGTATCAAAACTCAAAGTCAGGGGGCAAGGATCCACACATCAAGACATGACATACATACTAAAACATGTGCCCGGATGCAATAGAAAACATGTCATAACAAACACAAAACAGATTAGAGAGCAAACAGAAAAAGCAGCTACTGTCGTGATCGCTACTGTTTCGCTTAGCGAAACTTCGCTGCAGGCTCGCCTAGCGATGGGCTAGCGAATGCATACGGGTTCTGGATTCTCCATTGATAACAGTACGATTTCAGAAACCCCAAACCCTATGGTATCCATCTCAGCAATGAAGTGATTAAACATTCAAGGCATTATTCTACACATTCATGCACATCTAAAACCACATGTGAAACCTAACGATACCCACTCTTCCAAATTCACCCATGATGCCTCATACATTCAGAAATTTCAAATTGAAAGCATAAAGTAATGGAGATAGGGCAAACCTGATTGGAGAGATCGAGTGGAATTGAATTGCTCGGTTGGGTTTGCAAAGCAATCTTAGGGTTTATATGAGATGGAATTGGTTCTTTGCAGATGAGTTCCCTTCAGTCTCTGGAGGCTGCTCTGAATTAGTTAAAATCTCTATCTCTCTAGCCTTTTTCCACTGAATCTTTTTTTTAGAATTTATACTGATTTTCGTGGCTTTGTGGGCTCAAAATAAGGGCAACTCAAGCCCATGGCTTTTTGTTATATTTTCAAAACGCGTGGGCTTCGCCTAGCGAAGAATCTGCTCGCCTAGCGAGCATGACAGTTAAGACTCTGATGGCTCGCTAGGCGAACCATTCTGCTCGCCTAGCGAGCATGACAGTTCAAGTCATCTTTCCAAATTTGTAACCTGTGCGCTGGACCTTTGTTCATTCAAGAGTAATATGTCGAATGATGAATAGGCCTCATTTGAACATGTTGGAAGTAACTTAAGTTATTCCCTAGCCATTTGACCTTCAGTTGACCAACAGTTATCTTTCGATTTCACAGTTGAATTTTGAACTGTACTGAGCCTGTTAAGCTTGATCTTTTGAAGAAAACCTCTGAAAATGAAACCAATTGACTTGGATGATATCCAAGCTCCTTGGAAGATAAACTCTTGGAGCTAATTCTGATTGACATGATGAAATGCAATATGAAATGTTAAATGACCTAAAATGAATGCATGAATGAGGAGGGCAAATTTGAGGTGCTACAGTGAGGTGTACGCCTCCCACTTACTTATTTAAAGGAATAGTAAAGCGTGCGCCACTCATTCATTTATCTAAGTTTATTTAAAGTATTTTTATCGAAGTCGAAAGAAAATCGAGCAATATGGCGAGCGCCAATCGATCAATTATTCGAGGAATGGTGAGGCGAATGCCTCCCATTCCCTTATCATCCTAAATTTAATTTTAAAAAAAAGAAATGTTCTTTAGAAGTTTTAGTTAATTTGAAAAGGTAATTCAAATTCGTACGATTGCGGCTTTAATCGGGGATCGATAATTTGAGCAATATGGCGAGCGCCAATCATTCAATTATCTGATGGATGGTGAGGCAAACGCCCCCCATCCTTTTATTATCCGAGGTTTAGAGTTAAAAGGGTTTAGAATTTGTATTAATTTGAAAGAAATGATTTGGATATTGTGGTTGAAGTTTTAATCGGGTGACAAGAATTCGAGTAATATGGCGTGCGCCAATCATTCAAATACTTGAGAAATAGTGAAGCGAACGCTCCCTATATCCTTTTCATCCCAAGTTTACATTAAAAGGGAAAAATTATTTAGAAAATAAATTGTTTAGAAAATGGTTTTAATTGGCGCGATTATGACTTAATCGGGTTTGAAATGAATTATTCGGCGTTGGACCAAGATTTTCACTTATGAATAAGATTGGAGGGGTTTAGTTTGAAAATGATTATGAAATCTTCCTAATGATCCATTATTTAATTAATAAAATATTATTAATTAAAAATTAAATAAACCTTTTAATTAATATAATCAAATTTAATTACCGAAATTATCTGGTTAAATCAAATAGCTGATATAATTAAAATTGATTATGTAAATTAACTAATTTAAGTAAAGTTTAAATAATAAATAATTTTAATTAAAAATAATTGAAATGAGTAAATCATAATGTGCTCCAAACCGGTTTGTTCATAGCGACAACGAAATCAATGTCGTATGTAACGGTCCAAACGCGGCGAAATATCCTATTAATTTATTGAAAATTAACGATATACCGGCATGAAATTGCCGGGCCCACGAATTCCAATTCCAATTTATGTGCAATTTATACATTAGCGATACAATTTATTATTTGCATAACTTAAAAATCTCTACAAAATAATGGGAGATAAAAAAAGTGTTAATGGGTCTAGAATTCATTCCCAAAAGCCCACAACCCAGATTGACTTCTTCCACTTTTCCAACATTAAGATTGGCTAATGTCTGAAAGGCACGTGACACTTAATTCTGAGAAACAAACTAAAAGAATATGAACCAACATACCACTCTTCTCTAATTTTTTCGAGACAAACGAAGAACAACAAAACAACAACAACCATTCATTACACCAATTACATCAAAAAATAAGTTCAACAGACATTCCACACCATCAAAATGCAAACAATAAACATTCATTATAACAATTACAAAACCATCAAAAATTACTCAACCAATTTAAAATAACCTGCAATCGAAACACAACATACATAACAAAATATTCTATAAGCATACGCAATACTCACACATATAATCGGTGTACACACGATGCAAAGAGAAACAAAATCGAAGAATTTAAATCACAATAAAATCTTGAACATAACCATTACCCCGTTGTCGAATAATCGCCAAAAGAAAAAAAAATTATGATTGTTGTTGTTGCGAATAGTTAAACTGTTGGTGCAGTTTCGGATCGGTGAAGGAGTCTCCTTATGTCTTAGCTTTGGGGAGCTCAAAACATAAGATAAAACAAAACCAATTCATCATCCAGAAGCAATTTCATTGATAACGTTAGTGAAGGTAGATCTGAGACAAGGTTAAGGTCTTGGAGAAGCTGGTTCACTATGACTCTTGTTTGATGATGTATCTATCGTGTGTTGTTGAGCTTGTGGCGGATGGGGTATCAGATATGAGTTGGTTCGGCGATTGAGACGTTAATGGCTGTAGTCAAAGACGGTTATTGGTTTTGATGGTAAGTGTGAGGTGTCGGAAGTGAAGGTCGTTGGTGGCCACGAGAAGAAGATGGAGTCGTCGGCAAGTAGAGGCAAAGGATTTGTTTGGTGAACCGCGGAGGCGGTGTTGGTGTGTGAGTTAGAGCGGCGAACGGAGGAAAAGATGTCGGAAGAAGAAGCACGACGGTGGTGGTTACATATGGCGGATCAGAGGGGGTTAAGGAGGAGGTTTGTTGTGAGGAGAAGCCGAAAGCGATGTTGTCGGTCACATGGTGTTTGATCGCTTTATTCGCAAGTGCACGAATCGCGTCAGAGTAATATAAAAGAATATCGATCCCACAGAGACCAAATCATCAATCTATCGATTACTATAGTTATGATGTTTATCTAAGGCGGTATAAAAGAGATATTGATGTTGCAAAATAACGGTAAATAAGGAAAATAATAAATACATCGCAGATAAAGACAAGTTAGAATTTATTTCACGCCAGTTAAACGATGTTTCGATTGTCTAAATAGAACTGCTTATGGAGCAATATTTTATACTCTTGAAAAGAATCCATTTAACAGGAACTGTCGCTTTCGCGTATTCAGAACCGAGTTTACCCTTAAATTAAGGCCTTTTATTGTCACTTATAAAAGGTGCGCAGAACGCTAAAGTAGTAAACTTATTTTTAAGAAATAAGACTTGTAAACTTAGTTGAAAAGTGACTTTGATTTGGAAAGTTTACCCAAGAAGTTTCCTGATTTTAAATCTATCAACGCGTCCGAAAACAGTTTCAAAAATCGTTTTTCCTTAAAGTGATAAAAATTCCTAGTTAACTAAACCATGGTGCTTTCGCACTCCTTGAGTAGTTAAAACTAACCAAGTTTGTTTCAGAAAACTCGAATTAAAAATCAAAACAGCCTTTAAAACATTTCTACAGATTCAATATGTGAAACATCTCTTTAACCGCGATCCTTACATTCTAACATTTGAAAGATTCAGTCAGACATGGTAATACCAACAAACACAACGATATTGATCATGATGAAAAGTTGTTTTAGAATGTAAGGCGTAAGGAACAAGTAAAGCGAGCAATAAAGATAATGACGAGAAATTTAAATAAAGTAAAGACAATGACAGGAATTAAATAAAGTAAAGCATGGCGAGAAATTAAATAAAGTAAAGACAATGATAAGAATTAAATAAAGTAAAGTGTGGCGAGAAATTAAATAAAGTAAAGCATGACAAGTAAAATAAATAAAAGCGATTAAATAAGAACCTGCTCCAAACGGAGGCTTTAAATCTGGTACAAGGAAAATAAACCTTCGACTTTGAAGATAAATACGACAACAAAATCGAAGTGCTCCAACTCAATCTCACTAAGGTGCGATAACCCCCCGATGTGACGGATTACCGCTTTTACAGATGATAATATAGTCTTTGTGTTCTAAACTAAGTTGGATGATTTGGAAATGAACTAGAACGACCTATTTATAGAGGGATTCAACAGCATGCAAAGACCATGGTGCCCTTCAACTTCTCCTTAGTGGGAACGTGAAATGCAAAGGTGGCGCCCGCCACCCCTTCATGGCGCCCGCCATGTGTGGAAATGGGAAAGTTCATGGGATCGTGGCGGTTACTTCCTGGTTGAGGGCTGATGAGTCATGTCTTCTCCTATAGCGGCCGCCATGCATAACGCCATGTGTACAATATTTGCCGAAAAACCCTAATTTTTGGTCTTTTTGCTTCGTTTCTTCTAAAAGGGTCCCGAAAGAGCTAAATATCTGAAAACAACATAAAAGAGAGCATAACATAAGCAAAATGATAATAAAGACCTAATAAACATGTGAAATCCGAGTCAAAAATGCGGTGTGATTCAGTGTGATCAAATTCTCCCACACTTAAACCTTTGCTTGTCTGTTAGGGACCAATTAGTATTACTTTTCATATAATTTTATTTGTCCCTTTTACCATTTTCTGATTTAATTACACACTTTTATCCTCACAATTTTGTATAAATGCAATTAAGTTTAAGTGATTACATTTTAAGTAGATATTTCACGTATTTGTTAGTTTTGTAGAGTTTTTGGACAAGAGAGCATTGGAGTGCATAAGCATAAATTAGAAGAAGTTTCCATGGCAATTTGGAAGCATAATTTGGAAGATTAACACTTGGGAGAATTGTTGAATGAAGCTTGCAAGGCAAGGAAGCTGAAAATGCTTCAGTTCACGCCGCGACCAGGGATGGCACCGTGAACCTTGCGAAACCAGCAAGCATTTTGTTTGGGCCAAGTGTTCTGTTTTCAACCCAACTTTAGTGTGACAGTTTTGTATCATTTTTAGAGTGCTTTTCAGTTTTAGATGAAAATGAACATTTTAGGAAAGATTGAACTCTTTAAGAAAACAGAATGGAAAAAATAGAAACATTCACACATTGTAGAAGAAAAACAGAGTTTAGTTTGCTATTGCATTTTGTTGTCCAAAATGATGATGAGGAGCTAAACCCCATTTTGTCAAGATTGGAGGTAGTAGCTATTCCTATTTGTTTATGTATTCCATTTGAGTCTTGTATATGACAAAATGTTATTGATGTATTGAATGATATTTTGCCCTATTTTGAATATTTAGATTTGAGTAGTTGTTGAGAAAGATTATTCAAGTCTTGACTTAAAATATACTTTTAAGTAGTGAATGAGTTGTATAAATAGATTTATACACTACTCTTATTTTGTATCAAACATTAAAGATTGCTATATTGATAGTTAGGTAGAGAAATCATTTAACCATTAATATAGTGATTATCACAATATCATTTAGAGATAAATGATATTGGGAGGATACTTGAATATCATCAATAATTTTAAGTCTATATAGTTGTCATAAGGAAACATAAGAAATTTGAATAGTGAACTCCAATCTTGCCAAACCTTTTACATTTGATTAAAACTATTTTATTGTTTTAGTGACATTTTACTCAAAAGATAACTTTTCAAACAAAACAACTTGGTTACATTTTAAACTTATAACAATTTGGATTATAGAACGGCGGTAATAACAACCAATCTCTGTGGATACGATATTAAAATATTTTCCGAAAGTATACTTTTCAATAAATTGGCGTCGTTGCTGGGGATTGGTGTTCGATATTACAAGCATTGCAATAATTCATTGTTTTAAGGGTTTTTTACTTACTATCACTCTTGTGTTTCACTTGGTTTGTTAGTTTTGTAGATTCTAGTGCATGCGAGGAAAGGCTACCGAGGAGCAATTTCAATTCGATCCCGAAATTGAAAGAACACTTTGAAAGCTCAATAGCAAAACACGAAGAAGAAGGAAACTAGCCGAAGAGAGGAACCAGAGAGAGGAAGTATCTACTTCTTCACTTGTTCGAATCGAAGAAGTGGTTGTAGAGACTTGTCAAGGAAACATGGCGGATGAAACTCCTACCAAAATGTCCGCAAATAGTCCAAGAAGGAATGCCCAATTTGCTCATGGTGGAAGGAACACGAAGATGAAGACCGGAATCCTCCAACTCCTTTATGCAAATCCATTCACCGGAATGGACCATGAAGATCCGTATACCCATCTCATCAAGTTCTATGATATTGCGGGTTCTACGGGAATAGAGGAAGCGGGTGAAGAAGCATTATTGAAGAGGATGTTCTCACATTCCTTAGTGGGAAAAGCAAAAAAGTGGTATCTTGACCAAGCACCAAGAGTGATGACGGATTGGAATTTGTTAGAAGAAAAGTTTCTAGAAAGATATTTTCCTCAATCCCGATTCATGGAAGCCAAAACGGCTATTGCGGTATCCACTCAAGGAAGCAACGAGTCTCTAAATAAGGCTTGGGAAAGATTCAAGTCAATGTTGAGATAATGCAAAGGCCATGGTTTTGATGAACTCACTCAAATCCATATTTTTCTAAATGGGCTCTAATCAACTCATAAGACACTTTTGGATGCTACCACGGGTGGCTCTCTTATGTCAAAGAATGCGGAAGAGGCTAAAGTCATTATTGACCGGATGACACTCAATGATCGTCAAAGTCAACATGACCGTAGTCCTTCACAACGGAAACCGAGAGTTCTTGAATTAAATACCAATGATGCTATTCTTGCTCAAAACAAGCTACTTTCTCAACAAGTGGAGTTGCTCACTCAACAAATGTCAAAACTTCCACAACAAATGAAAGAAATACAGGGATCTCAATCTAGACATCAAGTAGCATGCTGTGAACTATGTCAAGGAGATCACTCAACCGGTTATTGTCCTCCATTGGAAGAAGTGAGTTATGTGAATAACCAAAACCAAGGTTATCAAAGGCAACCTACACCCCAAAATAACTCATATCCAAGGAACAATCAAGGTTATCAACCATCAAGGTTCAACAACCAAAATTTTCAGCAACAAAGTCCTTATCAACACCCAAATTCTCAAGGACAACAATCGCAAGGAGGAAATTCAAAGCTAGAAGACACTCTCCAACAATTCATGAAAGCCTCCATGGCAAACCAAAAGAGTAATGAGGCAGCTATTAAAAATTTGGAGAATCAAGTAGGCCAACTTGCGAAGCAATTGTCGGAACAACACGCAAGTTCTTCATTCTCCGCTAACACTCAAACCAATCCAAAGGAGCATTGTAAAGCAATTGTTACGAGAAGCGGTAAAGAGTTGACAAGTGGAAAAAGTGAGGAGATTACAGTAGAGAATGATATGGATGTTATACATGAAAATGAGGATGTGGATTGTGAAAAGGAGAAAGTGGCAAAAACTGTTCAGTTCGCGCCGCGATCGCCCTTCGCGCTGCAAAAAGAGCAGAAACAACAAGAGTCAGCAGAGCAGCAGGGTGAAGTAGAAATGAAGAAAGAAGCCGAGCCAAGAAAGAAGAAGAAAGGAGACAAAGGTGTGAGTGCCATTCCAGTTCAACATCTATCTTATCCGCACGCACCATCAAAGAAGGATAATGCTAGACACTATGCACGGTTTATGGACATATTCAAACAACTTCAAATAAATATTCCATTTGTCGATGCATTAGAGAAAATGCCATGGTATGCAAAGTTCATGAAGGATATTCTCACAAATAAAAGGAGATATGTGGAAGACGAGACAATCTTGCTTGATGCACGTTGTAGCGCCATAATCCAAAAAACTCTCCCAAGGAAGGAATCCGATCCGGGCCGAGTTGTTTTACCGGTAACCATTGGAGGCACTTACATTGGTAATGCTTTGATCGACTTGGGATCTAGCATCAATTTAATCCCCCTATCCATTGTTAAAAGATTGGGGAATGTTGAGATTAAATCTACAAGGATGACTTTACAACTAGCTGATAAGTCTACGACTTCACCATATGGAGTTGCTCAAGATATGTTAGTGAAGGTGGAAAAATTCTTGTTTCCGGTAGATTTTGTGATAGTGGACATGGATGAGCATAGTGATGTCCCTCTAATTATTGGAAGACCATTCATGAAAACAGCCCGAATGATGATTGACATTGATGATGGACTCATGAAAGTAAGAGTGCAAGATGAAGAGGTAACTTTCAATCTTTTTGAAGCCATGAAGCATCCTAATGACAAGCATGATTCTTTCCGAATCGATGCCACCGAGGAGGAAATAGTGGAAGTTGCAAACCAAGTTCATGTTTCTAATCCGTTAGAAAGATCTCTTATCGGAGCTTACAATGTTTTGACCGAGAATGAAGAAAAAGAGATTGAAGCAATTTTGCATGAATTGGAGTCTCGTGGAGAGATTGCTTATCATGAGGAGACAAATGAAGACTTGGATGTGAAAAAGAAAGTGGAAGAGCCAAAACTAGAGTTGAAGATGCTACCTTCACGCTTGAAGTATGTGTTCCTTGGTGATGATTTTACTAAACCGGTGATCATTAGCAATACCTTGTCCAAAAAAGAGGAGCATACATTGATACAAGTGCTGAAAAAGAATGAAGGTGCAATAGGGTGGGTATTATCCGACTTGAAGGGTATTAGTCCGGCCTATTGTATGCATAAGATCACGATGG
The DNA here is from genome assembly GCF_024323335.1 of Lathyrus oleraceus. NCBI lineage: Eukaryota > Viridiplantae > Streptophyta > Magnoliopsida > Fabales > Fabaceae > Lathyrus > Lathyrus oleraceus. The sequence goes on from NC_066583.1 coordinate 633,307,791, forward strand.
AAGAAAATTTCAAACCCGTTGCACAACCTCAAAGGCGCTTAAATCCATCAATGAAAGAAGTGGTGAGAAAAGAAGTTGTCAAACTCTTGGAAGCCGAAATGATTTATCCTATCTCCGATAGTGAATGGGTGAGTCCGGTGCAAGTAGTTCCAAAAAAAGGTGGTATGACGGTCATCAAAAATGATAAAAATGAGTTGATTCCAACTAGAGCAGTAACCGGGTGGAGGATGTGTATTGACTATAGGAGGCTAAATCAAGCTACAAGGAAAGATTATTTCCCGCTACCTTTCATGGACCAAATGTTGGAAAGGTTGGCCGGCAAAAATTTCTATTGTTTCTTGGATGGTTATTCGGGTTACAACCAAATTTCGGTCAATCCGGCGGATCATGAGAAGACGGCTTTTACATGTCCTTTCGACATCTTTGCTTACCGAAGAATGCCTTTTGGATTATGTAATGCACCGACAACCTTTCAACGGTGTATGCAAGCAATATTCTCGAATTTGATCGAAGAATGCATTGAAGTGTTTATGGATGACTTCTCCATTTATGGATCGTCCTTTTGTGCTTGAAAAATCTTGATGTGGTTTTGGGAAGATGTGTGGAAACAAACTTAGTGCTAAATTGGGAGAAATGCAACTTTATGGTCACCGAAGGTGTTGTTCTTGGTCACAAAATCTCTTCCGAAGGGCTAGAAGTTGATACAGCAAAGGTGGAAGTCATTGAAAAATTACCATCTCCAACAAACATCAAAGGAATAAGGAGCTTTCTTGGACATGCCAGATTTTATCGGAGATCCATCAAGGACTTCTCAAAGATAGCAAAGCCCTTGAGTAATTTGCTCAACAAAGGTACGCAATTTCTTTTCGATGAGTTGTGTCTAAAAGCATTTCTTGAGTTGAAAGAAAATTAGTCACCACACCCATAATCGCTGCACCAAATTGGACACTTGATTTTGAACTTATGTGTGATGCAAGCAATTATGCGGTTGGTGCAGTTTTGGGTCAAAGAAGAGATACAAATTTTCATGCCATCCACTATGCTAGTAAAGTTTTAAATGAGGCGCAAGTCAATTATGCGACTACCGAAAAGGAATTACTAGCTATAATGTATGCATTGGAAAAGTTTAGAGCTTATTTGATTGGGTCTAAAGTTGTAGTTTACACCGACCATTCGGCAATCAAGTATTTGCTAACCAAGCCGGATTCCAAACAAAGATTAATTCGTTAGATTTTGTTATTACAAGAATTTGATTTGGAAATCCGGGATAAAAAAGGTTCCGAAAACTTGGTAGCGGATCATTTGTCCCGTTTGGTTAATATGGAAATTACAAACAAGGAAGAAGAAGTTAAAGAAGAATTTCCTGAAGAAAATCTTTATGCGATTCAAGTGAGGCCTTGGTTTGCCGACTTTGCTAATTATAAGGCAACCGGTTTGACACTGGAAGACCTCACTAGTAATCAAAGAAAGAAATTCTTAGCGGATGCAAAGTACTATGTGTGGGATGATCCGTATTTATTTAAAGTGGGTGTGGACAGTATTTTAAGAAGGTGTGTGACACTTGAGGATTCAAAAGACATCCTTTGGCATTGTCATAACTCTCTGTATGGAGGTCACTATAGCGGTTTGAGAACAACCACTAAAGTGCTCCAAGCAGGCTTTTATTGGCCATCTTTGTTTAAATATGCACATGAACACGCGAAGAGTTGTGACGCATGCCAACGAAGTGGAGGAATAGGAAAACGGGATGAAATTCCTCTAACCAACATGTCAGAAGTAGAAGTTTTTGATTGTTGGGGTATTGATTTCGTTGACCCATTCCCCTCTTCCTTCTCAAATGAGTATATCCTCGTGGCCGTTGACTATGTTTCGAAGTGGGTGGAAGCAATTGCTTCACCTAAGGCCGACTCCAAAACAGTGATAAAAGTTTTAAAGAAAAACATATTCTCACATTTTGGTGTGCCTCGGGTGTTGATAAGCGATGGAGGATCACACTTTTGCAATACACCTTTGGAAAAAGTTTTACAATATTATGGTGTAAAGCATAAGGTGACTACTCCCTACCATCCACAAGCGAATGGTCAGACGGAAGTTTCTAACCGAGAAGTGAAGAGGATCCTTGAAAAAACAGTCTCGAGTTCAAGAAAAGATTGGTCATTAAAATTAGATGAAGCTTTGTGGGCGTATCGTACCGCCTACAAAGCTCTTATTGGACTAACTCCATTTCAGATGGTGTATGGGAAGACTTATCATCTCCCGGTGGAAATGGAGCATAGAGCACTATGGGCTCTAAAATTCTTGAACTTTGACTCCACTTTAGCTGGAGAGAAAAGAAAGGGACAACTCCATGAATTGGAGGAATCACGGAACAATGCTTACCATTCAAATAAACTGTACAAGGAGAAAGTGAAAGCGTACCATGATGGAAAGGTCCGTCACAAAGAGTTCAAAGTTGGAAAAATGGTACTGCTTTTCAATTCAAGATTGAAGTTATTTCTCGGTAAGCTAAAGTCCAAGTGTTCGGGATCATTTGTTGTAAAGGAGGTGCGAAACTATGGGGCCATCGTGGTTGAGGATCCAAAGTCACAGGAGAGTTGGACTGTAAATGGATAAAGACTAAAAGTCTACCATAGTGGCAAAGTGAATCGAGATGTCTGTGTCATTTCCCTAGCCGGGCCGTGAAGATCATTGAACCGTCGAGCTCAAAACGACGTTAAACAAAGCGCTTATTGGGAGGCAACCCAACGTTGTAAGTTTGCATTTCAAGTGTTGTCAATTCAGTTGTTAATGTATTCTGTTTTGTTTCTTTTTAGGTGAAAATTGAGTTTTGTCCACTGCCAACAATTTTTTAAAAAATTTTTCTTTCAGTTCGCCCCGCGAACAGCCTTCGCCTCGCGAACTGAATGGAAAAATCCAGGTTGGCGCCGCGAACAAAGTTCGCCCAGCGAACTGAGCATGGCAGAACCTTTTAAGTTCTATTTTGGTGTTATTTCTATTTCATTTCCAAATTCACAATTTCACAATTTCACAATTCTCTTCATCACTTTCACTACCCCACTTCCGAATTCACAATTAATCTTCTCCACTTCAAAAATCTCAAACTTTTTAACAAGAATCAAGTCAATCCTCAACAAAGGTATGTGTAATCTCTTCCCTTTCTTTTTGTTCCTCATTTAGGTGAAATAGGGTTTTGCTAGAAATTGATGTAGTTGCTGAATTTAGCCTTACATGTCTATAAAGGATTCAAATTAGGATTGGGTAAGGGATTGTGGTTATGATTGAGAAAAGTTTTTGAGCAAAAGGAACCCTGTATGTTACTTTTATTTTCCTGGTTCGTAGGGTTCATGCCGCGAACGGGCCATTGCGCCGTGAACTGGGAAATTTCAGTTTCATGATTTTTGATTTTGAATGCTAACTTCTCTTATGGCTTTTGTGTGGTTGTTCTGATTTTGTTGCAGATGTCAAAACGTACCAAAACCTCCGGTCCTCCACGATCCGTGCGACGATTCACTAGTGATGAGAACGAGGAGAGATTCGAAAAATTGATCAAAAGGACCATTCAACCGGAAAGATTCATCCGCTTGTCACCGGGTGGAACTTATAGGAAGTTGGTGTCGAATTTTGAAAGAAGAAAATGGAACAAGATCTGTGAACCGGAGCCAGAGATAAATTATGACATTGTGCGTGAGTTCTACGCCAATTCTCTTCAGCTGGAGGAGGGAGTGGCATTTCACTATCAAATAAGAGTGAGGGGAAAGATCATTTCCTTTAGTAGGGACGCGATCAACTCCTATTTGGGTAATCCTCTCATTTTGGCGGAGAATGGGCAGTGCGAGTACCGTGCCAAAGAAATGGTCAATGATTGGGACCTTCCTATCGTGAATGCTCATCTATGCCTTGAAGGAAGGACTTATGATTTGAATGATCAGGGATTCCCGAAGTTGTGGAAGAGGGAGAGTTTGAACTTGGAAGCAAGGGCCTATTTGGTGCTTCTATTGAATAATATTCGGCCGAGGAGCCATAGCACCACCATTCCATTGGATGTCGGATGCCTATTGTACTACATCATGATTGGTAAATTAGTAGATATGACATCCATTATTGCGGGGGAAATGCACAAAGTTGCTATTAGTGGAATGAAGTTCGGTGGGAAAACTGGTGTTCTAACATATCCAGGGATGATTATAGGACTTTGCCGAAGGGCAAATGTTCCCATTCCGGATGAGGTACACTTGTCTATCACCAGTATTATTAATGATGCTTATCTGAACAGGTTTTGCCAGAACTAGATGGACAGAGCTGAAGGAGCTGGCACTTCTTCCTCTAGACCCCGAGCCCGCAGTACGCCAGCATTCGATCAGATGGCGTTCGTTACCTACTGCTGTGAGAGATTTGAGGCCTCTAGGAGGTCTCAATCATTCATTTTTGATGCTATGCAACAACAATTTCAAAACACCTTCCTTGCGCCCGAAGCCCGCACTTTTCCTTCCCAAGCGGAGTATGTTGCTTATGCTAATTGGCCTGAGGGCAGACCAACTTTTATGGGGGGTGCAGGAGGTGGTGGTGCGACCCATGATGATGAGATGAAGGATGTCCTTGGATCAGTAGGTGGTGGCCATGATGAGGAAGATTGAGGATTTTGTTTGAGTAGTAGTAGATTTTTATTTTTGAGTTTTTATTATTATGGTTTTTGTTTAATTACTATTGTACTTTTGGTGGCTCTAGTTTCACCATAAACTTTTGTTTGTTAATTGCATGAATATTTTGTGAGATTTAATTGTGTGTTACAATGAATTTGGTATACCCCATTTGTTTGTTTAATTTTTCTTATTCTTAAGTTAAGCTTAAAGCAACCAAGAAATGCTTGCAAAGAAGGAAGCGTAGGACACTTCGAGTGGTGATGATAAGAATTAGTGTCGGCATTTCAAGGTACACTTTATCGCTTTCTAGACTTAACATGAGTAGTTTGATGGTGTGTTGCAAATTCCATATCATAAATTCATTAAGATACATGTCATTTTTGAATCAAAATAGGACTTAACCAATTGTGAGGTAGCTTTCCATTATACACTAAATGCGGGAAACCAAACATTATTTCAATTCATTCTTATCATGCTAAATCATGCTTTAATCTATTTTTGTGAAAATTGTGAAAATGATAGAGGCATTATTTGTTATGAGAAAAACCACTTGGCCAAAAAGTTTTGAATCAACTAACCTTGTGAGGAGTGATCCTTAGTTAACCCCCTTTGAGCTTGTTTTAGGATTCATTTGATTGATAAGTGTAAGGTCAATTGAAAGATTTGTGAATAAATGAATCCTAATTTCTTTCGTTTCAATTGAACCTTCAAACCGAGTTTGTTTGCAAATTTTGCCTTTCGCCTATGTCTAAGTAGGGAGCATTATTGAATAAATTTGGTTTTGAAATCTAAAGTTGGGGAGAGTAAATTAGAAGAGTGATTAGAAACTTGGAAAAGTGATGTTTTATAAAAGGGTGAAAGTGTGAAAAGAAACAAGAAATAGAAATCACCTTTGAAACTATAGAGCAAAGAAAAAAGAAAAGAAAGAAAAAAAAATAAAGAAAAAGCTCATGGTTGTGTGGATGTGAAAAATAAGAAAAGAATAAAGATGGGGATCAAAGAAACGGAAATTGTTGTTGAGTTGAATGTATGGGAATGCTCCCTTAGGATAGACATTTTTGTTGAATTCTCTTAATCATATCCTTTCTTGTAACCCAAGCCACATTACAACCTTTGAAAGACCTCTTGATTCTCATTTTTCACATGATTTAGTATTTACTTTGATGACCTCATGATTCGAGTTGTTGTTGATTTAGTTGTTTGGATGAGTGAAAGTAAACCTTCATGTTTATTCATCATTATTATGATGTTTGTGTAAGTTTGATTCAATTTTGACATGTATTGCTTTGAATTCTTTGGTATGATATTTGCACCCAACCATTGCTCTTATTCATATTTTGTCTAGCATTGAGATAGGTGGATTGAGAAAGTGCCATACACTTTTGAACCATTTGAATGTCCTTGGTTAATCCTTGTTTCAATCTATTGTTTCATTGCTTTGGTTGTTTTGGTGAAAACTTTTGTTTAGGGACAAACAAAATGATAAGTTGGGGAGAGTTGTTAGGGACCAATTAGTACTACTTTTCATATAATTTTATTGGTCCCTTTTACCATTTTCTGATTTAATTACACACTTTTATCCTCACAATTTTATATAAATGCAATTAAGTTTAAGTGATTACATTTTAAGTAGATATTTCACGTATTTGTTAGTTTTGTAGAGTTTTTGGACAAGAGAGCATTGGAGTGCATAAGCATAAATTGGAAGAAGTTTCAATGGCAATTTAGAAGCATAATTTGGAAGAATAACACTTGGGAGAATTGTTGAATGAAGCTTGCAAGGCAAGGAAGCTGAAATTGCTTTAGTTCGCGCCACGACCAGGGATGGCGCCGCGAACGTTGCGAAACCAGCAAGCATTTTGTTTGGGCCAAGTGTTCTGTTTTCAACCAAACTTTAGTCTGACAGTTTTGTATCATTTTTAGAGTGCTTTTCAGTTTTAGATGAAAATGAACATTTTAGGAAAGATTGAACTCTTTAAGAAAACAAAATGGAAAGAATAGAAACATTCACACATTGTAGAAGAAAAACAGAGTTTAGTTTGCTATTGCATTTTGTTGTCCAAAATGATGATGAGGAGCTAAACCCCATTTTGTCAAGATTGGAGGTAGTAGCTATTCCTATTTGTTTATGTATTCCATTTGACTCTTGTATATGACAAAAGGTTATTGATGTATTGAATGAAATTTTTGCCCTATTTTGAATATTTAGATTTGAGTAGTTGTTGAGAAAGATTATTCAAGTCTTGACTTAAAATATACTTTCAAGTAGTGAATGAGTTGTAGAAATAGATTTATACACTGCTCTTCTTTTGTATTAAACATTAAAGATTGCTATATTGATAGTTAGGTAGAGAAATCATTTAACCATTAATATAGTGATTATCACAATATCATTTAGAGATAAATGATATTGGGAGGATACTTGAATATCATTAATAATTTTAAGTCTATATAGTTGTCATAAGGAAACATAAGAAATTTGAATAGTGAACTCCAATCTTGCCAAACCTTTTACATCTGATTAAAACTATTTTATTGTTTTAGTGACATTTTACTCAAAAGATAACTTTTCAAACAAAACAACTTGGTTACATTTTAAACTTATAACAATTTAGATTATAGAACGGCGGTAATAACAACCAATCTCTGTGGATACGATATTAAAATATTTGCCGAAAATATACTTTTCAACATTGTCCTCAAGCAAAAACTCTTTATAGCTCATGCAAGAAAAACAGTATCAATCAGAGTTAATTCAAGGCAAAAAGACTTATAAGTTCATTCAAGGAATGTATCGATAGGTACTAACGAATCGAACTAAGGATATTGTAGTGACACTTCCCGCAAATGCGGTCATAGGCTTCGTTCGTATATAAATCAATCCACATCACCCCACCATACCTAGGCCTTCTTTTCGTCTTTTTCAAGTCCTTTTCATTCAGGTGCAATCACATTAAGCCTGTTATCCGTACATACTCGTAGTAAGGTGTCTGATTAGTGATTATGATCTTAAGCATGGGGCTCTGGTACATAAGTTGGTGTAACCCTTTATTTAACCTAATTTGTAGTTGTGGGAGATTGGATCGTAATCCACCCTACCGAGTTCAGCACCAGATACCTCTGAACCAACCAACAATAGGCATATCATTATATATATATTTTTTTATTTTTCTTCTGCATGTTTCGCAAATGTCTTTATTTTGATGGGTTAAATGACCGTGTGAGAGTCACCTAGCCCGGATTTTCTTACAACTAGAGAACAAAGCAGGAATTTTTGTGATCATTCACTTATTTTCATCGGTCCCCTATGTAGAGCATGCTTAAGCCGGAGCCGACTGCAAGGATAAACTACTTAAGGACTTATTTGGAACAAAAATTTGGGCCACAACATATGGGGTATCGGGATCGACTTTTATAATCATGAAGCCTACGGTGTTAAGACAATATCGATTTTTAGAAAAAGTTTTCCCAAGTCTTTTACATCCGGTCATAAACCTGTCTTATAGCCTGAATATTCAAGATGCACTGTTGTCTTAGCTCACAATTTTTTTTTGGTAAGGTTAAAGAAATGGGAGAAATACGGATACACTACACAGATGACTCGTCAAACACATGTTATTTATTGAAAGAAAAAGCAAACAACTAAAACGCATAAAACATACTAAAAATAAAGAAAAAGTGATAAAAAGCGATAAAAATCTCCTCCCACACTTAAACCGAACATTGTCCTCAGTTTCAATATGAGATAGGGTAGGAGTAACCTTGAAGGGAGAGAGAGAGAACTATGGGTGATCACCGGTACCCTCACCGCCCTGGTCAGGATGCCTGGGTCGACGACGCCTGCTACGAGTACTAAGTCCTTCCTGCAGCTGCCTAGAGCGACCTAAGAAAGACCCTTGGGTGGCCTCGATAAGTGCGAAGTGACGCTCCGTAGCCTGTTGCTGGCGATGCTGCTCATTAGTGATCGCAAGTAAGGACTCAGTGATAGTCCGATGTGCTTTCTCACTACGCTGTTGGGAGGCTATCATAAAACTCATATTATCTGTCAGTTGTTGGTTTATGGTATTCAGAAGGGTGTCACGCCTTTCCTCACGAGCCAGGTGCTCGCGCCACATCTCCTCAGTGATTTAAAAACCGGGAGTGATACCTGCAAAATGGTCAGAAGAAGAAGGTGCAGTGTGTGCAGGTGATGCAGTAGGAATATCATGAGCAGGTGACTGGTCGCTCCGGTCATACTCATCATCGGTCCCTTGCTCATCGTCCATAGGAACATTAGGTGGCAAAGGATCGGTAAAAGATGGAACATCGAGATCATACGTCCAGTTCCTTACATGTCGCACATCTGTACGTTGAGAACAGGGTAAAACAACACTGAGTATAACTACACCATGGATCATGAGGTGATAACCACCTGCTCGCCGCACCTTGCATAATTTCATATCCTTCAAAATTTTTAAGTTAATGGTGCAGTGAGGGAGTGGTTCTAAGGTGGCTAACTCAACGTTGAGATTTAACGCTCTAGCAATAGAAGTAATTAAACCACCAAAAGAAATGGTTCCTCCCTTTTTAAGAATGGCGGACATATGTGCAAGCATAAAAGGAACAAGATTGATCCTGTGATTAGTGAGGTAACCCTGTAAAAATAGCAACTCACGAGCATTTACTTTGTTAGAATTTTCCCGACCAAATATAGTACATGCCAAAAGATATCGAAAAATACAGATGGCCAAATTATGAATATTGGAAGCTAAAATTCCTTCAAAGGAAGTGACAACAACATTTGATAATATATTCCAAAAAGTAAATGCTTCGAGTGCCCATTCAGCATCTAAGGGTGTCTCACAGATGGCACCCTCTCCGTAAGGCATTCATAACAAACCTGCTAAGGCATCAGTGGTGTACTCGTATTCCATATTAAACATTCTAAAACAAACGGTACCAACCGTGCTAGCAGTGCCAGGGTAAATAATGTAAATTAGGGAACTCAAAAATTCCCTAGTCAGCCTATCATAGGTGGGTGCTTTATTAGCAAAAATATCGTGTAATCCTAAAGTATCAAGCATATGAAAAACACTATGATATGACCCTAAAGTATACAAACAATCTTCGTTTACATACCTGGTAGCGAGAATTTCCCGTGATTGCAATTTTTGTAAAATTTTGTTTTGTCGCCCTCCGGGTTTTCCTCTGTGAAGAATGATGTTGTTGAACTCCATTCCGGCCATTGATGGTGAGTGAAGAGAAAAATGGGTGTTTATGGAAAGGAAGTGGTAATGGAGTTTTAGTGGGTTTTTGATGGAGAAATGGATGAGTGAAGTTTGGAAATGGTAATGGCTTGGGGTTAAAATGAGGAAGTTGGGATTTTTTTGTGGACTTCGGTGGAGTTGGGAGGAAGAGAAAATGGGTTTTGAGAGGTTGAAGAAGGTGAAAATGGTGAAATTACGGATTCTGTCATGTTAAATGTTCAGACCTCATGGCGCCCGCCATGGCTTCGGAATTGGTTGGGCCAGATTTGTTCATTGCTTCTTGGGCCACAACTTTTTGTTTTCATTTTTGCAAGAAGGGGGTGCACATAGGTTTCTATGGTAATGCTGTTTTTTGACTAAGTTTGACAAAATAAAATAAAATAAAATAAAATAGTAAAGTGAGATAAAATAAAATAAAATAAAATGGACATAAAAACATAATAATAACAATGCATATATATATATATATATATATATATATATATATATATATATATATGTGTGTGTGTGTGTGTGTGTGTGTGTGTGTGTGTGTGTGTGTGTGTGTGTGTGTGTGTGTGTGTGTGTGTGTGTGTGTGTGTGTGTGTGTGTGTGTGTGTGTGTGAAGAGTTAGTAATAAGTCACGGGTCGAGAGATCCTAGAAAAAGCAAGCATAAAGTCAAAAGGAACAATAAAAACAAGCATAAATAATAAACAATGGGAAATAGGTAAATCAAACGACATCTCTCGGTCGGTGGTAGCATCAATGCTCAGAGAATAGTGGAGTCTCCTCGACTTCGTATCCTCGGAGCTCTGGGATCTGGTGTCGAAGGTCGGCTATCTCATTATTCAGTACATCAGCTTCAGTGGCATGCGTGGTATCTGATACTTCGACCTGCAAAGCAACGTCAGCAAGCTCCTGGCGGAGCTGGGCTATCTCCATAAGGAGCTTAACCAGCTCAGACTGCATGCTTGGACTCTAAAGATTTGGATTATTGGCGAGGACTTTGATTCTGATAGGTGCGATTCTCTGCTCATCTACTGTCTCTCCTTGGCCATCTATGGCATAGGCCCAGTTGGCCTGATCATAAACACAGGTTACCTGAGGGTCTGGTAAAGTAAAGTAGTGAATAGTCTCACCCTCGATCAGGAGCCTGTATTGATCCGGTTGGAAGGAAGATCTCCTAATGAGGCCACGGTCCAGGCATAAGTCAATATCCGTCAAGGTATAGCTGCAGTAAGACGTTAGGTGAAATAGTCTTCTGTCAAGTCCTAGGGCGGAGGCTATATGAGTCACCGTGCTTCCAACGTGTATAGGGCTCATAGCGGAGCGAGCATTAAGATAGAGACTCTCGATCAGAAAAGCTCCACAATCTACTGGGCGTGACTGAGTGGTATAGTACATGAAGAAAATCTCTTCAGCACTTACATGTGTATCAGGGTCACTCTTCCCCAAGAAGGTGTGGGCAATAATCATCTGAAAGTATCTGAAAGCAGGATTATGGATCTTGTTAGAGATTTGGGTGGAAGGGTCAGGGCTACCTCCACATGTAATGTCACTCCAGAACTTCTCAACGTCTCTACTCAGGAAATAGCTCATGGGGAGCTCAGATGAGGCATCATAAGTAGTCTGAAATCCAATTAAGTCACCAAAACGCTTGTGGTTGAAGGTGTATTCTATCCCAAAAAACCTGAAATTAGTGTAGCCACCATCACTAGCGTGACCAACATAGGGCTCGTAGTTCAGCGAGCTTAAGAACTCCAAAGTGAGGTTCCTGTAAGTCACATGCATTGCATCAATATACTCATCACATTGCAACTGATTGCACAAATGCCTGACACTAGGCTCAATGCCAAATACCTTCATGCAACTTGAATCAGGATATCTGGTGGGCAACATTGGACACTGGGAAAGCATGGCATAGCACTGCTCCTGAACTGGGTCACGAAAGATCACTGACATAGTGTCGCAATTTTCCATCCTGAAAAGTTAGGTTAAAAACAGAGGACACCTGAAATTGCAAATATTGTAAATGTTAGTCTAAACACACACACATATATATATATATATATATATATATATATATATATATATATATATATATATATATATATATATATATATATATATATATATATATATATATATATATATATATATATATATATATATATATATATATATATATATATATATATATATATATATATATATATATATATATATATATATATATATAAAACAAATGAAAATATAAATTGAAATAATAAAAGTAAAGCAAAGGAAAAGAAATCATGGGTTGCCTCCCTTGCAGCGCTTGTTTAACGTCGTTAACTTGACGATTCAAACTTTATATATCAGAGGTAGGAACCGGAGGGTCGATCAGAGTATGGCCAGGGCATTCTGTGGGGATGTCACCTCCTTGATATTGCTTCAGTCTTTGTCCATTTACCACAAACGGGTTACAGGAATTGTTCCGGATTTCAACTGCTCCAGATTTTAGGATTTTGGAAACCTTAAAGGGGCCTGTCCATCTCGAACGTAGCTTACCTGGAAAAAGTCGTAATCTCGAATTGAAAAGGAGAACATAGTCGCCTACATTAAAGTCCTTTTCACAATCCTTTTGTCATGCCATGCTTTGGTTCTTTCTTTGTATATAATGGCATTCTCGTAAGCGTTCTGCTGGAGTTCCTCCAATTTATGGATATCAAGGATTCGCTTCTCTCCAGATGCTAGGTAATCCAAATTCAGGGTCTTGATGGCCCAATATGCCTTGTGCTTGAGTTCAAAAGGTAAGTGGCATGACTTCCCGTAGACTAACTGGTATGGTGTAGTTCCAATAGGGGTTTCGTAAGCAGTTCTGTGAGCCCACAATGCTTCTGTTAGCTTTTCAGACCAATCTTTTCTGGATATTGAAACAATTTTTTTCCAAGATTTGCTTAATCTCTTTGTTAGATACTTCCACTTGACCATTACTCTGGGGATGATATGGTGTTGCTACTCTGTGTTTTACTCCATACTTTCTTAAGAGTTTATCAAATATCCTGGATATAAAATGCGATCCACCATCACTTATGACAATTCGTGGTACTCCAAATCTGGGAAAAATATTATTTTTAAACATCTTGATGACTACTCTTGTGTTGTTAGTGGATGAGGCTATAGCTTCTATCCATTTGGGCACATAGTCAACAGCTACCAAAATGTACTTGTTTCCCATCGAAGATGGAAAAGGTCCCATGAAATCAATACCCCAAACGTCAAATAATTCCACTTCTTGGATGTTCTTCAAAGGCATTTCGTCGCATCTTGAGATGTTTCTAGCGCACTGGCACTGGTCACATTGGACAATATAAGTATGAACATCACACCATAGTGTTGGCCAATAAAGACCAGCTTGAAGGATCTTAGTGTATGTCTTGGATGTGCTTGAATGTCCACCATAGGGCGAAGAGTGACAATGCTCTATGATATTTCTAACTTCTTCTTCTTGGACGCAACGTCGAAAGATGTTATCTGTTCCTCTTTTAAAAAGGAGTGGTTTGTCCCAATAGAAATGTCTTATATCTTTAAAGAACTTCTTCTTTTGTTGATAATTGAGGTCAGGCGGTATGATATTAGCGACTATATAATTCACAAAATCAGCGTACCATGGTACTCTGCTAATTTCTGAAACTGTCCCAAAGTTGTCTCTATCAGGTTCAAGGGGAATGATATCTAACTTAGCTATCAATCTGTCATAGGTGAAATCATCATTTATAGGTAAATGGTCTGGCTTCAAATGATCTAGTCTGGAAAGATGGTCAGCAACTACGTTTTTTGTTCCTTTTTTGTCTCGAATATCTAAGTCGAACTCTTGTAGCAAAAGGATCCATCTGAGTAATCTAGGTTTCACATCCTTTTTGCTTAGAAGGTAACGGATAGCTGCATGGTCTGTATAGACTATAATAAGACCTAAATTTATCAATTGCAAAAACTACAACTAGGAGTTCCTTCTCCGTTGTTGTATAATTTAGTTGAGCGGCATCTAGGGTTCTACTAGCGTAATATATTACATGTAATTTCTTATCTTTTCTTTTCCCTAAAACAACTCCTATAGCGAAATCTCTAGCATCACACATTATTTCAAAGGGTTTAGTTCAATCCGGAGTTTGTAGAATGGGTGCTGAAATTAGTGCTTGTTTTAAACGATTAAAGGCTTCGATACATTTTTCATTGAAAATGAATTCAACGTCTTTCATCAGAAGGGCGATCATGGGTTTTGTTATTTTAGAGAAATCTTTGATGAAGCGTCGGTAGAAACCGGCGTGTCCAAGAAATCTACGGACTTCTCTGACTGTCTTAGGAGGGTTAAGGTTTTCTATAACTTATATCTTTGCTTTGTCGACCTCAATGCCTCTTTCAGATATTATATGTCCTAACACTATTCCTTCTTTAACCATAAAGTGGCACTTTTCCCAGTTTAACACAAGGTTAACTTCTACGCATCTCTCTAGGATTTTCTCAAGATTAATGAGGCAATTCTCAAAGTCAAACCCACATACCGAGAAATCGTCCATGAATACTTCCATAATTCCGTCGAGATAATCTGCGAAGATTGACATCATACAACGTTGGAAAGTAGCGGGCGCATTACAGAGTCAAAACGACATTCGTCTATAAGCAAACGTTCCGTAAGGACAGGTGAAGGTTGTTTTCTCTTGACCCTCGGGGTGTATGGGTATTTGGAAAAATCCAGAATATCCATCCAGATAACAAAAGTAGGAGTGTCTGGCAAGACGCTCAAGCATTTGATCTATGAATGGAAGGGGGAAATAGTCTTTCCTAGTTGCCTTATTGAGCTTCCTATAATCTATGCACATATGCCATCCGCCTTCTATACGTTTAGCTACATGCTCGCCCTTCTCGTTCTGCACAACTGTGATGCCTCCCTTTTTGGGTACCACATGCACATGACTTACCTATTTACTATCATAGATTTGATAGATTATACCAACTTCTAGCAATTTAAGGACTTCCTTCTTTACCACCTCACTCATTACGGGGTTGATCCTTCTCTGATGTTCTCTGGAAGGTTTTGAATCTTCCTCTAGCGAGATCCTGTGCATACACACAGATGGGCTTATACCTTTTAAATCAGAGATGTTATATCCTAAGGCAGAGGGGTATCTTCTTAAAACATTCAAGAGTCAGTTTGTCTCGTCTTGGTTTAAGGTGGCACTAACTATTACTGGGCGGTTCATTTCTTTATCCAAAAACTCGTATCTTATGTTCTTGGGCAACTCCTTAAGTTCTTGAGCTGGTTTTTTGAGAATTTGGTGAAAGGTCTGGAGTAAGATCCAAACATTCGTTAGTGTGAGGTTCCGTTTCCTCTAGCTCGTCATCCTTTTCATTCGGGTTTGAAAATGGTTCGATCACGAGTTCTTCTTGATCAAATTCCCTTATGCATTCATCTATGATATTGATCGCGTAACATGCGTCTCCTATGATTGGTGCCATCAGAAACTTTGAAAGAATAAACTCTATCTTTTCATCCCCTACTTCGAAAGTTAATTTTCCTCTTTTAACGTCTATTATAGCTCCGACTGTTGATAAAAATGGTCTACCTAAAAGGATATGGATATCGTCGTCTTCCTTGATATCCATGACCACAAAGTCTGTTGGGATATAAAGTTGACCGATCCTAACTGGGATGTCTTCTAAAATGCCTACAGGATACTTAACAGACCTATCGGCTAATTGGAGGGACATCTTA
This sequence comes from Lathyrus oleraceus, assembly GCF_024323335.1. Classification (NCBI taxonomy): domain Eukaryota; kingdom Viridiplantae; phylum Streptophyta; class Magnoliopsida; order Fabales; family Fabaceae; genus Lathyrus; species Lathyrus oleraceus. The sequence continues at coordinate 633,323,412 of NC_066583.1, forward strand.
GTTGGTTGTAATTCTCCAAAGTTTAACCTTTTATACACAGCTAAAAGCATTAAACTCACACTAGCGCCTAAGTCTAGGAAAGCTTTGTCGATCACATGACTCCCTAGAATGCAAGGTATAGAAAAACTCCCAGGGTCTTTCTCCTTCTTAGCAAGTTTATTATCGGAAATAAAGTTTCATTCCAAGGGTTTGGGATCTTCAAGCCTACGCTTGTTGGTTAAGATGTCTTTGAGAAATTTGGCGTAAGATGGAATTTGGGTGATTGCTTCGGTGAAAGGAATCTCTACATGAAGCTTCTGTATTACTTTTATAAACTTTTGATATTGGTTATTGATTTTGGTTTGTTTAAGTCTTTGCGGATATGGGATTGGTGGTTTGTACGGGGGTGGTGGTTTGTAAGTTTTATCCTTGGCTTCTTCTTGGTCGGATTTTTTTTCGGGTTCCATCGGATTGTCCAGGGAATTGTCCTCCAGGTGTAGTTTGTGAGGCTTGGTTTTGTGCGACCTGTGAGATCTGGGTTTCAAGCATCTTGTTGTGAGTGATTATCTGATCAACCTTAGTCCATAATTGCGTTATTAGTTTGTTTACGTGAATGTTCTGGTTTAGGAATTCTTTATTTTGCTGAGTCTGGACGGATATAAAGCTCTCCATGATCTTCTCAAGGTTAGGCTTCTGGGGCACAACTTGCATAGGTTGATTTGGTTTTTGGGCTTGAGAACCTTGTGGTCTTTGAGGTGCATAATTTTGGACAGGGTTCTGGTTTTTATAGGAAAAATTTGGGTGATTCTTCCATCCAGGGTTGTAAGTGTTTGAAAATGGGTTACCTTGGGTGTAATTCACTTGGTCGGTGTTCAGGTCGTTCAAAAGGTTACATTCCACCGATTCGTGTCCTTTAGATCCACAAAGTTCACACTCTGTGTGGACTACCGCTGCGGTGTTAGTGTTTGTAGACATATGTTCGACCTTAAGGGCTAAAGCGTCCATTTTCGCCTGCATCATGTCCATAGAGCTTATCTCATGTATTCCACCTCGGGTCTCCTTTTTATCTATTGATGCTCGTTTAGTTCCCCATTGGTAATGGTTTTGGGCCATATCCTCAATTAGGTCACAAGCTTCAGGGTAAGGTTTGTTCATCAGCGCGCCACCAACGGCAACGTCGATGCTCATCTTTGTGTTATAATGGAGTCTATTGTAGAAGGTATGAACGATCAACCATTGTTCTAGGCCATGGTGTGGGCAGACTCTTAACAACTCTTTATATCTCTCCCAAGCTTCAAAAAGTGATTCTCCTTGGTTTTGAGTAAATCTAGTTATTTGGTTTCGAAGAACAGCAGTCTTACTGGGGGGAAAATATCTAGCAAGGAATACTCTTCTAAGGTCTTCCCAGGTAGTTATTGAATTAGCTGGAAGTGAATCTAACCATGAACGTGCTCTATCCCTGAGGGAGAAAGGAATTAATCTTAAACGAATCGAACCAGGTGAAGCACCGTTGGATTTAAAGGTGTCATCCAGTTGGATAAAGAATTTTAAATGTTGATTTGGGTTCTCAGTAGCGAGACCTGCGAATTGGTTCTGTTGCACTAATTGCAGTAAAGATGGTTTTAGTTCGAAAATGTTGGCAGGAATGAGGGGGTTTACTATACTCGAACTAGGTTCCTCGTCAGAGGGTTGGGAAAATTCCTTAAGAGGTCTCCGGTCGCGATTCTCGGACATAACTTTCTTAATTCGAATGAGTAAGAGGCATGTACGAGTGTAACATTCGGGTTCCGCTAAAGGATCTACCAAATTTCCGGTACTATGGGTTCTTCGTATTTACCGGTTAATAATGCCTTAGTCTAGACAGTGTAATAACAAGGTACGAAATTTGACGAAGTTGGTCCCCGGCAACGGCGCCAAAAACTTGATCGCTCTATTCGCAAGTGCACGAATCGCGTCAGAGTAATATAAAAGAATATCGATCCCACAGAGACCAAATCGTCAATCTATCAATTACTATCGTTACAATGTTTATCTAAGGCGGTATAAAAGAGATATTGATGTTGCAAAATAATGGTAAATAAGGAAAATAATAAATACAGTGCAGATAAAGACAAGTTGGAATGTATTTCACGTCAGTTAAACGATGTTTTGATTGTCTAAATAGAACTACTTATGGAGCAATATTTTCTACTCTTGAAAAGAATCCATTTAACAGGAACTGTCGCTTTCGCGTATTCAGAACCGAGTTTATCCTTAAATTAAGGCCTTTTATTGTCACTTATAAAAGGTGCGCAGAATGCTAAAGTAGTAAACTTATTTTTTAGAAATAAGACTCGTAAACTTAGTTGAAAAGTGATTTTGATTTGGAAAGTTTACCTAAGGAGTTTCCTGATTTTAAATCTACCAACGCGTCCGAAAACAGTTTCAAAAACCGTTTTTCCTTAAAGTGATAAAAGTTCCTAGTTAACTAAACCAGGGTGTTTTCGCACTCCTTGAGTAGTTAAAACTAACCAAGTTTGTTTCAGAAAACTCGAATTAAAAATCAAAACAGCCTTTAAAACATTTCTACAGATTCAATATGTGAAATATCTCTTTAACCGCGATCCTTATATTCTAACCTTTGAAAGATTTAGCCAGACATGGTAATACCAACAAACACAACGATATTGATCATGATGAAAAGTTGTTTTAGAATGTAAGGCGTAAGGAACAAGTAAAGCGAGCAATAAAGATAATGACGAGAAATTTAAATAAAGTAAAGATAATGACAGGAATTAAATAAAGTAAAGCGTGGCGAGAAATTAAATAAAGTAAAGACAATGACATGAATTAAATAAAGTAAAACGTGGCGAGAAATTAAATAAAGTAAAGCATGACAAGTAAAATAAATAAAAGCGATTAAATAAGAACCTGCTCCAAACGGAGGCTTTAAATCTGGTACAAGGAAAATAAACCTTCGACTCTGAAGATAAAGACGAAAGCAAAATTGAAGTGCTCTAACTCAATCTCACTAAGGTGCGATAACCCCCCGATGTGACGGATTACTGCTTTTACAGATGATAATATAGTCTTAGTGTTGTAAACAAAGTTGGATGATTTGGAAATGAACTAGAACGACATATTTATAGAGGGATTCAACAGCATGCAAAGACCATGGTGCCCTTCAACTTCTCCTTAGTGGGAACGTGAAATGCAAAGGTGGCGCCTGCCATCCCTTCATGGCGTCCGCCATGTGTGGAAATGGGAAAGTTCATGGGATCGTGGCGGTTACCTCCTGGTTGAGGGATGATGAGTCATGGCTTCTCCTATAACGGCCGCCATGCATAACACCATGTGTACAATATTTGCCGAAAAACCCTAATTTTTGGTCTTTTTGCTTCGTTTCTTCTAAAAGGGTCCCGAAAGAGCTAAATATCTGAAAACAACATAAAAGAGAGCATAACACAAGTAAAATGATAATAAAGACCTAATAAACATGTGAAATCCGAGTCAAAAATGCGATGTGATTTGGTGTGATCAGTGTTGGCTTTGGCGGTGAAGGAGAGAGTGGTGGTTGTGGAGAGGGAGAGTTCGTTGGAAGAAAGTGAAACGGAGGGTGGACCGACAGTGGTTTGCGGTGGAGACGTGAGGGAAGAGGAAGAAGAACCGTCTTCTTCGCTTTACCTTTCTTTTTCTTTTCCGTACTTTTTCTTTTTTACAGAGAGAGTAATCATGAGAGGAGAGAGGTGGAGTAATGAGTGAGTGTAGGTATTATGAGAGAGAGGTGAGAGAGTTAGTCAGTGAGGTCCTTATCACCTTTTTCTTTTTCTGCTTTTTTTCTTCCTTACGTGAGAGAGAGAGACTGGGTGAGTAGTGTAGGTGGAGAGGGAATGGGAGGATCCCCAGACACGCGTGAGTGTGAGAGAGTATATATACTTTTTTGGATCCTTTTTCCTCTTTTTTTTTTCGGTTTAGTAGCAGAGAAAGTGTGTGTTGGAGAGTAGTGAGAGAAAAGAGGTGTGGGAACGCATGTCCATTCCTCCCCCCTTGTCCAGAAGATTCGCTGGATTTTATTTATCAAGAGAGAGAGAAAATCTTTCTGTTGGAAATGAGAGGGATTGAGTGGAATGTGTATTAGCTGGCAATTTGCAAAAGGGGATCCAATGCCATTAAATTCACTTATTTTTGAAACCACTATTATTGTTTTATTATCAAAGAGAATATAGTTATTTAAAAAACACTAATCAATATCCAAACTTACTAATACGAAAATCCTAATTAAACTTGAATATTTAGACAAGGAAACAAAAAATAAAACGATTAAATATGCATAAAAGTCAAGCGCAAATTTACTCGAAAAAATAAACCGGACACACTAAAATGATCAGCACAAAATATACTTATTGAAAAAATAGCGCGTTTCTTTTAATTTCAAAATAAACTTTCACCGGTTAAAAGGCTCAGGCGGGTCAAAACGCAGCCGAAACAGCCGCTGAAAAATATAACGAGCACAACAGGTTAAACTATGTAAACCGTGGATTAATAATACTGGTGTCTGCAATTTAAATTTTGAAACTTTTTACCCGCTGATTTTGCACGTTTTTGAGAGATGATTTAACCAATTTATCTGTATTTTCAATAATTCATTCCGACTGATCTTTTATGTGTTATTCATGGTGAAATGCATGTTATGCTGTGCATATGATGTAAATTGAAATTTAAATCAAATTTTTGAAAATTTAAAAATGTCTGGACAAAATTGGTGTATGACAGCTGACCATTTGGCTCACCAACCAATTGAAGATTATCAGTCAGTACAGTATGATTTTCCAGATGAAGAGATTTTATACTTGAAAATGAAAGATTGTGATGAACCATTGTTAATCAATATGGTAATAACATTGGGGCAGTGATTGTTACTCCTCAAGACACTCATTTCCCGTTTACAACTAGATTGACTTTCAAGTGTACAAATAATATGGCTGAGTATGAAGCTTGGATTATGGGACTTAAAGAGACCATTGATCTCAGAATCAAGTATTTGGACGTCTATGGAGATTCAACTTTGGTCGTGAATCAGATTAAAGGTGAATGGGAGACGAATCAACCCGGTTTGATACCATATAGAGATTATGCGAGGAGGATTTCAACTTTCTTTACAAAGGTGGAATTTCATCATATCCCTCGAGATGAAAACCGGATGGCAGATGCTCTTGCAACATTGGCTTCAATGATTATGGTGAAATTTTGGAATGAGGTTCCTAATTTGACTGTGATGCGTCTTGATAGGTCAACTCATGAATTTGCTGTTGAAGAAGTCAAAGATGAAAAGCCGTGGTATTTTGATATCAAGTGTTTCCTCCAAAGTCAGATTTACCCGTCTGGGGCATCTTTTAAAGAAAAGAAGACTTTGAGAAGATTAACTAGCAACTTCTACCTGGATGGTGATGTGCTTTACAAAAGAAATTTCGACATGGTTTTGCTCAGATGCGTGGATAGACACGAAGAAGACTTATTGATGACTGAAGTTCATGAAGGTTCCTTTGGTACTCATTCCAATGGACATGCTATGGCTAAGAAGATTTTGAGAGCATGTTACTATTAGTTGACAATGGAATCTGACTGCTGCAACCTTGTGAAGAAATGCCATAATGTCAAATTTATGCAGATAAAATTCATGTTCCTCTGACACTATTGAATGTTATTTCCTCTCCATGGCCCTTCTCCATGTGGGGAATTGATATGATTGGCATGATTGAGCCTAAAACTTCGAACGAACATTGTTTCATTCTAGTGGCTATTTACTACTTCACAAAGTGGGTTGAGGCTACATCGTACACAAAGGTAACCAAGCAAGTTGTTGTGAGGTTTATCAAGAATCAGATTATATGCTGTTATGGTGTGCCGAGTAAGATCATTACTGATAATGGGTCGAACTTGAACAATAATATGGTGGAATATCTTTGCAAAGACTTTAAAATTGCACATCATAATTCTTCTCCTTACAGACCAAATATGAATGGGGCTGTTGAAGTTGCAAACAAGAACATTAAGAAGATCATTCAGAAAATGGTTGTGACATATAAAGACTGGCATGAGATGCTCCCATTTTCTTTGCATGGGTACCATACATCCATCCGCACTTCAACAAGGGCAAACCATTTCTCACTTATTTATGGCATGGAAGTTTTGCTCCTAGTAGAGGTTGAGATCCTATCGTTGCGTGTTTTGATGGAAGCCAAGTTGACTGAAGCTGAATGGTGCCAAACCAGATATGACCAGCTGAATTTGATTGAAGATAAGAGGTTGACTGCCATGTGTCATGTCATTTATATCAGTAGAGAATGAAGAAAGCTTTTGATAAGAAGGTCAAGCCTCATGTGTTTAGAAAAGGTGACCTTGTGCTCAATAAGATTTTATCTTTCAAACCAGATGCTAGGGGCAAATGGACTCCTAATTATGAAGGCCCGTATGTTGTTAAGAGAGCCTTTTCAGGCGGTGCTTTGATTCTTACAACTATGGATGGTGAAGAGTTCACTCGACCTGTGAATGTCGATGCAGTCAAGAAATACTTCGCCTAAAAAGAAAAGAACAACTCCCTAATTTGAAAAACCGAAAGGGCGGCTTAGGCAAAAATGAGCGTCTCAGTGGATTGAAAACCCGAAAGAGCGATCCAGAAAAAAAGAGAGACATAAAAACAGAAAATTTATCTCGACAAATTGAGTACCCCACCTTGGGGCAATTTATGTAAAAATTAGGGATTTCGGCAAGTAACTGCATTTGTTTGGTTCTGATCATTGGAGCATTCTTGAGCAAGTTAGCCAATTCTAATTCATCATCTTCAACCAAAGCCAAGAGCACAATGGATATTGAAGTTGGTAGAAGGATTGGTGATCATTGTATTCAATGTAGCCCTTTTCCATGTAAATTACCATTTTTCAACTTTTGTAAAGATCTATGGAGTCTTGTCATTTACAGACTACCATTCTATTTAAATAAAGTTGAGCTTTTTATCCAATTGTTTCTACTCTTATTTATCTTTCAGCTAAATAGAATTAAATTTTTGTGATGATAATTTTGAAAATTTTGAATCAATAAAAATTAAAATCATTTTTTCTTAAAATAATAAAAGCAATTACTACTAAAAAGCAATCGATTTCAGTAAGGAATATCAACAGCAGCCTGAGGACAAGTGAGTCCCAAAGTGAGAAGCATTGTTAGTCCTCCCCAAGCAGTTGGTTGAGTCACTTTTTCATCCCCAATAGCAATTCAGTTTCTCCAACCGAGTTTTATGATCACCTCCCCAGCTGAGTTATGGGCGCGTATACTCAACAGTTTGCATAAATTCGACACAAATTGTTTTATTCCCCTCAAGTCGCCGGCAAAGTTCACTCCTGAACCTCGCCCGCACTGTTTCTTGAGTAGTATTTTTTGTTCCTCTGCAAGGTTGTCTCCCATTTTGGTATGGTGTTGACCTAAAAATCCCCGCAAAGTTGATGATGCAGATCCTTAGCAGATATTTTCTCTTTCCCCAGTCAGGGTCGAGTGGTTTGTGGTGGACGATTTAGGTTCGTCCCAAACCTTTCTCTCTAGTTGATGCCTCCATCCTGTCGAGATCAGTTGAGTGTTGTAGCGATGATTCAGATCAGTGACATTTGTATCCTTTGTGATCGTTTTGTCAGCATAATCATCATATATACATATACATATACATTCATACATCATATATTTCATTATACATTATTATTGCACTTTTTGATTCATTATTTTTTCCGATCCTCTGGTATGGTGATATCTTTTCCCCACGCAGATTTGGTATGTCTGTCCTCCCTCAATTATAGAGTGTCATCCCCTTAAGCAGAAAGAATTTAACCTTTCTCATTCCCCTCTAAGTTATTTCCTCATGGACGATTATTATTTCAGCTTCCTCCCTAGTGGATTATCGGGATGGAACCATTCCCCCTGAGTTATATCCTCACTGGGTCGAGTCTTTGTTCGACAATTTCTTTCTAGCTCTTACCTAGATAGATTCTTTGGTCCCCTGATAGTCTATTACCCAGTAACTGGTAATATTCTTCTCAATTTGTGAGTATCTTACTCTTACCTAATACCCGATAATAGTAATCTATTCCCTCTTATTTTCCCCAGCGGATTCGTTTCACGTTTCCCCAAGTAGTCTATCCTTGATATGTTCATCATAACCGGTGACGGATATTCTCCTCTTTTGGTTTTCTACCCAATAAAAAGGTAGGCGTGATCCCTATTTCATTCCCCAGAGAGTTAGTCCTTGATATGTTCATCCTAACCGATGATGAGTTTTCTCCTCTTTGCGGTATACTACCCAGTAAACGGTAGTTGTAAATCATGCTTTCCCCTGCTGAGTCTATCCTTGATATGTTCATCCTAATCGGTGATGTATATTCTCTTTTCGGTATTCTATCCAGTAACTGATAGATATAATTCCTACTTTTCTCCGACAGTATATCCTTGATATGTTCATCTTAACCGATGACGGATATTCTTCCTTTCGAGTTTATCCTTGATATGTTCACTTTAACCAGTGACGAATATTCTCTTTCTTTGGTCTTCTGCCCAGTAACCGGTAGTTGTAAATCCTATTTGGCTTTTCCCCAGAAGGTTATTCTTACTCAGTAATTGGTAATGAATATACCTCCCGTGTCCCTTAGCGAGTCATCCTTGATATGTTTACCTTAACCGATAACGAATGTTCTCTAAAACAGATTACATTATCTTCCTACCCAATAACCGGTAATAGATAATGTACTTCTGGTACTCCTGTGTTGAACTTCATTCTTCCCCAGTTGAGCTTGAGTGCGTATTTCCTCATTGAGATCGCCATTTTCCTATATGGTTCGAGTATTTCAGCTTTGTTCTGATTTACCCGCAGATTTTCCCCTTTATCCCCGACTGAGTCCTTCCATTGATTTCTTTCCATGGAATCCCCTTGTGTCTCCAGCAGTTTTGAGTCGTAGCCTGGCCTACGCACAACTTTTTACCCCATAGACTCTCTGTCCCCCCAGTGAGTTTTCCTTACGAAAGACATTATGCTCCTACGGACTTTCAGTCTCTCCGATTTCTTTTTCTTTGTGGCAACGTTTTCCCCACAAAGATTATTTTTAACATTTCATGTCATATGCATCATGAGGTCTCTTAGGGACCAAAATTTGTTTCTATTGTTGTTATTTAAGCCTATTCTACTGAGTCGATACGAAAATTTTAACCTCCATCTCCTCAGATAGAATGACCTTAAATAGGGGCAGCTGTAAGACCCCAATTTTGACCTTAAGTCCCTCATGTTATCTCATCATATGCATTAGCATTGGGATCACAACTTGGCATTCTCCTTACCCCTCCATTCATTGGGTTTGCATTGGGAGAGATCACCAAGTACATCTTGATTGTATCATACTTTGTTTTTCATTATTGACTAACCAAAATCCCAAAAATATGTCAATGTATACTTTGTTGCTTTTGTAGGAAATGTGTATGCTCACCTATGCTCCATTAAGCTCATATATAAGGTTTAAGACCCTCAATAAAAGTAGCTAACTCAAGAATTAGTTTACATTGGTTCTAAGCATCATATATGGATCCCCATGATCTTCACATGTTATTTTGATCAAGAAATCATCAAGAGTTTGGAGTTTGTTTTCCTTGGAAACCCTAATTCATCTGGGTATCTTGTGTGACTTCTTCAATAAGTTTATTCAACAATTGATCAAATATTTCAAAGGATACTTCACATTACATCATCTTATGCGTATATGATCCTCCATGAGTCCCAAAAGTCAAGAGAATTCCAAGCTAGCAAGATGGTTCATGGTGGTTGACCAGAGAAAGTCAACTAGTCAAAACTGGGGTTCCCTAGACCCTATCTCCTACAATTTTCGTCATATGAAAACAATTCCAATAGAAAGGTTACTCAAAATTACATTACAAACAAATTTCATGTTTAAGTCAAGAGCTATTTTTTCTTGTAAAGTCATTTTTTATGGTGAAAGATTATAAGTCATTTTGTTTGAACCCTAATTTGGAGGTCAACATCCCAAGACCATAACTTTCTCAATTTTTATGATATAAAATCCATTAAAATTCCATGATCAAATTCAAGATGTCTAATTCAACTTTTATGTTTGGAGGAAGTTCAAATTCAACTTAAAAATGCATGTGGCAATAGGAAACATTATAGGTCATTTTGGGCCAATACCATTGAACAATTGATTTTCCTCAACTTCTAAAATGCATAACTCCTTCATGCCAAATCCAAATGAGGTCAAATTTGTGACCAAATTTAATAGGTTTGAAATACATACAACATTTATGAAGGAACTTTTCTCATTTGAAGTCCATAGAAAAAGTTATTCAAGGTGGAAGAAGTGAACATTTGACTTGGGACTTAGAAAATTTTCAAATATGTTTGATTTCCCAAACTTCCACATCAAAATTCATCATGATACAAGCTTCAAATGAAAAAGTGTTCAACATGAAAGTTGTTTCCCTTGATCTCACCTTTCTAAAAAGTCCAAGATCATCTCATTTTGCCCAAGTATGAAGGACTTGCGCTTGGGTGCAACATGGAGCACCATTTGGATGATTTCCACTTCCAGTTTTCATACACGATTGCATGGCTTTGTAACATGATTTCAGCATGATCCTCAGTCATTTTTGGACCTGATTACATCACTTGATGGGCCTATCACACACCCATGCAAGCATGCAAGGGAATTTCTCAAAATTTTCCAAAATTGGAAATGTGTGGAAATGAATCTCCTTGGATATAAATAAGGCCCTCATTGCTCAGAATTAAGGACCTCATGCCCAAGCTTTGAACCTGCAATCCCAAATCCTCACCATTGAAGGATAATCGTGAAAGTTTTCTTTGAAAACCGAGTTTTAAATCTCCATCTGTTTTGAGATTGAAACTCCAAGAGTTCAGACCTTTTCTTGATCCTAATCACTTCCAACAAGCATATGAAGCAAGGCCAAGCACAATTGGAATCAAGATCTTGCCAATCTGAAGCTCAATTGAAGGTGAATTTTCAGAATTTTCTTCTCTTCAATTCTCCCTCAATTCTTCACCATTCTTTGTGATTTTTGGTTGTCTGAAGTCCTATCAATGTAGGCAAGAAGATTGAGTTGCTTTGAGGTCAAATCGAAGCAACTCAGTTCATGATCCTCAAAATTCAAATCCCGATATCTTTTTATATACTTAGAATTGGAGAAAATTGAGTCTAAATTCGAGCTCCTGAGCATTTTTCCTTTAAATCCATGTCTTTGTTTTTTATTTTGGTGATGGTTGAAGGTGGATCAGTCCGATGAGGTCCACCGGAGAAGAAGACCGGAGCCCTAGCTCCAGTGATGTGTTGTCACACATCTCAACCACATGATCCGTTTGAAATGTTTTAATCTCTCGCGTCCAATCTGATTACCAAGCCTACAACGCATTGACTAAGGACTATCGTGGATTGCGCGCGCTTGGCCATCAGATCTGGCACCTCAATTAACAAGGGAGATTTGACGACCCTCCTGTTTTTGATTTTTTGATTTTTGTGTTTAATCTAATTATTTTTATTAATTCATATTAATTTCATTTTTAATCCAAAAAATATGGGACTTTCACCAAATATCTTTAAATATTTTCCTCTTTCATTTTATGAATTAGAATTATTTTTTGGATTAATTTTGATATTTTTCATGAATTAATTGTTTTTGTGCATATTTTTAATTGTTTAAAAATACTTCTGACTTTTCAAAAATTATGATTTTTCTTGTCTAAGGTCCTTTGACCTTGTTTGACCTAGGATAATTCTCTTGGCCATTTATTTGGTGTTTTGAAGAGGTTTTAGGTTTTGACCAAACTAAATTTAATTTAAATGCATTTTTAATTTGATTTTTAATTGATTAATTGTGTAGAAATTATGTTGAGCCATTTTTATTGACTTGTGAAGTTTGACCATGTGTTTGGGCCTTGGTCAAGGTTGATTTGAATTTTGTTGGATTAAAATTATTGGATTTAGGGGATTGATGAAATATACATTTCCTCTCCCAAAACGAATGAATGACTTTAATTTGATAAAATTCCTCCCATGACCAATTTGTGTTTCTCTCATTTCCCCTCCCTCTTCATCTTCAATCCCATTCTCTCCCTCCCATCCTCTCCATTGACCAATGAATTCTCAATATCCTAAGGCTAATTGGTTTATCAATAACTTTGTGTTAGATGAACCAATACAAGTATGGATGAGATAGGTCCATCTTTTCATCTTTTTTCTTTTTGTGTGTGGTATGTTTTAGAAGTATGGTTCATTATACCATTTCTCTAACATGCTTTAACACCAAAAATTTTATGGCCCGACCTCAGATAGTTGTGACTTCTACATAAGTCCAATTACGATTGCTTAACATAGCGCTAAATTTTGACCCTAAAGGCATAACATTCTAGTAAATGAGATTGTAAGTCTCCCCCCTTTCATTGTATTGTATGGAAACTTGGCATTTTTTCCTTCCTTTGGAAGATGTCTTGGTTCAAGGATCCATGCTTGTGAATAGAGGGTTGAGTGTTCTCCAAAGAATGACTTAATCAATTGAAAAGCAAACTCCACTAAATCCTAATCAACAAACATTTGACTAACTTTTATTATTCTTACTTTTATTTTCAAGTCATTTACTTTATACAATTTAAATTCAAGTCATTTACCATTTCATTTGTCATTTACATATCATTTAACTTGTTTATGTTTATGTCATTTTCACTTTGCTCATTTGAGCCTTATATTGTGATTGTATATATTTGTTTGTTTTTGTGGTCTTAGGACCTTGAAATACTTAATAAATAACAAAAACCCTAAAAAATGTTTGTGTGGACTGTTGGATTTGATCTGAGCTTTTGGACTTAGAATTAGACCACCTTCCATATGCAAAAGGACTTGACCAATGCCAATATTTCTGAGACCAAGTTATTATGATTTGAACTTTCATTTGATACAAGTATTGGGATCTACATAAATTCATCTGCTACATGGTCTTGATATAACTGTTACTTTGAACCTATGTCTAATGCCTTGTTCTGAGCTAATCAAGGAGTATGTCATCTGATACATGAGAAAACAAAGAAGACTGTTAGTTGTGAAATTGATTGCTTGGATGTGGTTATCTTTATTTGATGCCTTGATCTACATATTGATATTTTCTTGTTGATATTGCTTGATTCAAAGTCCAAATGGAAAGTGGGTTTTCTATATGACATTCTTGTCTGTTGGATTGCATCTTATTGGTCAGACCTTTTCAACTCTTAAATTTTAATTTTGTACTTAGGATTAGTCTCTTCATCTCCTCCCGCTTCTTAAATTTCAAAATCTCTCCCCTTATTTTTAAAAAAAACTTCTTTGCTTGTGATTCCTAAACTTAGACCTTATTGCAAATTAGAAACCTTGGCCTTATGCCATTGCATTTTAAACTCTTTTTCTTAAATTAAACTTGTAAATGAATTTAATCATATTGACTTAAAAATTTCAAAAGACAAAAAGAACTGACACTCATTCAAACTCTTTGGGCCTTTTGTGCCTATTTTAAACTTAAATTTTGATTAAAAAGCAATCCACTCATTTTGAAATTGATACCACGAACTACGAGGTTTTGATCTCTCATTTTTATGTTGGTACGTAGGCACAAGTCCGAAGGTCTTGTCAAACACACAAATATAATTAATGAATTCTCTTCTCATCCGCACACTCTATTTATTGCAAACGTCTTTTATACCAAAACACATACACACATGAAAAAGGGCTCCCCAGAAGTACCTAGGACACTTTGGGTGCTAACACATTCCCTCTGTGTAACCAACTCCCTTACCTGTAATCTCTGGCATTTTATTAGTTTTGATTTGAAAACTTCTTATCTTTGGGTTTTGTTCGTACTTTTCCCTTTTCCTTTGGAAACAATAAAAGCGCGATGTCGACTCTGGTTTTATTGACGTTAAGTTTATCCATAGCTTAATGGTTATGAAGTTACCGCTACAAACATTGCTTCCCATGCCATCGAACGAAACAATTTCGAATTAAAACCTTCATTGTTGTCATTTGTACAACATAACTAGTTCTCTGGTAGTCCTACTGATGATCTGAACCTTCATTATCTGTGTTTGTGCAATACGCAAACACAGTAAAAGCGAACCGTGTCAGCCCCGAAGCAATAAGACTATGTATTTTCCCTTTTTCTTTAAGAGACAGAGCTAGAGCTTGGATCCAGTCTCTATCATCCAACTCTGTCACTATACGGGATGAGTTGAAGAAAGTTTTCTTAGCGCGATATTTCCCACCAAGTAAGACTGTTATGCTAAGAGCCAAAATCAACGGATTTAGGAAAAAAGACAATGAATCTCTTTTCGACGCTTGGGAGAGATACAAGGTGAAATTCTAGTTATCAGACTTTTGATGTCACACGGGTTGTTATGACATCCAATTCTGCACAGACAAGAATTATGCAGAACTTAAAAGTAAGTGCAGTAAATAACACAAGTAATTGTTTACCCAGTTCAGTCCAACATGACCTACGTCTGGGGGCTACCAAGCCAGAGAGGAAATCCACTATCAGTAGTATTAATTCAAAGCTAAACTCACCCGTTTACAACTCTTCACTTAATCCCTACCTAATGCAATTTCAATCTTACACTAAGATCAGAGTTCCTACTCACTCCCCCTCAATCACCTCAGTGATTACTACCTTTAATCAATATTAAAGATAATTTTGAAGTCACACTTCAAACAACTCTTGATTGTGCTTAACAGCTTTAATCAAGATACACAACACTCACGCTTAAAAGCTTAGAGTGACACAACACTTACAACTCAATGAACACCCTACACCAAAGCAATCATCTACGAGATAACATCTTGGTTTACAAGATATGTCTAATACAAGACTCACAAAAATACAGCAGTGAAGTATGATGGACACACTAAATCTTCACGCCTCAAAATCCCCAGTTCTGAATGAAGGAACGACTTCCTTTTATATTGCAATACTTGGGCCTTTGCACTTGTATTTTCCTGAATTTAAGGTCACTCGAGTTTCCTTAAATTCCACATCTAGGTTACTAACAAATAGGCTATTTGTTAGGTTCATTAAATGTAGCTTGGTTGTTAATTTCCTGGATTTTCTCTCAGCTGTTGAATCCCTGAAGAATAGCCTGAGAAAAAGCTGAAACAGAAAACTAGACAACCTACAATTTAGCATATGCTGTCAGGAATGAATGTCACAACATTCAGCTTGACATCAAGGACCATATGCTAAGTCTGTTTTTCCTGAAAGCAGACTGTACAATTTTGCTGAACTGTACAGGACCAAACTGTCCATTCTACAGTAGCAGCTTACATCAATACATGTCAAAGTATCCAATTTGACATTTACACATTTAGCCTTAAGTCAGTTCTGTTATCCTTTTGAAGGGCAGACTGAGAAACATACTGAAGTGTAACAGAACACCACTCTGTCTATTATTCAGTATATGCTGTCCATGATGAATGTCATAACATCCAGTTTGACATTCATATAGTAGGCCTTATGCCAGGTCTGATATTTCCTTGATAACCAGACTGCAAATGAATACTGAGCTCTAACAGAACACCAACTGTTCTATTCCTCAGTATCTGCTGACAGGGATGAATGTCACCACATCCAATTTGACATTCAATAAATCCTGTATTAGCTAATCCTGCAGTAAGTTACTCAGGTATGTCATGACATTAGTCAAGACATCAGAGTACAGTTAGATACTCTAACCCCCAATGCAGTTACACAAACGCCTTCACAACATGTCATGACATTAGTCAAGACATTAGAATCCAGCTAGTGTTTTACCATACAATGCAGCCAATTAAACACCTACAAACTCCCCCTTTGGCAATTTTTTGGCTAAAACACTTTTATCCCACAACAGAGTTCATAGCAGCGGAAATCACACATCTAGCAGGTAATAGACCTAGCTAATACACTCAGAGTGACAGCACACTCACACAAATGGAAGTTAAATAAACACTTCACACACACAAAAGCTGCAGGGGAGGGGATGTTGAATCTGTCATGAATATCTGTTTCAACACACTAATCTGTTATCCTGAGGTATCACCTTTATTCCCCCTTTTTGTCAAAAATGTTGCCAAAGCAACACTTTAAATTACAGACCACAGAAAACGAACAGAATTACACACAAATGACAGAATTACAGACTTGGTTTGTCTCTCAGTTTCAACCAAGTTATCACTCACTTGATCTTGCTTCACAACTTTGATCAAGTAATCACCCACTTTTGCTTTACAGTAGGTACAGCCATATCAGATGCCATGACTTTGTTTCTGACATCCAGAACCACTCCTGCATGAACAACGTCCTTGAACTCCTGCAGGTGCATAGATCGCCTCACGTTAGGATATCTCCTTATCCTCTTGTTTCTACACTTGCTATAAGTGGCATAGCTATGATCTGGTGACCAATCAGAGCATAGTTCGAATTGTTTAATAGGCAGAGATATTAAACAATACATTCCAAACTGAGTAGCATCCAGAGCCTTTGTAAATATGTCAGCCAGTTGAAGTTCCGTGGCTACATGTACCAAGGTAATCACCTTGTCTTCCACCAGATCTCTGATGAAATGATGTCTAATGTCAATATGTTTGGTCCTACTGTGTTGGATGGGATTCTTGGAAATATTGATGGCACTGAGATTGTCACAGAACAATGTCATGACATTTTGAGTGACATTGTACTCAGTGAGCATCTGTTTCATCCAAACCAGTTGGGAACAACTGCTTCCAGCCACTATGTATTCAGCCTCAACAGTGGATAGGGATACACAATTCTGCTTCTTGCTGAACCAAGATATGAGATTGTCTCCCAAGAAGAAACAACCCCCTGATGTGCTTTTTCTGTCATCAGCACTCCCAGCCCAGTCAGCATCACAGTACCCAGATAGGACAGGCTCAGACCCATGTGAGTACATCATCCCATAGTCACAAGTCCCATTGATGTACTTGAGGATCCTTTTGACTTGATTCAAGTGGCTCACTTTAGGCTCTGCTTGGTATCTAGCACACACTCCAACTGCATAAGAGATGTCAGGTCTACTTGCAGTTAGGTATAGTAGACTTCCTATCATGCTTATATACAGACATTGATCAACACTAGCCCCTCCATCATCTTTGGTTAACTTTAGATGAGTAGGAGCAGGAGTTCTCTTGTGCCTAGCATTATCCATGCCAAACTTTTTGACTATGTTTTTGGCATACTTGCTTTGAGAGAGAAACATAGAGTCCTCCATTTGGTTGACTTGCATTCCAAGAAAATAAGTCAGCTCCCCAACCAGACTCATTTCAAATTCAGATTGCATTTGGTGAACAAAATGTTTTACCATTTGTTCTGACATTCCACCAAAGACTATATCATCCACATAGATTTGAGCAATCATGATTTTCCCTTCTTCATCTTTCACAAACAAGGTTTTATCTATCCCACCTTTTTTGTATCCATTTGAGGTTAGAAATTCAGTCAACCTCTCATACCATGCTCTAGGAGCTTGCTTCAACCCATACAAGGCTTTCTTCAACTTGTACACGTGCTTAGGTTGGTTAGGATCACATAACCCTTTAGGTTGTTCCACATAGACTTCTTCATTCAAGTAGCCATTCAAGAATGCGCTCTTCACATCCATTTGGAACAGTTTAACTTCAGAATACATGCTACACCTAACAGCAATCTGATGGACTCAAGTCTGGCAACAGGGGCAAACGTCTCATCAAAATCAACCCCTTCAACTTGAGTATATCCTTGAGCTACTAGTCTTGCTTTATTCCTAGTAATTACTCTTTTCTCATCAGACTTGTTTTTGTAGATCTACTTGGTACCAATGATATTGGTCCCTTCAGGTCTTGGAACTAGCTCCCATACTTCATTCCTTTTAAACTGTTCAAGTTCCTCTTGCATGGCATTGATCCAGTATTCGTCAGTCAGAGCTTCTTTCACATTCTTTGGTTCAACCTTGGATACAAAACAAGAATTTGAGCTTATTCCCCTTGACCTGGTAGTCACACCACTATTGGGATCCCCTATGATGAGATCCTTAGGATGGTCTTTCTGAATTCTGATAGATGGCATTTTGGTGGTTGCATCTACTTCACATTCAGGAGGAGGTTCCTGTACTTCTTCAGACTTGGCTGGAATGTCTGTTGAACTGTCAATGAATGTTTCAACATCCCCTATGACATTGATTCCTTCCTCTTTATCATCCACAATAACATTTATGGATTCCATCAGGACATTGGTCCTGAAGTTGAATACTCTGTAAGCTCTGCTGTTAGTGGAGTATCCTAGAAATATACCCTCATCACTTTTGGGATCCAGTTTCCTTCTCTGTTCACGATCTGTGAGAATGTAACATTAACTTCCAAAGATATGAAAGTACTTCACAGTGGGTTTTCTGCCTTTCCATATTTCATACAGAGTGGAGGAGGTTCCTTTTCTCAAGGTGACTCTGTTGTGAACATAACATGCGGTATTCATAACTTCAGCCCAAAAGTGCATAGGGAGCTTCTTTGCATGAATCATAGCTCTGGCAGATTCTTGAATAGTTCTATTTTTCCTTTCAACTATTCCATTCTGCTGGGGAGTTATAGGGGAGGAGAACTCATGACTTATTCCTTCAGACGAGCAAAACTCATCAAACTTGGAATTTTTGAATTCCGTACCATGATCACTCCTAATTCGGACAACACAACTGTCCTTTTCCCTTTGGAGTCTGATACACAGGTCTTTGAAGACATCAAATGTATCTGACTTCTCTCTGATAAAGCTTATCCACGTGTATCTGGAATGATCATTAACCACCACGTATGTATATCTCTTTCCCCCCAGACTTTCAACCTGCATAGGTCCCATTAAGTCCATGTGCAACAGTTCCAGAACTCTGGAAGTTGTAGGATGTCCCAGCTTCGGATGTGACATCTTGGTTTGCTTGCCCACCTGGAATTCTCCACAGACTCTTCCTTCATCAATAAGCAGCTTTGGAATTCCTCTGACTGCTTCCTTGGATATGATCTTCTTCATTCCCCGTAAGTGGAGATGTCCAAGGCGTCTATGCCACAGCTTCACCTCCTGTTCTTCCTTGGCTGGAGAGCAGATTGTGGAGAAGTTTGAGACTTTAGGTTCCCACAGATAACAGTTATCTTTGGACCTGGATCCTCTCATAACTTCCTGATTGTCACCATTCGTCACAATACATAGCTCCTTAGTAAACTGAACATAGAACCCTTGATCACACAGCTGGCTTATGCTGATGAGGTTTGCAGTTAGTCCTCTTACTAACAACACATTTTTCAGTTTTGGAACTCCAGAGTAGTCCAGTTTACCCACACCTTTTATTTTTCCTTTAGCACCATCACCAAAGGTCACATAGCTGGTAGTGTGAGGTTGAATATCTACCAATAGATTTTCCATCTCTGTCATATGTCTTGAGCATCCACTGTCAAAGTACCAGTCTTCTTTGGTAGAAGCCCTTAGAGCTGTGTGAGCTAACCTAGCATACCATTGTCTCTTCTTGTTGGGGACATGGTGCCTATATGCCTTATGCTTAGGCCTGACATGGGGGACTTGGTTCGGGTAGCCCTGAAGCCTGTAGCAGAAGGCTTTTATATGCCCAAGCCTTCCACAGTGGTGACATCTCCATCTCTGGAATTTCCTCTTCTGATGATTATTCATCCTGGCTCCCCGATGTTGAGACATTGGATGTGACCTCCGCTTGTATTTCTGAACTTTAGCCTTTGGGCGTTTGCGTTCAGCTGAGGATCTTTTCCCAAAGCCTAAACCAGATGTGGTTCCAGACTTCTGTCCCACCTTTAGGATCTCTTCCAATGTGTCAGTTTCTTTATTCATCATTCTGATGGATTTAGTCATCTGATTCAGCTTGGAGGTCAGCAGGATTATCTCACCATTTAGACCCTCTATGGCCGTCAGATGCTTCTGTCTCTCATCTTCCAGCTCCTTGATGAATTTCTTCTGCTTTTCTCCCTGTACACGCACTTCTGCATTGGTGGCACACAGCTTCTTATACGCTGCAGCAAGTTCATCAAAGGTCAGTTCATCTGCACTTGAGTCATCATCAGAGGCATAAACACTGGTTAGTGCAGTGACATGTTTAGCAGATTCTCCTTCAGATTCACTTTCAGAATCTCCTTCAGATCATGTGATAGCTAGCCCCTTCTTTTGCATCTTGAGGTAAGTAGGGCATTCAGCTCTGACGTGTCCATACCCTTCACAACCATGACACTGGATTCCCTTGCCTTGGTTGAAATTTTCTTCAGAAGTTGATCTTTTCTTGATGTCAGACGAGATGTTCTTGACATTAGGTCTACCTCTTTGATCAATCTTCTTCACGAACTTGTTGAACTGTCTCCCAAGCATGGCTAAGGCTTCTGATATGCTTTCATCACCTCCAGTATATCCTACTTCTGACTCCTCTTCAGCATTAGATACAAAAGCTACGCTTTTGTTTTTCTTTTCTGCATTCTCACACAAGCCCATTTCAAAGGTTTGGAGAGAACCAATGAGCTCATCCACCTTCATATTGCAGATATCCTGAGCCTCCTCTATGGCTGTGACCTTCATAGTGAATCTCTTAGGCAAGGACCTGAGGATCTTTCTTACAAGTTTCTCTTCAGCCATTTTCTCACCTAATCCACCAGAGGTGTTTGCAATTTTAAGAATATTCATGTGAAAGTCATGAATAGTCTCATCCTCTTTCATCCTCAGATTTTCAAACTTGGTGGTCAGCATCTGAAGTTTGGACATCTTCACCTTGGAAGTACCTTCATGAGTTATCTTGAGGGTATCCCAAACTTCCTTAGCTAGCTCACAGTGGTGTACCAGCCTGAAGATGTTCTTACTGATTCCATTGAACAATGCATTCAAGGCCTTAGAATTTCCAAGGGCTAATGCCTCTTGTTCCTTGTCCCATTCTTCCTCAGGAATTTGCACACTGACTCCATCTTCACCTGTCTTCGTTGGATGTTCCCATCCTTTGTTGACAGCTTTCCAGACTTTGCTATCTAGAGACCTTAAGAAGGCTATCATACGAGGCTTCCAGTCATCATAGTTAGAGCCATCCAACATGGGTGGTCTATTTGAGTGTCCTATATCCTTGTCCATGGTACTAGAAAGTAACTTCCCTAGATCTCACCCAGAAATTAACAGGCAGGGTGCCTGCTCTGATGCCAATTGAAATTCTAGTTATCAGACTTTCGATGTCACACGGGTTGTTATGACATCCAATTCTGCACAGACAAGAATTATGCAGAACTTAAAAGTAAGTGCAGTAAATAACACAAGTAATTGTTTACCCAGTTCAGTCCAACATGACCTACGTCTGGGGGCTACCAAGCCAGGGAGGAAATCCACTATCAGTAGTATTAATTCAAAGCTAAACTCACCCGTTTACAACTCTTCACTTAATCCCTACCCAATGCAATTTCAATCTTACACCAAGATCAGAGTTTCTACTCACTCCCCCTCAATCACCTCAGTGATTACTACCTTTAATCAATATTAAAGACAATTTTGAAGTCACACTTCAAACAACTCTTGATTGTGCTTAACAGCTTTAATCAAGATACACAACACTCACGCTTAAAAGCTTAGAGTGACACAACACTTACAACTCAATGAACACCCTACACCAAAGCAATCATCTACAAGATAACAACTTGGTTTACAAGATATGTCTAATACAAGACTCACAAAAATACAGCAGTGAAGTATGATGGACACACTAAATCTTCACGCCTCAAAATCCCCAGTTCTGAATGAAGGAACGACTTCCTTTTATATTGCAGTACTTGGGCCTTTGCACTTGTATTTTCCTGAATTTAAGGTCACCCGAGTTTCCCTAAATTCCACATCTAGGTTACTAACAAATAGGCTATTTGTTAGGTTCATTAAATGTAGCTTGGTTGTTAATTTCCTGGATTTTCTCTCAGCTGTTGAATCCCTGAAGGATAGC
The DNA here is from genome assembly GCF_024323335.1 of Lathyrus oleraceus. Lineage (NCBI taxonomy): Eukaryota > Viridiplantae > Streptophyta > Magnoliopsida > Fabales > Fabaceae > Lathyrus > Lathyrus oleraceus. Next base: position 633,345,433 of record NC_066583.1, read on the forward strand.
CTGAGAAAAAGCTGAAACAGAAAACTAGACAACCTACAATTTAGCATATGCTGTCAGGAATGAATGTCACAACATTCAGCTTGACATCAAGGACCATATGCTAAGTATGTTTTTCCTGAAAGCAGACTGTACAATTTTGCTGAACTGTACAGGACCAAACTGTCCATTCTACAGTAGCAGCTTACATCAATACATGTCAAAGTATCCAATTTGACATTTACACATTTAGCCTTAAGTCAGTTCTGTTATCCTTTTGAAGGGCAGACTGAGAAACATACTGAAGTGTAGCAGAACACCACTCTGTCTATTATTCAGTATATGCTGTCCATGATGAATGTCATAACATCCAGTTTGACATTCATATAATAGGCCTTATGCCAGGTCTGGTATTTCCTTGATAACCAGACTGCAAATGAATACTGAGCTCTAACAGAACACCAATTGTTCTATTCCTCAGTATCTGCTGACAGGGATGAATGTCACCACATCCAATTTGACATTCAATAAATCCTGTATTAGCTAATCCTGCAGTAAGTTACTCAGGTATGTCATGACATTAGTCAAGACATCAGAGTACAATTAGATACTCTAACCTCCAATGCAGTTACACAAACGCCTTCACAACATGTCGTGACATTAGTCAAGACATTAGAATCCAGCTAGTGTTTTACCATACAATGCAGCCAATTAAACACCTACACAAGGACACGATGATACTTTATCCACACCATGGACTTGAACAATGGATGATTATCCATACTTTCTATAATGGTCTTCTGTACAACACTAAGATGAATTTAAACGTTGCAGTTGTCGGCGCTTTAATGGACAAACCTTATGAAGACGCCTATCAACTCATTGAAAACATGGAGCAAAACCATTTCCAATGGGAAGGTGAGCGAACTACTACAGAAAAGCCAACTACGAAGACCAGAATGTATGAAGTCAATGGCATATACCACGTCAATGCTAAAGTGGATGCTCTTACTCAAAAGATTGAGAACTTAACCATAACCCCAACAACTGTCGTAGATGCTGTGGCACCCAACTGTGAATTATGTGGAACCCTTGGGCACACTAATGCTGAATGTCAATTATTGTCTGATATTCCTACCGACCAAGTAAATTATGCCCAAGGAAACTCATATTCCAACACCTACAATCCTGGCTGGATAATTCATCCGAACTTTTCTTATAAAAACAATAATGCTTTGTTTGCACCAAACCCAACACTTGTTATACCTCCAGGTTATCAGAAAGAAACCCTTGTAGCTCCACAAGCACCTATGAAGTCAAATCTCGAACTCATGATGGAAAACTTCATGAACGCTCGAGTTCAACAAAACAAAGATTTCGCTTACCAAAATCCTCACACGAGTGAGCTGATGAAACAAATGTCGAGTAAGCTTGATGCTATATATATATATATATATATATATATATATATATATATATATATATAATATATATATATATATATAATATATATATATATATATATATATATATATATATATATATATATATATATATATATATATATATATATATATATATATATTTATTTATTTATTTATTTATTTACTTAAAATTTTTTATTTATTAGATTAATTAAAATTCACTCTCAATGTAAAACAACTTTACATTATTATCTAATTAAAATTAATTATTTTGATACATAAATATGAAAGATGAGAGAGAAACATGGGAGAAGTACTCATTAGAATAATTTAATTATAATATATTATTTTATTTATGATTATATGTGTTAAAATAATTAATTTTAGCGGTATGATAATGTAAAGTGATTTTACACTATTAGGGTATTCCAATTAATCTATTTATTTATTACTAATTATCCAATTAACTTGCTATTTTTCTTTAAACTAATAAAATTTTATTTCTTTTATAATTATTTTACTATATAATCCTTTTTTAATTAATAAATTATTTTTTCATTTTAAAAATAAAACTTAGCTATTTTTTAATATTTTTGTTTTTGATTATCGTTCTTTTAAATAATGAATCATAAGAAAAAATTTCTCTCCATTAAGATTCTATTTTTTTAATGAAAATTTCTCACTTATAATAATAATGTGGTGCTATGGATGAATTATTTCATTTCACATTTTTTATTTTTAATTTTCATTATTTTAATTAATGAATCATAAGAAAAATGATTTGTTTTTTTTTTCTGAAAAAATATATAATAAATTTGATAAATAAATTTTTAAAAAACTAAAATTCGGCATCTTATATTTAAAAATTCTCGAGTATGATAATTTGTAAGAAACAATCAATAATGATTTGTTTTAGAAGTTCTATATATTTTTGAGAATTTTTTGTCTCAATAAACAATATGGAAATATATAAGTCAACTACTCACAAATACATACTTGTTTTCATTAAAAATTGTATTACACAAAACGGTTTCCAACAAAATTCATATAAATCAATTCAACATTATAAAATTTTGACATTGATGGATACCAATAAAAAATATGTTGAAACAATAGAGTTTACATATAGTGATTTTTCTTCTAAGTTTGTTTGGAATCACCATCCAAAAAAGGATTTCAAATTAGAAGAATAGATTTTGTTCATCCATGTGTTGGGTTCGAGCTCCCTTTCTCGGTGTAAAAAGACTAAAATATGCTAGCTCATTTGTGTCTCAATTATTTATGTGAAAAAGGTCAATGTAGGGTTGAGAGAGAAAAGAAAACACAAAAGTCAGCTTCAAAAGAGAGAAACGATAAGAGAAAATTATTTATGTTTTTCTGCAACCAGTCTCAATAAATCGGAGATTCTAAATTCATTAACAAATGGATCGAACTTAAATTTGGAGGTGTATTCCCAACACCCGTGTCTACCTTTTGACCGTTTGGATCTTCAAAATAAAGTCTGAGTTGAGAGATATTGACTTTCCTACTGAAACTGCAAATTTAGGTATTTTCAGCTTCTTGTTTTTTATTGGTAAGCTAATTTGCTTTGTGATTTTCCTGTTGTTAGCACTAGTTTATGAATCACTTTGAGACTCTCTTGTACCATTATTTGATTATAGTGGAGTTGTTTATTTGATTTGGGTAACCCATAATTTTTTACTCTCACATTGAGGGTTTTCCACGTTAAAATATGAGTGTTCTCGTATGCCTTTATTTGTTATATTTATTGTCATATGTTTGTTGTTGATCCTCATAGCACTATTACAAAAAACACATCTAACATTGGACGCGAAGTTGATTTAACCTCGATTACAGATGCGAGGTAATAAATATCGTCATTAAAACTCTCCGTTATACCCCTCAATTTTAGAATAACCGAGGGGATAGTTGGAATTGTCATTGGTTCGATCTCTAGCAATACCTTTTTTATATTTTCAAAACTAGTACCACATACCTCTCGGTTTATGGCCAAAACCGACGTGAAATATAACTTTTTATAATAAAAAATACTAATTACATTATTTACACAAAATATTAATAAATTAACTTATTTATACACTGCATTGTTTACACATAATATTACACTGTCTACACATAATATTAAAGTAAAAATATATTGGGGAAGAATAAATTTTGAATCTGATTCATCGTCATCACTGTCAGTGAAGAACAAATGTTGGATGCAATATATTCTCTATGACTTTTGTATTCATTTGTTTTTGATACAAAATATTTTTTAGACAAATAAAATAAATATTCAATTATATGATTATTTAAGAAAATAAAACTTGAACCCAAATAATTTTATGCTCTTGCAATCCATCCCAGATAACTTTTCCCAAATAAAATAAGCGCTTCTTTAAGTTTTAAAGTTTTTATGTCAAATGTTTCATTGTCATTTTTTAATATTCATAATGCTTTTATAATGTCTTAGGTTTCACGCGGATCACTAATGACAATGTATTGAGCATTGATACTCATTAAATGGACGACAAAAATTTGTTTAAGGATGATGAAGAAACTCAATGAACATACTTATATTTTCCCTTGGTTATTACTCAAAATCGAGGTAAAATGTATGTATTTTTAAATAAAAAGTACAGTAAAATATGTTCCATATATACCTTTGATTTCTTTAAAAAATTGAGGGGGATAAGCTTTTTTTTTTTATTTAAAAAAATTATATTGTTTACACAAAATATTAAAATGCATTGTTTAAATAAATCCAGATTTTGACAATGGAGCACAACAAATCTTTTCAAGTTCAATGAATTGCATGCATCTAATTTCTGATTAGTTATCTATTTCAACCATTGAATTTTTTTTATGCACTTGCAGTCTATCCTAGAGATATGTTCAAAGATTTCATTATCTTGAGCAAATGTTTTCATGACAAATATTTTCATGGAAAATGCTTTCACAAGAAAGACAACAAGATATATAATGGTGGATGTAGAGAGTTTCTTGTGAATTGATGTGTTGACAAATATCTTGAGCATTGTTAAAATAAGGATCTTCCCCTCGGTTTTATAAAAAATCAAGGTAATATATAACTTGTAAAAAATAGTGAATGATAAAAAGTTAAAAGTAACATGTCTTATTTTCTTCTCAATTTTTTACCATTCACCAATTTTTGTACTACAATTGCTAGCAATTTATAATATGTTTAGGAATAAATTTCTCAATGTTGTCAACCGAGGAAAACAATAAATTATGAAGTGTTTTCTTTGATTGACAATATAGGAAGATTATTCCAAAAATACAACAACATCAACATCATTATGTTGGGAAGCATTGCAAGAGCATAATTTTTTTTGGTCCAAGATAGAAGAACATTGAAGGGTTTTTTCTGTCTTGCAATCCATCATAAAACATGATGTGTACAAGTTTGGAGTAGCTACATATAAGTTAAGTTTAGGATAAAATCGATCAACGAGTATTTTCATAATAAAATTATGATGATCTAATCTCTCGATTATTCAAGATAACCGAAGAAATGAATCATTAATTTAAAAATAAAATAAAAACATAAATTATTATTGTTGGGATTCAAAACATGTTCTAAATTAATTTCCCATCGATTATAATTAGAAATCGAGGAAATGTGTGGTATTTATTTAAAATAAATAAAACATAGCACACATTGATATTATACCTCGGTTTTTTGTTGGATGAGGTGACATTTTTGTCATGAAATATATTATTTGTAGTAGTGTAGGTTCTATAAGTTTGAGGATTTTTATATCTGTTGTGTATTGATTTATTATTGTGTGTTAATTTCCTATCACAATGGAGTCGTCCATTATATTAATTGTGGAATTTATTAAATTATTGGAAATGCATGACATCTTTTAAAGATATAAAGACAGTAAATAATTTAGTCCTCTTCAACACATTTAAAAATGCTTGTTATGCATGAGGTCTTATATATGATGAGAGAATATATTGATGATACTATAGAAGCATATCATTGAGACATTGTATCTTTATAAGAAAGATGTTGACTATTTTATTATTGTTAAATCAAATAACAATTATGTATTTTACTTGGAATAATATTTGGTAATCTTTAAGTGATTAACATTTTGCATAGGCAACATGACTTTTACAATGTTTTGATTTTGATAATCAAATGATATTTTTTACAAATATTTAAATAAATTATATTATTTTATTGTCATATCATTAGATTTGTTTATTATTATCTACATCTTATTTTTTTTATTATTTCTAACATATTTGGTTTTGTAAGAAGATCAACTAAAGAGTTTAACTTTGGTAGAGGTATAGATTTTGTTGCAGAGCAACAAAAAAGCTTGAAGGATTTTTCAAATATTCCCCAACAATATCTTTGATTTATAAATCTTACTACCACCTTATCTATGAAGAGTTTAATTATGATTGTGAAAGTCTATATTTAGAGCACTAAATATTGACTTCCATAATGATTGAAGAACACATAAGCATATATGACTTAATCATGAGTAGCATGAATGAGATTCGTGTCGAGATTTGTTTTCTATATGAGTATGGTGGAATAAGTAAAACCTTCATCTAGTGAGCAATCTCTGCAGTGAATAGATCAAATGAAGATATTGTTTTAACTATAGCCTCGAGTGAAATATATTATCATTACTTATTTCCTCTAGTAGGACAACTCATTCGAGATTCTCCATACCAATAAATATTATTGGGAATTCTACATGTCATATCAAACCAAGTGGACCTTTAACTATTTTTCATTATTTCTAATTGATTTTTTTTTGTCACGAGATAAATTGAAGAATTTAATTTTGGAAGAGATAGAGAAATTGTTGCAGAGCAACAACAAAGCATGTGATATTTCTCAATTATACTCCATGCAATGTTTTGATTTCTAATTTTTTTTTCACCTTATTTATGATTAGTTTAGTTATGATCGTTAAAGTCTACGTTTAGAGCATCGAATATTAACTTCCACAATGACTGAATAAAAAATAAAAATATATGACACAATCATGAGTAATCTAAATATCCGTGTTGAATTTTTCTTCTTAAATGGGTATATGGTGGAACCAGTAAAACCTTCATCTCAAGAGCAATCTCTTAGATAAAATGGATATATTATTTTTGATTGTAGCCTCGAGGAAAATATAATTTTTACTTATTTCCGATGGTAGGGCATCCCATTCAAGATTCGCCATACCAATAAGTATCATTGAGAATTCTATGTGTCATATCAAGTCAGTTAAGCCTTTAGTTGAATTAATTGTTAAGCCAAAGGTTATCATTTGGGATAAAACTCTTATGATTCATAAGCATTGCTTTGAAATTGATTATAAGTCTGTCATACCCCAAATTTTGACCATATCATCTAACTGAGTTTTTTAAGTTTATACTCTACATCAGTGTAGGTCCAGGTCATCAGAGTCATCATTTCATCTGAATCCATCAGGTGTAAGTCAAATGGTCCACTCCAATGATCCAAGAAGTCAAAGGAGAACCATTTTGACTTATTTTTGCTAATTATTTTTTAATTCCTTTTATATTTTTATTAGTATAATAAGGTTTTATTTTATCTCTTTTACTATATTCCTTTTGTAGGATTATTAGTCTTATTATTATTATTATTATTATTATTATTATTATTATTATTATTATTGTTATTATTATTATTATTATTATTATTATTATTATTATTATTATTATTATTATTATTATTCCTCTTAGTCCCCTTTTTTCATTTTTATTTTTGTAAGGAGGGTTTATTAGTTTTTATTGTTATTATTACTAAGCTATTATTAATATTGATGTGTTTATTTTTACATTTGTATTAAGTATTATGTCCTTTTAATTTTTGTATTAATATTAGTGGTTAGTTTTGTTAATGAGGTCATTAGTGTTATTTCAAATATTTATTATTATTATTATTATTATTATTATTATTATTATTATTAAGTGTTACTAATATTTTTCTCAAGTTTATTAGGGGCAATTTTTAGTAATTATCATTGTTAGTATTATTTATTATTTTTTTTATTTTTTGCTAAGTCACCCAAAGTCAAACAGTCAAACAAGTCCAACAAAGAGTCTGGAAACCCTAAGATAGCGTGAATAGTGGATTAAAAAAAGATCAAATCAAATATGAAGCAAAAAAGAGAAAGAATAATATTTTTATTATATTGTTTTTCTGTTACAATTTGAATATACCTAATAGCTAACAAATTAGATCAAAAATTTCCTAATCTAATAGATCTAACATAAAAATCTAAACCCAATGTTGCACTATAAAGGAAAATCTAAAATTTACAATAAAACATCCACGATTTACAAATCCTAAAGTTGTTGTTCTTTACACTGAAGAACAACAACACAAAAAACGATAAAAATCTAAGTTCCATCCATCCCAGCAGCCGATACTCCAAGCCATACCTCACAATCAAAGAAGAAGAAGAAGAAGAAGAAGAAGAAGAAGAAGAAGATGAGTCAGAGAAGATTCAAGTAGAAAGGAATAAAAGGAGAAGAAGAGTGAAAATATAAACCTTTTTACCTTTATTCACCGGAGAACGCCTTTTCTCCGTAGGTTGACACTCCCCATGACCCTTTATGATGACTTATTTTTTCCTTTGCTTTGATGGCATGTTGTTTTATCTTTCACTTAATTTAGGGTTTTGTTTTTCTGGTTGAATGCTTTGGGTGTTAGCGGGGTAAATGCATGTTAGGGTTTTTATTTTTGTTTTTGGTTGAGTTAGGATCAGATTTGGGGTAGATAAAAATGGGTTTTGAAGAATTAGGGTTTGGAAGTTAAGGTTTGATTTAGTGGTTATGGGGTCGGATCGTTGGTTAGTGATGTCCGATCTATCGTTTAGGGATAATTTGATGTTAATCTAGGTAGGGTAGGTGAGGATCTAGGTAAGTTCAAGGTTTGAAAGGTTGAATGTTGAAGAAGAAGATGAAGAAGGATTAGGGTTTATGCTGAAGTATGGTTAAGGTTAATGGAAATCTGGGTTTGAGTAGTTGAAATAGGGTTAGGATTTATCTTTGGGGGTTAGGGTTCTTAGGATTATGGGTATTTAGGTTAGGGTTCATGTGGGACGAAGGTTCTAGGTTGAACCTTCATCATGTTCATAAGAACACGATGAAGGTGGTGGCTTAGATGGTGGTTCAGGTGGTGGTTTGTGATGGTCGGAGTTGTTTGGTGGTGGTCAAAAGGGGTGGTTTTAGAGAGAAAGAGGAAAGTATAGAGAGTTGAGAGAGAGAGAGAGATAAGTAAGAGTAAAGAGAAAAAGAAGAGGAGGAAATAAATTATTTTTGAAGGAGTTGCCTTTTTATACCCCCTTAACGCGTCATTAGTTCATGGACAAGTGGCATCCTGACAACCAATCATCTATTACTTTGACTCATCCCACGCACACGCATCCATCCTTATCTATGTGTACCCTCAATCACTATCCTCTAAAAAATTGACCCTCTGCTCCCATGTTCCAGAGTGAGTCTTAACCCTGCTTGGTAATGTCATCCAAGGGTCTCGTTTCTCATTTTATATTTTGTTTATTTTATTTCCTTTTTTCTATTTTCTTTTCTAATGCGCCTTTAGGACATTGGACTTAGCCCTTTGCTATTAGCACATCCCTCTTTTGACCATTTAACAAATAATGCACCCCTTTGTTTTTTTTAATTAAATTAATTATATTTTTTAGGTAATGCAAATAAAGTTAGTTTTATTATTATAGTTAGGTTATTTTAGTTTGTAATATATATATATATATATATATATATATATATATATATATATATATATATATATATATATATATATATATATATATATATATATATATATATATATATATATATTACAAACTAAAATAACCTAACTATAATAACTTTTCATATTGTTGAGCTTTTGTATTGACTTTGTGTTGACCTTAATTTTGTTTGGCCTTGGTCTTGGTTGAATTGGACCTTGATTTGGTCAATACCATTGGGTTGATGAAGTTCAAACTTCATCCCTCAAGATGAATGAATGGTATTGATCAAGTGAATTTCATCCCTTGACCAATTTGGGATCCCTTTCATTTCATCTCTCCATCTTCATCTTATTTCTTCCCCAACCATCTCTTGGCCAATGACTTATCTTGGATCATTTTCTAGTTGATTCATCAATGACCTTGTGTCAGATGAATCAACACGAGCTTGATTGAGATATGCCCATCCCCTCTTATTTTTGTGTGTGGTATGCTTTAGGAGCTTGATCTTGGATACCTTGTCTCTAGCATGCATTAACACCAATATTATTATTGATCGGCCTTAGATAGTTGTGACTTCTATATAAGTCCAATTACAATTGCTTAACATAGCGCTAAATTTGTCCCAAAGGCAATGACATTTTTATAAGTGAGATTTCAGGTCTCTTATCCCTCATGGTATTGTGTGAAATTATTGATCCTTTTCCATTTGTGAGAGCTAGTGACATATTTGTTGATTTTATCCAAGTTGGAGCCCTTCTCATATATGATGTATAAGTTCATATTTTCATGCTTGTAAGTGGATACTTGAGTGTTCTCCAAAAAATGACTAAAATATCTTTTCTTCTTTCACTAACATTTACTAACATCTTATTATATTAGCTTTATTTTAGTGTCATTTACTTCATGCTTTTATTTCTTGTTATTTACTTTATGCTTTTATTTTAGAATCTCATATCATATATTCTCTTTGCCCACTTGGGCTTATGTTTATGCTTTAGTTATTTTAATTTGGCTCACTTGAGCCATTATATTTTGTGCTTGTGATCTTGTTTTGTTTGTGGTCTTAAGACCTTAAAACACTTAATAAAAATAAAACCCCTAAAAAACACATTGGTGGACTGTTGGATCTTTGTCAGTGACTTGATTTGGATTTGTGGACTTAGAGTAGGCAACATTCCTGAGCTATGGAAGAAACTTGGTCAATGCCATTATTTTGTGATCAAGAACTTGGCCAATGCCATTCATCTGACACAGGCTTGAGAGACTCCCTGGGTTTACCTGATACACTCTTTCTCTTTGTTCAAATTATTATTTTGATCTTATTGTTATTATTTGATGTTTTCTCTTTGAGTATGTTTCAAGGGATATTTCATCTGATACACATAAAGGACATTGAAGGTTGCTTGCTTTGGAGTGCTAGCTTGGATGTTTGGTTATCTTTATTTGATACCATTGGATTTATTTTCTTGGATGATTATGGATTTGTTGCTTGCTTAACAATCTAAAGGAAATGGGTTTCTATCTGACACTATTGTCTGGTGGATGCTTCCCATGAGTCAAATCTTTTCAACTCAAAACTTTTAATCTTGCCTAGGATAGTCTCTTCATCTCCACCTCTTTCTTCTTTAATTTCAAAATCTCCCTCTCATTATGAAAACTTATTTGCTTGTTGTTTTTCAACTTAGACTTGTTTTAATGAGTAGAAACCTTAGCCTTACGCCATTGATTTACAAATTATTTTCTTAATCAAATTTGTAAAAAGACTTAATCATATCGACTTTATTTTCAAAAAGACCAAAAAGAACTAACAACCTCATCTAATCATTTTGGCCACTTTGTGCCTTTTTCTTTTAACCTTTTCAAAAAGAAAGCATTTAGATTCGAGTTATCCTTGGTGGAGATATAATTCTCCCATTCCATGATATATTGAGTGTAAGACTTTCCATTTCCTAAGGGTTAGTGACATACTTGTTGATTCAATCCAAGTTGGAGCCCTTCCTCTTAAATTTTGTAAAGCCCTCATTATCGCTGGATGTTTGGTTGAGTATTCTCCCATTAATAACAAAAGATCTTTAAGTTTTTGTTAAAATCAATCCACCCATCTTTGAAATTTTTACCACGAACTACGAGGTTTTGATCCCTCATTTTTATGTTGGTACGTAGGCATAAGACCAAAAGTCTTACCAAACACAAAATGTAAATAATGAATTCTTTTATAATCCCCTCATTCTTTTTTTTAAACAAACATCTTTTTCAACCAAAACACTTACACACAAAAGAGGGCTCCCTAGGAGTACCTATGACACTTTGGGTGCTAATACCTTCCCTCTATATAACCAACCCCCTTACCTGTATTATCTGACATTTTATTAGTTTTGATTTAAGAACTTCTTATCTTTGGGTTTTGTTTGTACTTTTTTCTTTTCCTTTGGAAATAATAAAAGCGCGGTGGAGACTCTGTTGGGGAGTAGTCCCAAGCGGGTTTAACCTACTTTTTATGTGTATTATATTTGTTGATTATTGATGTTTATATGTTTGTATATATTGTATGATATTTTCTATCTATTGTGTTTGGTGATCTCTGTGTGGTGAGATAAGTTCTATACCCGAACTTGAGTGCAATCTAAGGTAGGAGGATGGTATAGTCATGTTCGACTCGTGTGGAGTAGTCTTTAACGAGTTGGCTTGAGATTCACCCACTTAGTGGAGACCCCTTTGGAGTTATTGGTGTCACACGAGTAAGTCGTGGATAGACACTACTTTCTCCAACTTGGGAGTTCGAGAAGTTGAGAACCATAGAACATTTAACCCAAAATGGCCTATTTAGGACGTAGTGCAAAGACCGTTCAAGTGTAGACTTAATAACAGTTGTTACACGATACTATACTCATATGAGTTTCTCTTGAGAATACTATGGATTGATGAGTCGGCCATTCAAACCTATAGTATCTGATCGATGGGATCACGACTCTGGGAACTTTTTAGAACATTCTCTACAAGTTTTTTATCCTTAGTACACTCCTTTAAGATAGTTCTTAACCTGAATCCATGCTCGTGACTCGCAACAAACCCTTTGATTCTCGGTTGATCCAATAAGTTACCCTCAATATCAATGGATCTTGGGTGTTGATAAGGTGAAAACCCTAATCCACCAAAATGGATGATTGATCTTGACAATGACTTGATCCATACCTTGACCTTTGTTTGTGTTTTCCTTGTGTGTGATCCCTTATGTGTGATTGTTGCATTCATGCATACATGCACATCATATTATTCATCACCAAAAAAAAATTCAAGGAACTAAGGTCGTGTTTGCATATATTTTCAGACCATGGATTATGGACGAAGGAACACTAAGAAATACGGTTTCAAATGTCCAAATTTGAAAGAGTTAAGGAAGCTAGCATCCTTTGTAGTTGATCCCATGGATTTCAAAGAACGTCATGGGAAGCTTCTGTCTGTGTTGTCTAACAAGTTGTTGAAGGACTCTTAAGCGTGTTGGTTCAGTTCTATGGTCCTGTCAATCAGTGCTTCACCTTTCTCGATTATCATCTTATGACTATGTTGGAGGAGTATGTCTATCTCTCTTGGGTATATCCGTATCTGACAAGGTGCATTTTAGTGGATTAGAGGAGAATCTGAAATCTTAAGTCATAGCTGATGCTCTTCATTTGAAGGTCTAAGATTAATGAAAATATGACGAAGAAATGAGGTATCCGAGATCTGGCTTCTGAGTTTTTGATTAGGAGAGCTACCACTTTTTCTCAAGCTTGTACTATGGACACCTTCGAGGCTATCTTCATATTGCTTATCTATGGTCTAGCATTGTTCCCTAACATTGATAACTTTGTCGATGTTAATGCCATTAGAATCTTCTTAATTGGGAATCATGTTCCAACTCTGTTGGGTGACATGTACTTCTCCCTACATCTAAGGAATTCCAAGGGTAGTGGAACCATTGTGTGTTGCATCCCTCTTTTCTATAAGTGGTTTATTTCACACTTGCCTCAGACACCAGTCTTGTTAGAGAAAAAGCAATGTCTACGGTGGTCCTAGAGACTTATGTCTCTCACTAATGATGATATTACTTGGTATGGTCCTGTATTTGATGGTTTGAATATTATTGATAGTTGTTGTGAATTCTCTAATGTGCCTCTCATTGGTACACAAGGAGGAATCAACTACAACCCCGCTTTGGCTCGTTGTCAAGTTGGGTTCCCCTTGAAAGATAAACCTAATAACATTTAGTTAAAAGGTCTGTTCTATCAAGAGGGTCAAGATCCCCAAAACTTGAAGGGTAGGATGGTACATGCTTGGCATAGTATCCCTAGGAAGGGAAGATCCGAGCTTGGACCGTGCAATTACGTAGCTTTGGAACCTTACACTAGTTGGGTGAAGAAGAGAGCCTTGGAGCTTAAGATGTCGTATGCCTGTGAAAGACCTATGCCCATGGTTGTGGTTGAGCCATCAACTCTCCCTAACAAGGACGTAGAGGAGTTGGAAGACGCACTAGCTAAGATGGAGCAAGAGAAGGACCTTTGGGAAGAACGACTCTATGCTTTGAATCGAAAGCAAGTGGAGTTGCAACTTGATATGAAAGATAAGGATGCACTCATTGAGATCCTCGAAGAGTGTGCAGTTAAGATATATATATATATATATATATATATATATATATATATATATATATATATATATATATAGAGAGAGAGAGAGAGAGAGAGAGAGAGAGAGAGAGAGAGAGTTTCTTTTCCAACAATCTCTAGCCTTCCTATGTGAGGGTTACTTGCAGGACCGACTACAAAGTCCTGGACTTAGTGTTTGAGTGTATGATGTTTTAGTGGGCAATGTCTTTGAAATGTTCAAAAAGAAGTAAATATAACTCTTGGTGAGTTAGAAAGGTAGTAAACAGCAATGACAAGCGAAAATATAGTGAAAGTAAAGCAATAAAGTAAAGACAATTTGGTAAGTTTAAATGATTGATGAATATAAATGGAGGCAAAGGTACATTTTCTGTAGGGAGATGACTATTTTCTCGTAAACGCTTTGGTACTTCAAGTGTACTCCTACTACAAAGGCTAAAAATGCCACCCCCACCAATGATCCCTAATACTTTCTTAAATACTAATAAAAAGTAACCATCGGGGGTTACGAACCTATCTTGAGATGACACGTGTCGGACCACTTCTCCCATGTACGTAGATAACTGGCCACGTTTTTTGCCGTCTACGATCACCCTCACCATGGAGACACCCTTCGACTTCGACCGGAACTCTTGGTGTCGACCCATGGATTGTCCAACTTCTTGTCGATCTCATATCCCGACGGGCTTCCTAGTCGAGTGGGTTTTCCTTCTTTGGCCGAAGCCTTTGGGCCCCCCAAAAATCCCTTATCCTTGTCATTTGAGTTGCCAATTGCTAGTAGCTTTGCGTCGAATCTTAGATCAAAGGCCTCAAGATGGTACCCATTTGCTGAGTTAGCATATGTACCATTTCATGATTACTCTCGTTCATCTGCTATCTCATAACGACGACAGAACTTGACGTAAAAGTTGGGACCGACTAGGATGTCGATCAAAAACTTAGGGGTCGACCGAATGGGTTTGCCAAAGGTCCTCACCCCTGATAACGAGGGAATGGCGATGCTGATGTTTCGCAGTAAGTCGAACCGAGGTTATTGATAACGCGAAAACATATCAGATATTTGCCTTGATTTACACTCAAAGATCATACCATTTTAATTAATATTCCGATTATTCCACTAGTATTCAAGTTGTTTTTACAGGTATTTAAATCTCCAAGCATTAATGAGAAAAATGAAGAAAAGGAAGAAAAAGAAGAAGAAACAAATGAGAAAGCACAAGAAAAAGCAGAAACCAGAAATTGTTGATGTGACGACCGTCACAGGCTCATGACGACCGTCATGACCCAGCCTGTGACGACCGTCACAGGCCCATGACGACCGTCACGAGGCCAGAATTTGCGCTTTGAAACAGTTAATCACAGGCACCCAAACGTCCCTAAATTCCCTCCAACAACTTGACTCCCACGGATTCCTCATTCAAACAAAGTCTTCCTTAAATATCTCAACCACCAAGACCTAAAGGAGTACTATATAAAGGACCAAAGTTGGAAAAATTGGGAACGCCTACATTTACACGGAGGCCTGCATTTTACACTTACGCTCTGCAATTAATTTTGACAGCTTTCTAGCTTTTTAGTTTATTTTCTTTTCAACAACTTTGTTTCCGTTGCCTTAATTCATTTGCCATTCTTTTTAGAATTCCCCTTTTCCCTTTTTCTTTCTGTTTTCCAGTTAGCCATAGTAGTAGTTTCCTACACTGGGGAACTACTACACTTTATTTAATTTTAGTAAGCAATTTGTATCGAAGAAGTAGAAGCCTACCGACTTGTGGAGGACTGCTCAAATAATCTGAGATTCGCTATACTCTGTTACTTCGATTGCCAGGTTTTTATTAAATTATTATTATTATTGCCCAATTATTATTATAATTATGTTTTCCGCAATGTTGATCTGTTTATGCTTTGCGTTTACCTTATTTAACATGTCCGGCTAAATTACCGGTATCGGTATGTAGCAATTTAATTATATGGGATTTAATAATAATCGGTGAAAACTCTTTTTCTCAAACAATCTTTTAGGCTGAGGTTTTTAATTTAAATTTAATTAACTTTATCACAAAAATGTGAGAGACTATTTAATACGATTTTGCCACGAGAGTGGGAAATTAACTAAGGTGATAACCAACAATCGCGAGAGCGTGAGACTCGAGCTGGATAGTAAAAATTAGGCATTGAGTTTAAAAACAGCGAGAGCACTTTAAAAGAAATTAGAACTTATTTATTTTCAAAAAGTAATTTTAACTTCAAATGGGACAGCGAGAGCGTACATTCTGACTTAAAGCTATAGGCCGAATCAACAATCACGAGAGTGTGAGATAAAGCTTTTTAAATAAATATTTTCTACTGAGAGATATTTGGCATTTAAACTATTCACCGGTGACTTATCGAATCCCTGACAATTAATGCGTTGCATACTGATTCCTTCCATTAATTCTTTCTTAAAACTAAATTTCCCCTAGATTTAATATTCTGCACCCGAACTTCTATTAATCATTCCCTTAGCTAAACATAGTGACGTTAGTAACACTAGTTTGACCATAGGTCCCTGTGGGATCGATATCTTTTAAAACTAAAGCGATTGGACTGTGCACTTGCAGTTAAGTACCTGATAGACTATATTTTATATATAGTCAGATCAAGCATCAGTTATGCATACTTGCCATAAACTCAGTCGGCATTCCCAACATCCCGTGCATGGGGACCGTAAAACTGGGCATATATTTCCCAGAGGTTCCCATTGTTGTTGGTGTCGATGTTTGTGGATGACACGGTGTCAGAATTGGACCAACAAACACTGCCGAAACCATCGACGCCACACTATAACCGACATCAGCCGCATGAGACGTTGCAGTGTCTCCCTCCGAAGAAGTTTCTTCGTGTGGTCTAGGAGACGTCATTTTGCCACTGCATAATCGCATGCACCTAACACTGTCGACGTCCCACAGGGTGTGCCAGTTTATTTCTTTGCCAACAATCTCTAGCCTTCCTATGAGAGGGTTACTTGCAAGACCGACTACAAAGTCATGGACTTAGTGTTTGAGTGTATGATGTTTTAGTGGGCAATGTCTTTGAAATATTCAAAAGGAGTAAATATAACTCTTGGTGAGTTAGAAAGGTAGTAAAAAGCAATGACAGGCGAAAATATAGTGAAAGTAAAACAATAAAGTAAAGATGATTTGGTAAGTTTAAATGACTGATGAATATAAATGGAGGCAAAGGTACATTTTCCGTAGGGAGATGACTTTTTTCTCGGAAATGCTTTGGTACTTCAAGTGTACTCCTACTGCAAATGCTAAAAATGCCACCCCAATCAATGATCCCTAATACTTGCTTAAATACTAAAAAAAAGTAACCGTCGGGGGGTTACGAACCTATCTTGAGATGACACGTATCGGCCCACTTCTCCCATGTACGTAGATAACTGCCCACATTTTTGGCCGTCCACGATCACCCTCACCATGGAGATACCCTTCGACTTCGACCGAAAATCTTGGTGTCGACCCATGGATTGTCTAACTTCTTGTCGATCTCATATCCCGACGAGCTTCCTAGTCGAGTGGGTTTGCCTTCTTTGGCCGAAATTTGTCAACTAACAGAGAGGGCCAAAGGATTTATTTTCCTCTAGTATCCCTCAGTCTTATGGTACTTGGAAGAAGATCGTCGATTAGCTCATCACCGAAAAAGCTCATATGAAGATCGCTTATGAGTCAGAGATCAGACGCATTAGAAGGAAGTACACCCCCATAGCCAGTTCATCTGATGCAGTTGCTAGGGATCCTTAGGATGCTATTTTTCCTTTTCTCTTGTATTTGTATTTTGGTTTCTGAAATTGTACTCAGTGTAATCCTTCCAAATATTATGAATGAAAATGAGATTTTATGGTCAATTCAAATTGTCATTATTAATTATTATTGTTGAAATATTTGCAAACAAGACTTTATATGTTCCTTGAAAATAATAAAATCATTAAAACATTGCATTCATGCATCATTTGCATCGCAGATTTCTTGCATTCTAACCCTTCGGCCAGGTGTCTCATGATCTTTATCTTTATATCAGTCAAGTTGACGCATCAGTACAACACTCGTGCTAATCATCAACACAAGATGGATCAATTGGAGCAATAAAACTGTGAACTCAAGGAGGAAGTTGCTAGACTTATTGCTCTTATGGAATCTCTCATCAGAGCTCAGAGCCAGGCGACTCTAGTTCCTGTAGCTCCGCAACAACGGACAATTATATTTGAGATTACCTCAACGCCCGTGTCTGTGGCTCAAGTCAACCAACCTACACACTCCATACCTTCCGGATTCCCTTTGGGAATGCCTCAAAACTTTGTGCCTGAGGGTTATGCTCCTAACTTTGCTCCTATGTCGGCATCTCACTCGGTCATGTCTATTCCTTCTCCTGTTGTGCATGTCATGTCTCGTGTTGAAGAGACTATCTACCATTCTGAGTCGTCTGAAGGTCTAGATATGTACAAGAAGATGGGCGAAATGAAAGATCAGTTTCAAGAACTGAAGAAGGAAATGAAGACCCTGAGGGGAAATGATATGTATGGAAAGAGTGCTTATGATCTCTGTCAAGTTCAAGGTCCCTGACTTTGAGAAATACAAGGGGAACACTTGTCCTTTAAGCCATCTTATGACGTATGCCCAAAAGATGTCAACCCAAACAAACAATGACCAGATTCTCATTCATTATTTCCAGGATAGCTTGACCAGTGCCGCTCTTCGTTGGTACATGGGTCTGGACAGTGGTAACATTCGTACTTTCAATGATTTAGGTGAGGCCTTTATCAAGCAATATAAGTAAATATGGATATGGCGTCTGATCATGACCAACTTTGGTCTATGTCTCAGAGAGAAAAAGATACATTTAAAGAATATGCACAGATATGGAGGGAGTTAGCCGCTCAGATCAGTCCTCCATTGGAAGAAAAAAAAGATCTTTCTCAATAACTTGAGTTCATTTTACTATGAGCGTATGATTGCTAGATCTCCTAATGATTTCATTGAAATGGTGAACATGGGGATGCGTCTAGAGGAAGGTGTCCGTGAGGGAAGATTGTCTAGAGAGGAAGTGTCAACTAGTAAGAAGTAAGGGGGTGGTTTCTCGAAGAAGAAAGATGGAGAAACTAATTCAGTAATTGCGGAGAGGAAAAGGAAGCCTTATGTGAAGAAGAGTTCCATATCTCATCAGCATCATCAAGTGTCTTCTGTTATTCCAGTGTTTTCCAATAATGCAGTCGTTCAATCAACAACAGTCCAACCTCAACAACAGCAACAACATACTCATAATAACAATCATCATAAAAACAATCACAACAATAATCAGCACAACAACCATGAGAGGAAGAAGGTCACTTTTGACCCTATTCCAATGTCCTATGCCGAATTGTATTCGTATCTTATTATCAAGAATCTAGTTCAACCAAGAAGTTCTCTGCATATGCCCGAACCTCTGCCGTGGTGGTATAAGCCTGATCAGTATTGTGCCTATCATCAAGTGGCACCAGACCATGATATTGGGAACTGTTATCTGTTGAAATACGAGGTTCAATAATTAGTGAGAAGTGGGATGGTGTCCTTTGAGGACTGTGCGCCAAATGTTAAAGCCAATCTATTACCTGCTTATAGTAATTCCTCTATAAATATGGTGGACGATTCTCCCGGTGAGTACAGATTTTATGATGTTCGACCTATCTGAAGATCCTTGGTAGAGATTCACAAGACTTTGTGTCAGATTAGTGAATGTGAGCATGATCATGACGGTTGTATCATTTGCAGCGTCAACCCACGTGGGTGTGTGATTGTGAAGAGGGATGTTGAAAGGTTAGTGGATGAAGGTTTGATTCACATTAACCAAGCTAGAAATCTGGATGATGACGTGAATGTGATTGTTCCAGTTTTCAAAACTCTTGAGCGGGTGGTGATTCAGTTTGATAGTAGTAAGAGAAGAAGTAGATCGGTATTGCCGTTGGTGATATGGTTGGCGGGCCCAGTCTCATACACATCGATAAAATTGTGTCTTACAAGTATGATGCTACTATGATTAAAGATGGGCAAGAGGTTCCTAGATAATTCAGTAGTAAGCATTGTTGATGTTGTCAAGGTGACCCAAAGCGGTCGAGTATTCAGTCTGGTATTCCCGAAGGATGTTGAGAATGTCGTAGTTGTAAAGAAGGCCGAGGTGGTTGTTCCTTTGATTGATCCTGTTAATACTCCAATCTGTCAGTCTGGTGAGTTTAGCAGTTTGAAGATTAAGGATGATAATGATGAGGTACTTGGTCTGATAAAGAAGAGCGAGTTTAACGTCGTGGAGCAGCTACTCCAGACACCCTCCAAGATTTCTGTTTTATCTCTGTTGATGAACTCTGTGGCACACCGTGAGGCTTTGCAGAAAGTTCTTGAGCAAGCCTACGTTGAACATGATGTTACGATTGATCAGCTCGATCACATTATTGCTAACATTTCTTCGTGCAACAATATGAGTTTTTGTGATGAGGAGCTTCTAGAAGAAGGCAGGTATCATAATCTGGATCTCCACATATATATGAATAGTAAGGAAGATGCCTTGTACAATGTATTGGTAGACACAAGTTCATCTTTGAATGTTCTACCCAAGTCTACTTTCGCTAGGCTATCTTATCAAGGAGCACCAATGAGATATAATGGTGTGATTGTGAAGGCGTTTGACGGTTCTCGCAAAACCGTCATTGGAGAAGTTTACCTCCCAATTAAGATTGGTCAGAGGGATTTCCAAATTACTTTCTAGGTAATGGATATCCACCCAACCTATGGTTGTTTATTGGGTAGGCCATGGATTCATGAAGTAGGTGTTGTCACGTCGACTCTACACCAAAAGCTCAAATTTTTCAAGAATGGGAAACTTGTTATTGTTGGAGGTGAGAAAGCATTATTGGTAAGCCATTGATCGCGTCTGACTGATATGTCTATAGGATTCGTGAGTGCAAGTGCACAGTTGTATCGTGTAGTTATAAAGATTATCGAACCCAAAGGACTAATAATCGAACTTACCGTTATCTAATGTTACTATGTAAATCTAAGGCTAGGGATCTCTCTAGGAGTTGAGGGACGAAGAAAGTTAACTACTAACGAAAATAGAATATTAATAAAAATATTTAATATCGGGATATCGTTATGTAACACATCAAACTTAGGGGATTTGATAGATAGTTGATGTAATCTTAAACATCAAAATATTCTTCAGTAGAAATTATTTATTTAAAAGACTTTGTCTCACACTCTCGTTTTTATTGACTCTGACCATACTCTTAAACCAGAATGCTTCTCTCTCTCTGTCTCATTTGAATTAAAAGTAATTTTTGGAAATAAATAAAGTCTAATTAATCCTAAAGCGCTGTATTTAAGATTAATGCCTAGTTTCAGCTATCCAGTTAAAATCTCAAACTCTCATTTTTATTGACCGTAACCTTTGTTTGCTTTGTACTCTCATATGAAAAACACTTTTGAATTAAGAACAAGAAACTATAACCGGAAAATAATATTTTATTCAAAAGCCAACACCAATTATTTACGAATCCCTTCGTTTCAACGATCTTTACATACCGATACCGATTGGTTTAGCCGGACATGGATCCGGGGACAAACATGATATTTCTGATAATTAAGCATACGATAAGGCATAAGCAATTAAAATGACAATTAAAATAAAACCTGGAATATAAACCGAAAACTTGGAATGAATGTTGATTCTTGAATTCAAACAATGCCGACACGTTTTGGCAATTGGGTACACCGTTACAATCAAATTCAGTTGCTTAAAACAAAAATTGTGATAGTCCCCGACGTGGAGAATCTATTACTTTATAGGTAAATATTTGCCTAAGAAATACTAACAACAAAATCTGACTAAAAAAATGCACCCCTGGTCTCTAAAGACCGAAGTCTATATATACTCCCCACTCCTCCTTAAAAGTAGCCTTGAATATCTACTAGTGGGGAGCGGTTTGTTGAATGAGCAAAAACCGAACGTGGAGAAAATTGTGGAGAATAACAAGGAGGACTGGGTTGGTGGAGGATGCCACAACCCTAATTTGATCACGTGGCGGGCTCCACTTTCATGTGTGGTGGGCACCATATTCATGTAATATGGTGGGTGCCACCCTTCATAAATCCTTGTGGCGAGCGCCACTCTCCCATGTGGTGGGCTCTACATTCTTATAATGTGGTGGGTGCCACCACTCTTTATTTTTCTCCATTTTCTTCCCTTTTTCTTTCCTTTTTGCTATTTTCCCCTTTGCTTGCATAGATATCTCTTATTCGATAAATACCTGAAATAAACATAAAATACAGCGTGATACTATGGAAAATCAATAAAAAGCAATGCATGTTAATTCAAATATACGATACATTTTCGCGCTATCAAACTCCCCCATACTTAAACCTTTGCTTGTCCTCAAGCAAATGTTGTGTACATGAATAATTGCGTACATGAATAAAAGAGTTTTGTAAATTTTTTGTAGCATACAGTATCAAGACTTGTGAAAAACTCAATTGCATTCAGATACTCATTCTAGCCTACAAATTCTACTCCGATAAGGAATTGCATCAACAAGTACTAACTTCCACACTAAGGGTATCGTTGGAACACATAGTCGCAATCATGAAATCATAAGTCTCCCTCCTATACAAACTAATCTGAATCATGTCATCATGCTAAGCCTACCTTACTAATCCTTATTTTTATCCTTTTTCATTCTAGTGAAATCACATTAAGCCCGTTATCCTTTCACATTCATAGCAAGATAATCTGTTAGCGACTATGATCTCATCATTATTTCTTTCTTTCTTTTTCGCACTTTGGCTCAAATAACAGTTAAAGATGGTTATATCATTGGGTTAAATGATCGGGTGAGGGTCACCTAACTTAGAAGGAACAACATTTTTCATACATTTTGTCAATCTTTTTCTCTTTTAAGCCTGATATCATACACTTATTTGCATCAACTTCTTGCGTAGTGTGTGCTTAGGATGGTGCTGACTGCTAGATAAACTACTTAAGGAATATTAAAGGATGGAATTTAAGGCTACGACATGACAAGTACTCAAATAGCTCTTATACTTGGGAGATTTAAGATGTTAAAATGGTATCGATCTTGTAAAGTTTTTTTATAGTTTATAATTTTCAAAAGATGTACTGTGTTTCTAAGTCATGATTTTTGCAAAAATTTGGTATGGCTTGAGCAAATGGGAGAATCAGTAAACAACGGAAACCACGCATAAAGACTCGACAATGCAATGATATTTGACTCAACCAACACTTATCAATTTAACAAAGAAAATAACAAAAGGAAATAACAATAACACTTAACAATTTAACAAAGGAAATAACAATAATTTAAATATAACTAGAAAGCGATAAATAAAAGCGGTAAAGCTTCCTCCACCATACTTAAACCGAGCATTGTCCCCAATGCAACGACATAAGATAGGAAAGAAAGGTAGAACCTGGATAGCCTGCTACAGGCGCCTTCTGCCACGTGTTCGTCCACATCCACCATTTCCAGGATGGTGAGTTGGCGTACCCACATAAGAGGCCTATTCTTGTAGATCTTCCACACGCACTGTCAATGCCGCCATTTCATCGATCAAACCAGACATGTGCTATTTAGTCATGAAAGTGTAATCATACTGGTCATGCTGCACCTGACGAAGGATTTGCATTATTTCTGTTTGCTGAGCTTCCATGTTTTGGATTTGTTGGTCGCGCTGAGTGTCTAATTCTCTATGCCGCAGCAATTCAACATAAATGTCATCAAGATTGGCAGGTGCGACATTTCTTCTTTTGGGTCTTTGGCTGGATGATGTACTGTCGCATCACGCGAAAAACCGGCGGGAAAACAAGAACAACAGAGCCGCCACCGTGCGTTATTTATCCCAAAAGAGGGAAAGGAAACGCTCAGAGTAAACCTAGGAAAGAACATGGTCTCGTGACCAAAGAGGATGGGTTCGGGAGCCGGTTATGCGAAGGGAAGGTATTAGCACCCCTACGCATCCGTCGTACTCGACGGGATCCACGCACAAAAGGAAGGAAAATGGTTGCTAAAACACTGCTCATACACACACACATTGGCTGAAAGAGACACAAGAAACTGACTGAAACTGACTCGGCAGGATACCGCATCCTGGGCCTACTTAGTCTATCAGGCATAGACATCAGAGTCGAAGTAGTTCGGACTGGGGGAAACGACACATGCTCGCTAGGATATCGCATCCTATGCATACGTATCTTCTCGGACGAGAGAAGAATCAGAGCATTCGTAGCTCAGCTGACACGCGCACAAACAAACACAGGCAAAGGCAAACGTGGAGCCCGACTGCCAATCACTGGACTTACATCAGCATCCGAACCAAAACACACGCAAGGAGGCAAACGTGGAGCCTGAATGCCAATCACTGGACTTACATCAGCATCCGAACTAAAACACACGCACACTGGAACCCAAATGCCACTCGATGGACTTACATCGGCTTCCAAGCACACAACAACACAACAAGTTAATAGGGAGTCGGGGACTCGAGCCTATAACTGTCAAGCACACACACAAACAAACAGACAACAGATTGCTAAGGAGTCAGGCACTCGAGCCTAGCAACTGTCAAACAACACACACAAACAAACAGACAACAGATTGCTAAGGAGTCAGGCACTCGAGCCTAGCAATTGTCAAACAACACACACAAAAAAGAAAAAGAGCGCCCGGAGAGATCAGCTCAATCTCCTGCCTACATACTTCATCTGGTGTGAAGATCAGGGCGATGTAGTTCCCCTACGGAGGGATAAAGGACTAGCCTAACCAGATAACAGAGGGAGACACAACTAGGGAGACTACGACTCGAGCCTAGATGTTGTCATGCAAATCATCCCTAAGTTAAGGTTTCTAGCTAACTGGCACAGGGAGCCAGCCTATCCTAGATATGACTTGCACAGGAAGCAAACCACACCTACACTTAACTTGCACAGGAAGCAAGCCAAGCAAAACCTAACTTGCACAGGAAGCAAGTCAAACAATCCTAATTTGCACAGGAAGCAAGTCAAACAATCCTAACTTGCACATGAAGCAAGTCAAACAATCCTACAAGCACAGATAGCACAGGTAGCACACACTATATGCACACAAGTGGCTCAAACAAGGGTTAGGTTTTAGTCGAGGGGTCATATCAACCTCAACAAACAAACCTCTGGAACTGGGTAAATGTGCTCTTAACCTTGCCATTGAGGGGCTAAGGTGAAGCAGATGAAAGGTGAGTGAAGATAAGACTTCACAGCTCTTATCCCTGGCCTGGGAGAGCTTAAGACAAGAGCGTGTGGGTTCAGAAAGTGGGAACCCTTCTACACATTTGAAACTGACTCAACTGTACAATTGTACAAGATCTTGGGTTTGTATCTGCAATGCATCAACACAGTGGTGTGAGCAAAGCAGATGACACACTGAATAGCAGGGGATAGGTTGCTTATCCCTTGGGTTCTGCCAATTGCCTCTTCACTTAGGAGGACTTTGACTCTATGCAAGGACAAAATTAAACATCCACAAACATTGCCTCTTAAGGAGGACTTCAGACAGTTGCCTGGCCAAGTAACAGGCCAGGTCTTCCAGACTACATGAAGTTAGGAAGTTACCTCAATGCAAATTGCTTATACAAGCAAAGCAAAGCAAAAAGTTCACAAGGAACTAAGCAACTAAAAGCACCTGAAACAGTCAAGCAGATGTTAGTATGCAACTTCAAACAAAGCAAGAAGAAACAGAGGTCAACAGTTAATTAGAGGCCAAATGGATGTGCAAGGCACAAGGCTTAAGGCATGTGAGCCAAGCCACCTACAAAACAAACAAGTTAGACAATGATTTTTAAGCAAGCTCAATCAAAAGAATTGGTCTCAATGGCCATTTGATGGTCAACCTGAAAACACAAGCTCAAAGGTGAGTAACAGGACCTCTAGGACAAGCCTAGGGTCAAAAATGAATGGGAAAGTCAAAACAGCAAAGGGAAAGCATCCAAAATCATGTTCAAACCATTAAGAAACACAACCAATTGGGTTCACATTCATATCAATCATCATCATCATTTCATGAACCATTTAGGTCAAAGTATAGCAAACAGAAGCTCATAGGAGTCAACAGCAAGACTTAACTCAAAAGCAATCTTAAACATTTCCAAAAATCATCAAATAAATCATGATAAACCACAACCCATAGCATGGTAAGCATGTCAAATTTCATCTCATTTGGACAAGTGGAAGGCAGTCAATGAAAATCAGAAAGTCAAAGCAATTTTGAACATGCTCAAAGAAGTCAACCAAACATGCATCCACTTAGAAAAATCATAAATCAGAGATGGTGTATGATAAATGAATGGGACTAAAACCATGGCAAAGATGAGGATGTCTAGTTATCTCATGTAAAATTTCATGTCCATCTAATAAAGTATGAGAATTTCACAAATGAAATGGGAACATGTATCACACAAGGTCAACATTTTGGTCAACAGGGGAGAAAATCTCAAACAATTAGGAAATGCCACAAATAATTCCAAGAAAATTCACATGTAAACTAGACATACAAGAGTAGGTTCATGCAAAAAATCAGATCAATTGGAGGTCAAGAAGCATGGTAATGAAAATCATGAAGTTGGACATCAATGGTGTGACACAAATTGTCACACCCTAATTCAAAAAATCATATCTCACAAACCAGCAATGATAAATTCACAAACTCTACACCAAAATCACCATGAGTGTGTCTAGTTTAAGCACAAACAATTTGGGAGCCATTGGATAAAGTATCATCATTTCACAAATGTTTTGGCAAGATGTACAAAAATTGGTCACATGTCACAAACCCTAGCACCATTTAAAATTCGACCATGCAAAAATTCTGGAAAATATATGACAAAAAACTAGAGATCAAGATGGACATGATGCAAAAATTCCCAATGAATTTGGAATTAAAATGAGGAACTTATGATTTTTCAAAGTTTGAGTAATTAAATGAAATAAATATTGAAATGAAAAATGAATTAATTGATTATTGGAATACAAAAAGACAAAGGACGAAAACGCCCCTCGCTGAGTATGAAACTCAGCGTTTCATTAAAGGGAAGGGGGGGTCAACGCTTGGTCAGCGAACACAAGGGCCAATGGCAGCGCTCCTTTTTAATATATATTTTATAGAAGGCGTTTAAATAAATGAATTGGCATTGCGCCCCAGTGGTAAAACACTTGGTATTTGAAGCTTTGAGGCAAAGGTCTGGGGTTCGAATCCCCCTCGCCCCAGGCCTTTTGGCATTTATTTGGCTTATTGCTTAATGGCTTGGCTACAGTAACGAAAGAAATGCCCAGTACGCAAAATTCCCAGCATCAAATGGCAGAAAAAAAACTTACAGTAGCAACATATCCATCAAACCCAGGTCAAAATTTTTTTTTTCCAAATTCAAGAATAAACATATCAATGTGTACATCTAAGCATATATATCAATAATACAACCATCATTTTTATTAACTCATACCAACAAGGACAAACACAGCACAAACATATTCCATCATCAAACTTAAACATGGCATAACTTTCAAAATATCCAACCATTTTTAGTGGTTCAAGTTCCAAAATGACCAACTTAAAAAGCTCTACACAAAGCATATCATTATTTCAAGAAAGGAGAGACTCGAATCCTTACTTGTTTTTGAAGAAATCCACGAAACAGTGTTGTTTGTGTGTTTAATGGTGAAACAGATGTTCTATGGCCCTTCAAATGATGGATGATGATTGATTTTTGGCTTGAAATGGCTTGGTGAGGTTGCAAACAGTTTCTGCCATTAATGACACCTTGGAAAAAACAGTCCACCAAGAGCTCTTACAGTTGAAGAATGGTGGTGAAAATAGGCTCAAAAGGTTGTATGGATGTTGTTTTAAGCAAGGCCAGGTTTGGTTCTTTGGAAGTTCTGGACAGAAAATGATAAATGGCCAAGAATGAGTTTCTTAGCATGAGTAAGTTTCTGCTTAGACCAAGTGATTTTGTGTGGCTGCTACTGGTTTCTAATGACAGAAAATGAGGTTCAAAATCTCTGTTTTGTGGTACAAGGCATGGCCCATGGATATGTGGGATGTGGTGGTTGCATTTGTACTTTCTTCCCAATTTCAAGCAAGCAAGGAATGGCCTTTTTTTTCTGTTGGTTTTAGGCTGCAACTGAAGTTTCAAAATGACAACAAATGATGTTTTAAAATTCTGTTTAAGAGTACAAAGCATGGCTTATGAAAGTATGGAGTAGAATGGGTGAAAGTGTACTTTTGGCCAAATTTCAAACAACTAGGGCATGGCTGCATGTACTTCATGGGAATGGGCTTCCAACAAGTTTTAAATAACATTTCTGAACATATTCCAATGGCCAAGTGGTAAAAAAAATGATTATATCAAAAAGTCAACCCTTGGTCAAACTTGAATTTAAATGAGACAAGTCAAAAAATGCCATTTTGATTGGTGAAGTTTTGGCTCATGAAATTTATATTTTTGGAAAGAGGGGATCAAATGTGACTTGTAGGAAAAAACCCCACCAAAATTGGCCAAATGGTTTGAGAGATATGGCCTTTTGAAGTCCAAGATTTTGTGAAAACGATTCGATCATAACTTGCCAACCACACATGGGAATTGAGAGTTCTTGGACTTTTTGGAAATGGGAGAACAAGATCTTCAACTTTCATGTTGGGCAAAAATTCATTTGAAGCTTGTATCATGATGTAAGTTTGAGGATCAAGACTTTCCATTTTTGGTAAGTTTCAGTTACAGGTCCAGTTTCCATTTTTGGAAATTTCTGATCTGGCTTCAAATTCTTCCATGATGGTGTTTGACATGATATATGAGGCCTATTTGGACATGAATGAGACCTCTCAAACCGATTTCCATCATCAAATCACTGATTAAATGGACAGTTGACCAACAGTTGACTTTTAGGGTTTCTGACTGACTGTGCACTGACTGATGACTTCTGAACATCCAATCTTTGACCTAATCACTTCAAATGGATCCCCAAGTCATGTGAACATGTTGGACCAACCCTAGGGCCTTGGCTCCTTGAGAATTGTGCTTGCTTGCTTGGTTGACTGATCTCCTGATCAGTTTGACCTAATTTCTTGATTGGCTTGCACTTGAGGCAAAAAGGCAATGCAATGCTATGCAATGGACCATGATATGCTATGACCTAATATGAAAATGTATGTACAAGAAGCAGGTGCAAATTTGAGGTGCTACAGCTGCCCCTATTCAATCAGCTGGGAACCCGAACGGATGATAGCAACGGCTGTCAGACTTTCAGGGTAAACAGGGATTGAATACCAAGAACCGTTGAATTTGCACAATACAGGGATCCACCAATGGAAACGTCCACTGGGATTTGATATTTATTACTGGGTATATATTTTTTTGGTTTTGTTTTCAAAGGGTACGGCCACATCCAGACATCTCAACGATGGTGAACGGGAACAAGAATCACAACTAGATGCCAACGGACAACTAGGAAAAACTCGACGTTTATCGGGACCAACGGAGAGGTAACCAGACATTAATGAATGACTGGACGAGATACAACCATATGTCAACGGACGTAATGGGAAAAAACTCAACGTTTACCAAGACCAACGGAGAGGTAAATCCACGTGGGGACAGGTACAACTAGACGTCATAGGACGAAATAGGAAAAACTCGACGTTTATCGACACCAACGGATGAGGAAGAATCTCTGGGGAGAGTGAACACAACCAAATCATCAACGGATGACCGGGAAAAAACTCGACGTTTATCGACACCAACGGAGAGGAGAATACTTCACTAGGGAAGAAGGACACAACCAAATCATCAACGGATGATCGGGAAAAACTCGACGTTTACCAAGACCAACGGAGAGGTAACCAGACATTAATGAATGACTGGGAGGGATACAACCAAATCATCAACGGATGATCGGGAAAAACTCGACGTTTATCGACACCAACGGAGAGGAGGAATACTTCTTCGATTTGAAAATCGGAAATTGGCCTGAACGCCACGAGTACATCGACCTGATCGTCGGAAACTCCTTCGGTCTGAATACCGGAAAATTGGCCTGAGTGCCATGAGTACATCGACCTGATCGTCGGAAACTCCTTCGGTCTGAATACCGGGAAATTGGCCTGAGTGCCATGAGTACATCGACCTGATCGTCGGAAACTCCTTCGGTCTGAATACCGGGAAATTGGCCTGAGTGCCATGAGTACATCGACCTGATCGTCGGAAACTCCTTCGGTCTGAATACCGGGAAATTGGCCTGAGTGCCATGAGTACATCGACCTGATCGTCGGAAACTCCTTCGGTCTGAATACCAGAAAAACATAAGACATATTATCTATAGCCGTCAAAACGTAGGTAATACACTCGCATGGAAGATTATCCATAACCGGGTTGTAGGTTGTTAAATGAACAAGCGACCGAAAAGAAAGGCATCTGGGTACCAGACTAGGTATGCAAAAGATGACCAATCAAAAGAGGATAAAGTTGCTTATTCGGAGCAAGTATCCAAAAAGAAGGGGAAGACCCAATGGGGACAATACTGCTCGATCAAGGCAAGTATCCAGAGGGGAAAGAATATCAATATCACAAACCGGATACTGATAACTGCAAAGAGGGGATTACATCTACCGGTTAGTAGGCAGAAAACCACGGAAAAATAACCAGTCATGCATAGGATGAACACACAGGGTTAACTCCACCAAGGGGATGAAAGTGGGATTTTACAACTACCAGCTAGTAGGCAGAAAACCACAAAGATAGGACTTACAGCTACCGGTTTGTAGGTAGAAGCCAACAAACGAATCTACTGAGAGACAGAGTGAGAAAAAAGGATTTACAACTACCGGGTAGTGGGTAGAAGACCGTAAAGAGAGGACTTACAGCTACCGGTTCGTAGGTAGAGGCCAACAAATTCCGCTGAGGATGAAATGAATGAGTGCCGGTTAGTGAGCGACTATTCATTTATGCCCCAGGGCAGCACAAGAGATAGTCAACAAGAAGCCAATTTAGGATCGATCCAAAAAGGCAGACTGAATCAAGACTCATCCTAATGAGGAAAGAACTCAATAGGGAAAACCCATCCCATCAGGGAGGGAACGGAAGCAACCGTCATCCACGAGGATGTATCTCAGTGGGGAAATGGCAGGAAAAGATTGACACTTTCTGCTTAAGGGGTAGACTCTACATGGAGAGATCAGACACGCCCATATCTGCTTAAGGAAAAAGACCCAAGCTGGCAAGACGCTAACAATTGGGGAGTAACACTGCTGGGGATACCCACTCGACTGAGGAATCACTTGTTGGGAAAACACCAACCTCTCAACCATGCTGATGAACCCAATCCTGAAGCCGATCCAATGGCACGATGCAAAATTCTTTCCAACAACCCAAACTCGGTTGGTCACCACGGCCTAGGGCTAATGGATATGCTTGCTATGTTGAATGAAATGGTCCGCCTCTGCCGGGGATACGGTCTGGTGAGGTTTCGAACATATGAATGCATATGTTTGATTTTTCTATGGCGTAATGCTCCATTTATGAATAGGAATGCTACGCGATTTTTTTGAGGATGCGATGATTACTATATGCAAAATGCAAATGAACCCTGGCTAGGGAGCCGAAATGATCAGATACTCTGACTCTGTGGGGAGACTCCTCTTGGGGAAATATTCTGCGGGGAACTCTGCTTGGGGAATAGTAAAGCGACTTCACTGGGAGGAAGACTCAACCAATCTTCAGATAGGATAAACCCTGCTTCGGAGAATGTCTGTTACTCCGCTAGGGATAACCCACGCGATCCATAGGTAGAATCGACTCAGCTGGGGATGCCGATATCAGTCTACTACAGAAACCCGCCCAATCCACTGGTAGGATGAACTCTGCTGGAGAAATAAATGCTACTCCACTAGGGACGACCCAACCAAACCATATGTAGGAGAATCACTGCTGGAGATGTATTTCATGAGACCCGCTCCACTCGGGGAACTTGCTGAGGAAAAAACCACACCATTCTGCTGAGGAGAACGATCTTAGTGGAGAGAACAACCATAGTGGTGAGGGTAACAACTCTGTTGAGGATGATAACACGTCATATCATACTGGAGATGAATTCCCCCAAACCTGCTTAGGATAGGCACTCACGGCCATACTGGAGATAATAGCATCACAAAACCAATTGTTGGGGAACACACCAACAGTCTACTGATAAACTCCACTAGGGACTCCCGGGGAAAATAACTGCCAGGCGCTCAGCGGGGATTCTCAACTGGGGAAATCTGCAAGCATAGGCCTGCTGGGGAGAAGTAATCCTTAGATCTGCTGGGGAAAGAAGGTACTGTCTACAGGCATCTCTGCAGAGGAAATAACTCTGATAGCTTCAATACTGGCTTGGGCTGGGGAGACGTCCTCCACCCTGAGAAACATTCTGCCCCTGCCCCTGCTGGGGACGTGATAACCTTCAGGCTTGCTGAGGAGACAACGATCTCGAATCTGCCAGGGAGATCACACTCCTAATCCTCTGGGGAGATACAGCTTGTTTGACAGGGATGTCGGTCGATTCGTCGAACACTGGTATCCATCATCCACCCATAGTGTCGACTTTCCACTCTTAAGAACTCCCAGGCTCTTCTGGACTTTTCTGCTCCATCATCTTGTATTCCCAACTCGTCCGTACTTCACGGAGGTTTGAACTCTTGGGATTCACACATACTTTCCAATCATCAGACTTTGAAGAGTCTTCTTGATTAACTTTCCAGGATCGTTGTCGTAATCCTTCACCGTCTTTTCACGGTTCAACTATCCATTGCCCCTGATCGGGCTCTGCAGATACTTCTTGTCAAAAGGGTCCATATTACCACTGGCAAGTGAATGAAGATGTCTAACAGCACCTGCACAAGAGATCGTCAGATAAAAACGTGCCCCAGGTATGCCCCCGGTGTTCTGATATTTCAACACTTAGGTCACTCAGACTTCCAAGTAAGATTTCCAGATTTCAATCTCACGAGCATGCATCAGAAGGGACCTCTATGTTTCAAAAATGCAAATATTCTTATCAAAATGAATAGATGTTTTCGTAATCAAAACAGTAATGACACAAAAACAAAATTTATTTGATCGAACACACGCTTTATTTGACTGGAATAAAAGATGGCTCACAATTGAGCAACACACAGGAAGCAAACCCTGGAAAGAGGTGATTGCACATAAAAGAAAAAATCTATCCTAATGGCAACGTGAAACTGTGATCTCATCGGGTTCCAACTCAGTTACACCTCGTATGTCCTCAGGACTTTCCGCACCTTCTGTCTTCTGAACAAGACGCTTCCGATCGGTCTCTGTCGGAGATTATCCAAGTCATCATGAGCACAAATGATCATGCTAGACGCAGTTGTTCGTTTCATTCCCTCTTTTGCCTGGACCGCCCTTTCGGGTTTCAGTCCACCGGGATACCCTTTTTTTTGCCCAAGTCGCCCTTGCGGGTTTTCAACTTGCCGGGTGTACAGTTCTTTTCTTTTATTTTTATCCCTAACTTTTTCCCGAACCTTTCTCTTTTTCTTGGTTCGCCGGGATGCCCATTTTTTGCCTGGACTCTTTATTCTTTTTTTTTTGTCCAGCGGGTTTCTTTCACGAAGTATTTTCTAACTGCGTCCGCCCTCACAGTGGATGGAAAATCGTCGTCATCCGTGGTTGTAAACAACAAGGTTCTGTCAGATGGGACCCTCTTGACCACGAATGGACATTCATAACTGTTTGTCCCTTTGCCCCACAATCGTCTTGAGGAGGAAGGATCCTTTTCAACCAATTCTTCCACGCGGTACGCGCGAGGTCACACTTCTTGGTTAACAACATGCTTCGTTCACTGGGTACAGCTGCCCCATGCCAGGTAACTGTCAGCCCTTTCCTTCAGCTGGGCTCAACGTGTCATTCCGAGTCTTTATCCATTCAGTCTTCTCTGATTTCTCATATTTCTGTGAGGAAGACACCGCCCCAAGTAGATACACATCCCTAGGTTCAATATCCAGGATACAGACTTTATGTTCAGATACCATTGTTGGTGCAACCAACTGTGATCCGGGAAGCACTACCTTATTCACCTCATCTCCTTCCCCCTCAGACATCGGAATCCGTTCGGATTCGGGGTCAGACCCCTCCTCCGGGATCAGTCACTCTCAACCTTTCGATTTGAGTACCTCGAGATGTCCTCATCAGGGACCTCAAACTTCCTTGGTTAATAACCTTTCCATGGGTTGCTACTAGCTTCTCAAACACCTATCTGATTAGATCCATTTTGGACATCCACAAAGCGGTATGAATCAGCATACACTGTCTCAGTCGGCGAGCAGCCTATGCCAAAGTACATCAAGTTTTTCGAACAGCGAGTGTATTGTTTCACAGTCGATAAACTTTTTGCTTAGGTAAATTGCATACTCTTTTCGACAAGACTAGTCATGCTGACTCAATACGCGCCTCGTAGACCCCTCGAGGGTTATCAAGTACCGGATTAACAGTTATTTCTTTGGGAAGCATCGGAATCAGAAGTTCCTGCAATTTATCCTTTTTTTTTTTTTTTTTAGCAGGATCGACCTCGATTCCTCTGATTCGCTCACAACAAGCCTCGGTAGCTTGATGGACAGCACCCCATAAGTGCACTGATTCAGACTCAAAAGTATGAGTTATCTCAAACGGTCAAACAACTTGCCCCAAGTCTACCGGATGCCCCTGTTCTGCTTGGGACTTCGCCATCATGTCATCAACATGGCTTTTGTTTTCACGATGAATCATATCATGAAACAAAGTCACCGTAGACCTCTGATACGTGGCACCGGCCTAATGTGACGGAACGACATCAACTTAGAACAAGAAGGTGCCCCTTGTGTGATGGACTTGATTTACTTCATACCATCTGGCAACAATTCAATCTGGTCTGGGCCAAGAAGCCATCCATGAAGATAAACACTGAGACCTGAGCCATATGATCAACCAATACCTCGTTGTGATGTACCGGGAATCCATCTTTTGGATTAGCTCTGCTCGCATTTGATAGTCTATTCACACCTTCTCTCTTTCTCATCCTTTGTCGGCCTCAGCTTTTGCTTTCTAACCTCGGCGGAGCTTGGAGTAACAATCTTGAATCGCTCCTCGTGCGGTTGAATCACCCTCTCCTCTTGTTTCAATGACCTGGCTAATTCCAGCAAATCACAATCTTCTTCGCCTTTTTCTCTGGCATGATAGATCGAATTGTCGAAGTCATACAGAGGTGTAACCAAATCGTTATCGGTGAGATCAGGAGAGTAATCACTTTGGAACGAGACAAAATCAAAAGGAAAGAGAATGAAAAAAAAACGTTGCCATTTTTATTTGTTTTTTTCTTTTTTTTTAAATTGCAAAATTAAATGAAAAACAGGGAACACCGCTTTTAACCACAAAAACATCCATTCATTACTGATGCAAAATGTTGCATAATGAAACACATGAGATGGCCCTTACAATGGACCATTACGTTTCGGGCAAAACGTATGGCTTTCATGCAAACAAAAATTTGAAAAACAAAAATACTACTCTTCAGAATGAGTGACAGTGATGCTTTTGGAGTCCTTCCAGTTTCCTGGTACACACGACTTTATCCATGACTCGAGTTCGCGGTCGCTGTCAACATCTTCACCCACTGAACGGGCATGACCAGGATCCAACATTCCTGCACTGACGAAGGTGTACGGCGGACGACATCCTCTGTTTGGTCTAGACGACTCTAAATCCGGCTGATAACCGACCCCAAACATGTCTGCTTTTACCACGATGTCAATGATCCTTCCCCAGCCTTGCGCCTCTTTGTTTTTCACCACTTCCAGAGCTTGTTTATAAGAAGAAATGGACAACTTCTTCTCTTTCTCAGCAACAAGGGCCTTCTCTACCTGGACGGTTTCAACTGCCAGACGGGGTGCTCCACACCTTACATCGTCCATTTCTACTTCCTTCATCTTCTGGGTCGTGTCTTTCATCAATACACTTCCCTTTATGGTGACGATCGCACAAGAATTATCACTAACAGGGAAAACTCCATCCTGCTCCAGAGGTTTTGGGACCACGGTCATTGGAACCTTTAGCTGATCCTCCTCAGTCATCTCCAATCCTTTCTTGGCCTTCTTCACCATCTTAACTTTTACAGGACCCCTTCTGGGCGCAGGGTTGACATCCCCCTTCATAATCTGGGCCAAGTTAATGGTCTCGGAGTCCACCATGTCCTGGACGACATGCTTAAAAGCTCTACAGCCCT
Organism: Lathyrus oleraceus; assembly: GCF_024323335.1. NCBI lineage: Eukaryota > Viridiplantae > Streptophyta > Magnoliopsida > Fabales > Fabaceae > Lathyrus > Lathyrus oleraceus. The sequence goes on from NC_066583.1 coordinate 633,381,601, forward strand.
CAATGTTGTGTCCGGGTGCCCCAGAGTGAAACTCGCACTTGGCATTCTCATCATAGTTTGGTGGCCTCTTCTGCCGTTCTATGGGAATCAATATCCTTGGCCGTACCAACGCAAGATCCATCAACCTTTGGAACAGATGGGCGTATGTCACGGGTGGTTCCTCAAACTGACGATCCTCATTCTTCTTCTTCACCTGGTTCTTAGCTCCTGGTGTTTTCTGTTGAGGTGGCAGTTGTTGCTGTTGAGCAGGTGGATTGCTGACAGGAGTGATTACAGTGGCGGCATAAGGATGATAACGATCTTTACTACGTTCTTTCTTTGCAGGCACACCAACTGGCTCAACTTCCCTCTTGAACGGACCACTGTCGGAGGATTTCCTTGCTACAGTACTAGAAGGTTTGTTCACTTCGGAGGACGGAGCCTTCCCCTGAACCTTCTCCACTATCAGCCATTTCTCGATCCTTTCCAATCTTTCAGACATGGCTTTCTGTCCCAAGACAAGCCCTTGCACAACACTGAACAACTCCCTCATCATCCCTTTCAGTTCAAGGATATCGGCGTTGAGAAGATCCATCAGCTTGGATTTGTTGACCCCCAGCAGGTTATCTGAACAGGCGAGCTATGTGCACTGGTTGAATACTGAAACCTACAAAACAGCAAACGGGTTAGTATGACTCACACATGCAATGTCTGTCCATGCTAGGAACATTCAGTCCTCTTTTTTTTTGGTTTCATTGAGACAGATAAAATTTAATCAGCAACATTTTGACATCTGGATGTCTCTCAACCGGGGTTTTTAATTTAAAAATAACGGGCCCTGAGTACGGACAGACATGAGTTGAATGCAGATGAATGCGAGATGATATGATGCAAATGCATGAATGCAGGCCCTTGTGCCACCAAGTCAACTGTAGACCCTCTTCTCTTCTGAACCAGTCAATTTTCGGGACCAAGTCACCATAAATCCAACTTGGGGAGTTCCGAAATAAACGGAACCGGAGATTACATCACTATCTTCACAGGAACAACCACTGAACGGGTGACAAACGGATCCTCTGAACAAGTACTCTCAACTCAGCCCGGGGATCCGAAATAAACGGAACCCGCTGATAAACCACGGACATAACTCTGGCGTCCCAGAAATAAATGCCCCATAATTCACAGTCACCATCAGTACCAAGAGTCACCAACAAATCACCAACAATCAGCAACTGTACCTGTAATGATCAAACCCTCCCCACTCACGGGTGTTATCTAGGTCAGGGTAAAGTCGAAGAGAAACGCAGCATAAATAACCTTTCGCAGAATACCATCATATACACACCTGAAGTATGTAACGACAATATCCCACCAGGGTCTGAACTGCTCGTGATATCAATGTTCCGCTAAGTGGCGCAATACCACCCGCTTCCCATGAATCACTCTATTCCTAGGTTCCCTAGATTTCACTCATAGCCTGGGTATTGGGCCTTTTACCTCAAGTAACTCCCACCCCCAAACAGAGAAACACAGACAGCACAGCAGATGAATATGAATGAAATGCAAACATTAATGCAAATAATAAATGCAAACAGTAAGTGCACATATATACAATGAATGCAATAAATACAACAACAAACAGCAACCAAACTCCTAACCTAGAGAGCGCTAGGAGAGACTCGCTCAGGGAAGACGGACCAGCACAGGTCAACTTCTCTAGGTCCCCAGCAGAGTCGCCAGCTGTCGCATCACGCGAAAAACCGGCGGGAAAACAAGAACAACAGAGCCGCCACCGTGCGTTATTTATCCCAAAAGAGGGAAAGGAAACGCTCAGAGTAAACCTAGGAAAGAACATGGTCTCGTGACCAAAGAGGATGGGTTCGGGAGCCGGTTATGCGAAGGGAAGGTATTAGCACCCCTACGCATCCGTCGTACTCGACGGGATCCACGCACAAAAGGAAGGAAAATGGTTGCTAAAACACTGCTCATACACACACACACTGGCTGAAAGAGACACAAGAAACTGACTGAAACTGACTCGGCAGGATACCGCATCCTGGGCCTACTTAGTCTATCAGGCATAGACATCAGAGTCGAAGTAGTTCGGACTGGGGGAAACGACACATGCTCGCTAGGATATCGCATCCTATGCATACGTATCTTCTCGGACGAGAGAAGAATCAGAGCATTCGTAGCTCGGCTGACACGCGCACAAACAAACACAGGCAAAGGCAAACGTGGAGCCCGACTGCCAATCACTGGACTTACATCAGCATCCGAACCAAAACACACGCAAGGAGGCAAACGTGGAGCCTGAATGCCAATCACTGGACTTACATCAGCATCCGAACTAAAACACACGCACACTGGAACCCAAATGCCACTCGATGGACTTACATCGGCTTCCAAGCACACAACAACACAACAAGTTAATAGGGAGTCGGGGACTCGAGCCTATAACTGTCAAGCACACACACAAACAAACAGACAACAGATTGCTAAGGAGTCAGGCACTCGAGCCTAGCAACTGTCAAACAACACACACAAACAAACAGACAACAGATTGCTAAGGAGTCAGGCACTCGAGCCTAGCAATTGTCAAACAACACACACAAAAAAGAAAAAGAGCGCCCGGAGAGATCAGCTCAATCTCCTGCCTACATACTTCATCTGGTGTGAAGATCAGGGCGATGTAGTTCCCCTACGGAGGGATAAAGGACTAGCCTAACCAGATAACAGAGGGAGACACAACTAGGGAGACTACGACTCGAGCCTAGATGTTGTCATGCAAATCATCCCTAAGTTAAGGTTTCTAGCTAACTGGCACAGGGAGCCAGCCTATCCTAGACATGACTTGCACAGGAAGCAAACCACACCTACACTTAACTTGCACAGGAAGCAAGCCAAGCAAAACCTAACTTGCACAGGAAGCAAGTCAAACAATCCTAATTTGCACAGGAAGCAAGTCAAACAATCCTAACTTGCACAGGAAGCAAGTCAAACAATCCTACAAGCACAGATAGCACAGGTAGCACACACTATATGCACACAAGTGGCTCAAACAAGGGTTAGGTTTTAGTCGAGGGGTCATATCAACCTCAACAAACAAACCTCTGGAACTGGGTAAATGTGCTCTTAACCTTGCCATTGAGGGGCTAAGGTGAAGCAGATGAAAGGTGAGTGAAGATAAGACTTCACAGCTCTTATCCCTGGCCTGGGAGAGCTTAAGACAAGAGCGTGTGGGTTCAGAAAGTGGGAACCCTTCTACACATTTGAAACTGACTCAACTGTACAATTGTACAAGATCTTGGGTTTGTATCTGCAATGCATCAACACAGTGGTGTGAGCAAAGCAGATGACACACTGAATAGCAGGGGATAGGTTGCTTATCCCTTGGGTTCTGCCAATTGCCTCTTCACTTAGGAGGACTTTGACTCTATGCAAGGACAAAATTAAACATCCACAAACATTGCCTCTTAAGGAGGACTTCAGACAGTTGCCTGGCCAAGTAACAGGCCAGGTCTTCCAGACTACATGAAGTTAGGAAGTTACCTCAATGCAAATTGCTTATACAAGCAAAGCAAAGCAAAAAGTTCACAAGGAACTAAGCAACTAAAAGCACCTGAAACAGTCAAGCAGATGTTAGTATGCAACTTCAAACAAAGCAAGAAGAAACAGAGGTCAACAGTTAATTAGAGGCCAAATGGATGTGCAAGGCACAAGGCTTAAGGCATGTGAGCCAAGCCACCTACAAAACAAACAAGTTAGACAATGATTTTTAAGCAAGCTCAATCAAAAGAATTGGTCTCAATGGCCATTTGATGGTCAACCTGAAAACACAAGCTCAAAGGTGAGTAACAGGACCTCTAGGACAAGCCTAGGGTCAAAAATGAATGGGAAAGTCAAAACAGCAAAGGGCAAGCATCCAAAATCATGTTAAAACCATTAAGAAACACAACCAATTGGGTTCACATTCATATCAATCATCATCATCATTTCATGAACCATTTAGGTCAAAGTATAGCAAACAGAAGCTCATAGGAGTCAACAGCAAGACTTAACTCAAAAGCAATCTTAAACATTTCCAAAAATCATCAAATAAATCATGATAAACCACAACCCATAGAATGGTAAGCATGTCAAATTTCATCTCATTTGGACAAGTGGAAGGCAGTCAATGAAAATCAGAAAGTCAAAGCAATTTTGAACATGCTCAAAGAAGTCAACCAAACATGCATCCACTTAGAAAAATCATAAATCAGAGATGGTGTATGATAAATGAATGGGACTAAAACCATGGCAAAGATGAGGATGTCTAGTTATCTCATGTAAAATTTCATGTCCATCTAATAAAGTATAAGAATTTCACAAATGAAATGGGAACATGTATCACACAAGGTCAACATTTTGGTCAACAGGGGAGAAAATCTCAAACAATTAGGAAATGCCACAAATAATTCCAAGAAAATTCACATGTAAACTAGACATACAAGAGTAGGTTCATGCAAAAAATCAGATCAATTGGAGGTCAAGAAGCATGGTAATGAAAATCATGAAGTTGGACATCAATGGTGTGACACAAATTGTCACACCCTAATTCAAAAAATCATATCTCACAAACCAGCAATGATAAATTCACAAACTCTACACCAAAATCACCATGAGTGTGTCTAGTTTAAGCACAAACAATTTGGGAGCCATTGGATAAAGTATCATCATTTCACAAATGTTTTGGCAAGATGTACAAAAATTGGTCACATGTCACAAACCCTAGCACCATTTAAAATTCGACCATGCAAAAATTCTGGAAAATATATGACAAAAAACTAGAGATCAAGATGGACATGATGCAAAAATTCCCAATGAATTTGGAATTAAAATGAGGAACTTATGATTTTTCAAAGTTTGAGTAATTAAATGAAATAAATATTGAAATGAAAAATGAATTAATTGATTATTGGAATACAAAAAGACAAAGGACGAAAACGCCCCTCGCTGAGTATGAAACTCAGCGTTTCATTAAAGGGAAGGGGGGGTCAACGCTTGGTCAGCGAACACAAGGGCCAATGGCAGCGCTCCTTTTTAATATATATTTTATAGAAGGCGTTTAAATAAATGAATTGGCATTGCGCCCCAGTGGTAAAACACTTGGTATTTGAAGCTTTGAGGCAAAGGTCTGGGGTTCGAATCCCCCTCGCCCCAGGCCTTTTGGCATTTATTTGGCTTATTGCTTAATGGCTTGGCTACAGTAACGAAAGAAATGCCCAGTACGCAAAATTCCCAGCATCAAATGGCAGAAAAAAAACTTACAGTAGCAACATATCCATCAAACCCAGGTCAAAATTTTTTTTTTCCAAATTCAAGAATAAACATATCAATGTGTACATCTAAGCATATATATCAATAATACAACCATCATTTTTATTAACTCATACCAACAAGGACAAACACAGCACAAACATATTCCATCATCAAACTTAAACATGGCATAACTTTCAAAATATCCAACCATTTTTAGTGGTTCAAGTTCCAAAATGACCAACTTAAAAAGCTCTACACAAAGCATATCATTATTTCAAGAAAGGAGAGACTCGAATCCTTACTTGTTTTTGAAGAAATCCACGAAACAGTGTTGTTTGTGTGTTTAATGGTGAAACAGATGTTCTATGGCCCTTCAAATGATGGATGATGATTGATTTTTGGCTTGAAATGGCTTGGTGAGGTTGCAAACAGTTTCTGCCATTAATGACACCTTGGAAAAAACAGTCCACCAAGAGCTCTTACAGTTGAAGAATGGTGGTGAAAATAGGCTCAAAAGGTTGTATGGATGTTGTTTTAAGCAAGGCCAGGTTTGGTTCTTTGGAAGTTCTGGACAGAAAATGATAAATGGCCAAGAATGAGTTTCTTAGCATGAGTAAGTTTCTGCTTAGACCAAGTGATTTTGTGTGGCTGCTACTGGTTTCTAATGACAGAAAATGAGGTTCAAAATCTCTGTTTTGTGGTACAAGGCATGGCCCATGGATATGTGGGATGTGGTGGTTGCATTTGTACTTTCTTCCCAATTTCAAGCAAGCAAGGAATGGCCTTTTTTTCTGTTGGTTTTAGGCTGCAACTGAAGTTTCAAAATGACAACAAATGATGTTTTAAAATTCTGTTTAAGAGTACAAAGCATGGCTTATGAAAGTATGGAGTAGAATGGGTGAAAGTGTACTTTTGGCCAAATTTCAAACAACTAGGGCATGGCTGCATGTACTTCATGGGAATGGGCTTCCAACAAGTTTTAAATAACATTTCTGAACATATTCCAATGGCCAAGTGGTAAAAAAAATGATTATATCAAAAAGTCAACCCTTGGTCAAACTTGAATTTAAATGAGACAAGTCAAAAAATGCCATTTTGATTGGTGAAGTTTTGGCTCATGAAATTTATATTTTTGGAAAGAGGGGATCAAATGTGACTTGTAGGAAAAAACCCCACCAAAATTGGCCAAATGGTTTGAGAGATATGGCCTTTTGAAGTCCAAGATTTTGTGAAAACGATTCGATCATAACTTGCCAACCACACATGGGAATTGAGAGTTCTTGGACTTTTTGGAAATGGGAGAACAAGATCTTCAACTTTCATGTTGGGCAAAAATTCATTTGAAGCTTGTATCATGATGTAAGTTTGAGGATCAAGACTTTCCATTTTTGGTAAGTTTCAGTTACAGGTCCAGTTTCCATTTTTGGAAATTTCTGATCTGGCTTCAAATTCTTCCATGATGGTGTTTGACATGATATATGAGGCCTATTTGGACATGAATGAGACCTCTCAAACCGATTTCCATCATCAAATCACTGATTAAATGGACAGTTGACCAACAGTTGACTTTTAGGGTTTCTGACTGACTGTGCACTGACTGATGACTTCTGAACATCCAATCTTTGACCTAATCACTTCAAATGGATCCCCAAGTCATGTGAACATGTTGGACCAACCCTAGGGCCTTGGCTCCTTGAGAATTGTGCTTGCTTGCTTGGTTGACTGATCTCCTGATCAGTTTGACCTAATTTCTTGATTGGCTTGCACTTGAGGCAAAAAGGCAATGCAATGCTATGCAATGGACCATGATATGCTATGACCTAATATGAAAATGTATGTACAAGAAGCAGGTGCAAATTTGAGGTGCTACATGTACCTACAACATTTTCAGAAGAAATGTGTGTGGTGTGTGGGTGGGTGTCAGTAGCGGGAGCAGCTGGCTCCTGAACATAATCCTCATCGATGTCCCCGCCAGCAGCTACATTCTCAGGAATGTGCGCGGGGACTTGGTTAGGCACCGGATCATGAATATAAAAATAATTGTCCGGGTTGCGCACATATGTGCGAATTGGGTTGGGGAGGATGAAATCTTGAAAAACACTATTGGCAACCATTAGGTGAAATTTACTGTCTTGCCTTCGTTTTACCAATTTCATTCTCCTTGTCATGTCAATGTCAATGGATCGAGGCGGGAACAGTGTTAGGCAGGAGAATTTATCTTCGATTCCTAGGAATCGGGCTATTGAGGTTATTAAACCTCCAAAAATAATGTTAGACGGTGTGGCTAGTGATCGAGAGGGGGGGGGGGGTGAATAGATCACCTCTTTGAAATTTAACGGATTTAAAGTTTTATCAGAGTTTTTAAAGTTGGCGGAAAATATCAGTCCCGAATCGACTTCCGTCTATTCTGAACCGCTACTAGAAAATCGGACACACGAGTTTAATGCTGGATTTGAATAAGAATGACAGAAGCAATCAACACCAGAATTTTAGCTAATTGAATGCACTTATCATTAAAGTCTATTTCCAATGAATAAAACCTAGCTAACAATTTTGTCAAACAGTTGGTGTGTATGTGATCAATGATGAACAGCAGTAGAGTTTAATTAAAAAAGTTTTCTTGCCCCTGCTGTATTGCAAAAGGAACAATCACAACACACTAACTGAAATTGCGAAAACTGTTTTAAACGTAAAGAGGAGTAAGGTAAGAATACGATACGCAGAGATTTGGTAAGGAAGTTCCCCACGTCGTCCTCGCGTGTGGGTACGTCTCCCTCTCAATTTCAAATGAAATTGAGAACTTTGATTATCAATTATTGCCGAATTCGTTGATACAAGGTTATGATACAAAGACAGAATTCTAACTTCCAAGAACTTCATCTTGTATGAACCTTCACTTGATCTGAGCACGATCAAGAATTTCCTGCACGAAAATGCAAACAATTCACCGGTTCCACGACCTGCTTGCGAAATCCCCCGATCTCCAAACGCAACGCTGCGGCTGAATCTGTTCTGCAAACGTGACTCACAAACCCTCAAGAACACTCCAGTTCTTGAAGGATAAACCATTAGGTTTTTGAAATTCTGGTGTAGTCAGAGTTTAGATGTTCTACTCCAAGTAATGACATCTGATCTAACATTGTTACTAATATAGCAAGACGGTTATACAAATTAAAATCTAGTACTGATAAGCACACATTCACAGATGTCCCGACATCTGCTACTATATCACCATAGAGTGGAAGAACACCCAGTTCTGTCCATCTGGTACAAAGGCACAGCAGAGATCAAACATAGCACTTACTTCTGTTGAGCCTGCATAGTTATTAGCATGATGTCTCAACATTGGTTTGAACATCAGCTGTTACAACATTACAGTTTGACCTTATTTTATAACTGACAGAGTTATAACGTGCAGAAGGTAAAAACACAAGTAATTGTTAACCCAGTTCGGTGCAACATCACCTACGTCTGGGGGCTACCAAGCCAGGAAGAAGATCCACTATCAGTAGTATTAATTCAAAGCTAAACTCACCCGTTTACAACTCTTCACTTAATCCCTACCCAATGCAATCTATACCTAGGAACTCCTAGATAGAAACCTCAAGTTTCCATTCCTATCACTACAATCACAATGTAATGGTAAACGACTTGAACTTGCTTCACAGCTTCATTCAAGACCATAATCACTCTTGCCTACAGGCTTTGAGTTACAAATACTCTCAGCTTTGAACACTGAGAAACACATGGTAACCTTCCCACAGATTGGGAGGTTTACCTTACACACACCCCTAAAAATTCATTCTAAGAGGCTTACAAATACTAGGTTACAAAGTGCTATTTATAACCTAATCACCCAACTGGATTTGGGCCTTCAGAAAATCGCAGCAACTTGTTCTTTGCTGTTACAAAGTCAGCAGAAACTTTCTGCTACAAACAAGGTCTTCAATCCTAAAATCTCTCCATATATATCTCCTTATTTTGAGCCTATATATATTCCAAGACCTCCACAAATAATGCCACATAGGATTCTAACTAATTTCCAGATATTAGTGTGCTAACAAATAGGCTATTTGTTAGGTTCCTTAATTGTAGCTTGGTTGTTGGTTTCCTGGATTTTAGCCTGAGAAAAATGCTGAAACAGAAAAACTAAACAACCTACAATATAGCATATGCTGTCAGGAATGAATGTCACAACATTCAGCTTGACATCAAGGACCATATGCTAAGTCTGTTTTTCCTGAAAACAGACTGTACATAATTTGCTGAACTGTACAGGATCAACCTGTCCATTCTACAGTAGCAGCTTACAATAATAAATGTCAAGGCATCCAATTTGACATTTACAAATTTAGCCTTAAGTCAGTTCTGTTTTCCTCTTGAAGAACAGACTCAGAAACATACTGAAGTGTAGCAGAACTCCACTCTGTTTATTGTTCAGTATATGCTGTCAATGATGAATGTCATAACATCCAGTTTGACATTCAGATAGTAGGCCTTATGCCAGGTCTGGTATTTCCTTGATAACCAGACTGGAAATAAACACTGAGTTCTAACAGAACACCAACTGTTATATTCCTCAGTATTTGCTGACAGGGATGAATTTCACCACATCCAATTTGACATTCAACAAATCCTGTATTAGCTAATCCTGCAGTAGACTACTCAAGTGTGTCATGACATCAGTCAAGACATCAGAGTACAGTTAGATATTCTAACCTACAATGCAGTCACACCTTCACACCATGTCATGACATCAGTCAAGACATTAGAATCCAGCTAGTGTTTTACCATACAATGCAGCCAATTAAACACCTACAAACTCCCCCTTTGGCAAATTTTTGGCTAAAACACTTTGATCCCCATAACAGAGTTCATAGCAGCGGAATCACACATCTAGCAGGAAATAAACCTAGCTAATACACTCAGAGTGGCAGCACACTCACATACATGGAAGTTAAATAAAAACTTCACAAAGCAGCACATATCAGTTGCTGCAGGGGGGGAATCTTCGAATCTGTCAAGAACGTTTGTTTTCACAGACCAATCTGTTGTCTGGGGTATCACCTGTTACTCCCCTTTTTTGTCAAAAATGTTGCCAAAGTCAACAACATAAACAAAAAAAATGACAGACTTACAGACTTGGTTTTACTTCACAGTTTCAACCAAGTTAGTACCCACTTGATCTTGCTTCACAACTTAGATCAGGTAATCACCCACTTTTGCTTTACAGTAGGTACAGCCATATCAGATTCCAAGACTTTGAGTCTGACATCTTGATCCATTCCTGCATGAACACTTTCTTGAACTCCAGCAGGCACATAAGATATCTTATGTTAAGACATCACATATGACATCTTGTGAATACTCTGTCCTTTTTGTTAACAAGGAAAACTATCAGCAGTTTAAACCACATAATAGTAGTTTAATCAGCAGCAGGAGCAAAAAACAATTACTAGTTATGGCTACTAGTAATACACACATGCACAAGGGTACTTCTCCTCCCCCTAAATCTTTGCAACAATCAGAATTACTAGTTATGGATGCAACTAGTAATACACACAAATGTACAATGCACAAGGGTACTTCTTCTCCCCCTAAATCTGTGCATTCATCAAATAACAGCTGCTGTAACTCCAGCACCTGTACCAGCCAGAATGTCCTACTGGCATCTGCTTCCATATTTCCTTATGACTGTAAGTTTCAGAAGAAAATAAAAATATTGTCCAAGGCAATGTCATGACATCCGGTCAGACATTCTTCTGCTCACTCAACCTTGACACATACCCCATCATCTCACTAGCTAACAGGTGTCCAAACCTTGTTATCTGAGAACACATAGACCATAAGCTTGATGATTACTTGCAGTGCAAGGACAAAACTCCCCCTGTCATGAACAACCTACTCTCCTCTTGAAACTGGGAGATCACACATGATCATATCCAACATCCCAAGGTTGGACCTTCACATACTTCCTGATTCAAAGAGAACCCAGACCACTTGATGAATGGAAAACATAAGACGCATCTTCATGTCTTCAAGAGCACACCCTCTGTTCAACCCTCTTGGCTGAACACATCCACACTCTGTGTCAATCTCTCTTCTAACCAGAACAGAAAACCACTTCACAAAATGTTCTAACATTAGTTAGGACATCCTCACAACATAACAGGGCACACCAGCTTGGTCCAAAAGAGCCAGACACAAATTGGGACACATGCATTCTCATCCCATTACAAGAGATAATCTTCCATAGATAGCTTAGAACTCCTACCACAAGCTCCAAGAGATGAATAGAGAGACATCTCCTTTTGTCTTCAACTTACTACTTTTCTGCTCAAAAGTAATTTGTCTCAGACTTTCCTCAAGAATAATCAGCTGCCATATGTTGATTATCTTGATCCTTCGAACTCACTTCTGAGATAGACCAAATGCCACTGGTTGATTACCTCCTTCATGAATCCTCATATGAAAAAGTCAAATGCCACTTTTTGACCTCTCCAAGTTTATCAGACTTCTCCCAAAGATATTCTGACCTTCCAAGTGAGATTTGAACTTCAAGCTTTTTGAAGTGTCCAATCTACAACCCTGTAGACCCTTCTATCTCAAGTTGATGTGCCACTTCACCAACTAAGAATCTGATGTTGAACCAAATGTCACAACATTGTTTTTTGACATCCAGCTGTTGAATTCAGCTCCTTCTTCTGCCACTTGAAAGAACTTCCTCCCTTCACAGAACAAGAGTTCAATGTTCTCATAGACTTGATTGTGGAACCAAGTTTGAGTAAACAACCTCCATCCTGCAGGTTTGTGGTTAAGTCATCCAAGTTCACACCTTGATGAATCCCTGCTTCTTCTCCAAAGACATCAGACACTCTGGTGCATGAGTCTTTAGAAGGACCAGTTAGAGACTAACCCTTCAGCTATACCAAGGATTCCACGTCCTAAGGCAAGGCTGTTTCCATGATGTTAAGAATGCTGCCACTTGTTCTTGACTCCACAGTATGCATAAGCTAATGCACTTCCTTACCTAGATCAGAAATAAACTGATCCAAGTAACCACCATCAAGACTATGATGTCTTCTTCTTCTTGTACATACCAAGGCTGAACATGTTTCTTGCCAGGAAACCTTTTCAGAGATCATATGCTTTTGCTGCCACCAAAGAGATAGATCATAAGCCAATGTACTATCCTTCCTGTGATTTTGCACAGGGTCTTGAAGAAGTGATGTTCCAACATCTTTAAGAACATCAGTTATCTTGAGCTCCAAGGATAATCAATTAAACACTTGTACTTGGCACAAGTAGACATTGATCTTAAATCCTTTCCCAATTATCCTTTCAGATACTTCCACCATAAGACTACTTTGAAAGTACTCTTCTTGTGTCAACAGCTTCTGCTTGCAAGCACCTCGACAATTTTGAAAGTCTTCCCAGATTAAATTCACCCTTAGGAATAAGAGAGATGAATTATTCCTTGCAAATGTGTCACACAACCACCAGAACCCATGTGACACAGGTCAACAGCCAACCAGACCCTAGGCTGACCAAACTTGAGGAGGTTAACCAAAACTCCCCCTCAACTTAACAATCATGGAAACTCCACACCAATAACCATGCATTGTATATAAATGTCTCAACCTGACATACACCATCCCTACCAGTGGCAACTAACTCTATGAGTTATACCTATACATACTCCAATCACACCAATCAGACTCCAGCTGACCATAAGCACTAGTGATACAAAACAGCACCAGTCAATGGTAAATATGCATTGCTAGAGCATACTACCTCAACTAACCTCTGAATCTTCATATTCTCACTCCTCGAAAGAACTGCCACTTCTGAAACGTGGTGTTTGAATAACAAGATTCATGGTTCCAATCCTCTTAAATGGTATAGCAATCAGGTTATCCCATTATTGACTACTAACATCCAGGGGACTTGTCTTCCAACACAACATAGTACTTCAGGGAACAACTATCCAACCCTGATCAATCAACAGGAATATGCCAAACAGCAGGAGATTGCACAATGTCACATCTCAACCAGCTCAACTTCTAGAGATCAGACTTCTAAAGGTGACCTTCTTGAGCACACACACAGTTCAACTTAGCACACACAGATGTCTCCTCTTCCAGGTCAGGAGTAGGTTCCAAACAGAAGTATCCCTTTGTTTGATACCTAAAAACATCTACTCTTCAACCAGTAGCTGCATACTTGTTGAACAACATGTTCTAACATCGCATAGAACATTAGTTCCACCTCCTTGGAACAAACCTTCCTTGAAGGTCTTCAAGGTCTTCATACACCCTACTCAAGTGAGTAAAAGAATCAGTGATTAAGTGATTCTTACCATCCTGAAGTGAGAACGTCATGATGAGTGGACTTGAGGAGACTTAAGTATCTTTGACATCTTCAGTAGATTATGATGAGATCTTGAATACAGCAGCCTTTCATCCACATGAGGGGAAACAACATCAGAGTTTGAGTTTTGCCAGGTATTATGCAGCGGAAATCATAACACAACTCAACCTATGAACACACACTTCACCAGATCAGCCTCCAAGACCATACCAAGTTTGAATGTGATTCAATACTGGCACAGCTGTCCCACACACAGGCCAATTGCCACCCTCCAGAGACAGGTACACACCATTCCTGTCATGAACAGTCCATCCACCTACTTCAAGGGACCATTTAGGGAAATTACAGAGCCTTTCACAGGTTCCAGCATCAGTACTAACGTAACTCCTTGCAAGATACCAGAAAGTATCACCCATGGATCTCATCCAGAAGCAGAACAGGATGCCTGCTCTGATACCAATTGAAATTCTGGTGTAGTCAGAGTTTAGATGTTCTACTCCAAGTAATGACATCTGATCTAACATTGTTACTAATATAGCAAGACAGTTATACAAATTAAAATCTAGTACTGATAAGCACACATTCACAGATGTCCCGACATCTGCTACTATATCACCATAGAGTGGAAGAACACCCAGTTCTGTCCATCTGGTACAAAGGCACAGCAGAGATCAAACATAGCACTTACTTCTGTTGAGCCTGCATAGTTATTAGCATGATGTCTCAACATTGGTTTGAACATCAGCTGTTACAACATTACAGTTTGACCTTATTTTATAACTGACAGAGTTATAACGTGCAGAAGGTAAAAACACAAGTAATTGTTAACCCAGTTCGGTGCAACATCACCTACGTCTGGGGGCTACCAAGCCAGGAAGAAGATCCACTATCAGTAGTATTAATTCAAAGCTAAACTCACCCGTTTACAACTCTTCACTTAATCCCTACCCAATGCAATCTATACCTAGGAACTCCTAGATAGAAACCTCAAGTTTCCATTCCTATCACTACAATCACAATGTAATGGTAAACGACTTGAACTTGCTTCACAGCTTCATTCAAGACCATAATCACTCTTGCCTACAGGCTTTGAGTTACAAATACTCTCAGCTTTGAACACTGAGAAACACATGGTAACCTTCCCACAGATTGGGAGGTTTACCTTACACACACCCCTAAAAATTCATTCTAAGAGGCTTACAAATACTAGGTTACAAAGTGCTATTTATAACCTAATCACCCAACTGGATTTGGGCCTTCAGAAAATCGCAGCAACTTGTTCTTTGCTGTTACAAAGTCAGCAGAAACTTTCTGCTACAAACAAGGTCTTCAATCCTAAAATCTCTCCATATATATCTCCTTATTTTGAGCCTATATATATTCCAAGACCTCCACAAATAATGCCACATAGGATTCTAACTAATTTCCAGATATTAGTGTGCTAACAAATAGGCTATTTGTTAGGTTCCTTAATTGTAGCTTGGTTGTTGGTTTCCTGGATTTTAGCCTGAGAAAAATGCTGAAACAGAAAAACTAAACAACCTACAATATAGCATATGCTGTCAGGAATGAATGTCACAACATTCAGCTTGACATCAAGGACCATATGCTAAGTCTGTTTTTCCTGAAAACAGAGTGTACATAATTTGCTGAATTGTACAGGACCAACCTGTCCATTCTACAGTAGCAGCTTACAATAATAAATGTCAAGGCATCCAATTTGACATTTACACATTTAGCCTTAAGTCAGTTCTGTTTTCCTCTTGAAGAACAGACTCAGAAACATACTGAAGTGTAGCAGAACTCCACTCTGTTTATTGTTCAGTATATGCTGTCAATGATGAATGTCATAACATCCAGTTTGACATTCAGACAGTAGGCCTTATGCCAGGTCTGGTATTTCCTTGATAACCAGACTGGAAATAAACACTGAGTTCTAACAGAACACCAACTGTTCTATTCCTCAGTATTTGCTAACAGGGATGAATGTCACCACATCCAATTTGACATTCAACAAATCCTGTATTAGCTAATCCTGCAGTAGACTACTCAAGTGTGTCATGACATCAGTCAAGACAACAGAGTACAGTTAGATATTCTAACCTACAATGCATTCACACCTTCACACCATGTCATGACATCAGTCAAGACATTAGAATCCAGCTAGTGTTTTACCATACAATGCAGCCAATTAAATACCTACAGTTTTTCTTCGAAACCCCCTTCAATCTTCAACTCAGCTAGATCCGTGATCGTTCCACTGAAAACCACAACTAGATCCTTAATCGTACCACTGAACGTTATCTCGATAATCCTTTAATCCAGAGAACAAGAATGGTTATGTGTTGATGTTCTTGAAGAAAAGTGATTGAGAAGATGAAGAAGATGAAGTCTCTTTCAGGTTTCTATGTGCTCTCAAACAATTGCTGCTACACTGCTTTTGATCTTGTGTTCAATTGTTTTTCCCTCTAAGAATTCGTATATTGCACTGCTGTCATAACATGTCTTATATATGCTGAAAAACAGAAACTGTTAGAGCACAAAACAACTTTATGCATTGATACATGAGAGTATGCATCGATGCATACTGTAAGATAAGTGAGTTTTTGGTGAAATGAATTAATCATGTATCGATGCATAATTCGTATGTATTGATGCATATGACCTTTCCACTAACATGTATCGATGCCTAATGCGTATGCATTGATACACAGGCTGTTTCAACTGATCATGTATCAATGCAAGGATCGTATGGATCGATTCATAGAGCTTTTTGCCTTTCATGTGTTGATGCATGACTCGTATGCATCGATGCATACTGAACAAAAAGAGTTTTGTGATATACCACATACTGTATGTATCGATGCATAGGCTTATGTGTTGATGCATACTGACACAAAATGGATTTTATGTGTTATTTTAAGAGATGTGTCAATGTAGGTCTTTATGTACAGTTATGCAACAATAGAATGGGATAAAAATACAATAAAAACACAAATGTATCATGTAATGTAATGCACAGCCAACATTTGGATGATGATCACACAATTTGCTATCATTCAAAATTAATTCAAAGTAAAGAATTTTCTCACAAACTCCCCCTTTTTGATGATGGCAAATTCTTGGCAAGATGTGTGATACTCCCCCTGAGTTTGTGCATATCTGCATTTTCTCCCCCTTTGTCAACATCAAAAAGAGGAAGAAACAGGTTTATCAAGGTAGCATGTTGTAGCAGGGCATGGTAAAAATATTGATAAAAAGACTATCATTCACAAAGTAAAGAATCATTCACAAAGAATGACGAATAAGGGCAATAACCGTAGAGATAAACAGAAATTGAAAAGCATTTAAGGATTCGAACGAGTTTAAGAATTACATAAGTTAAACCATATATTATGCAACAAAAATAAAAACTTGAGCAATATGAGATGAAATGCAGTGAGACGAAATGATGGTGGGTTAATTGGGATTGTGTCCACCACAGGACTCTTCATCATCTCTGGCAGGATCTCTGTAGCTTGGTGGAGGCGGAGAAGGAGGCATTGTGTCTGGATTTTGGCCCATGAAGGAGTATTGCCTAAATCGGTTTTGAACTTCAATGCTTCTAAAGCTGTCCATAATACCAGGATTTTCGCGGCAGTCGTCCATAAAGCCAGACATTTCGTTGTAGAAAACTTGGTGCCATTTAACCAAGTCTTGGTGCCAAGCGTGTTGATTCTGATACATCCGTGTATGCTCATCATGCCAGTCACGATGCTCCTTGTGCCACTCAGAGTGTTGTACATTCCAATACCGTGCTTCTTCATGGCGTTCTTTGTTGGCAATTTCCATCTGTTGAAGCATATGAGTGATGTCCGCAGTAGGTATTGAGGATGAAGTACCACCTGAGAATGGAGGGGCTGTAGGTTCAGGTACGTAGTTGGTAGGCGACCACCTTCGTGGCACCCAATCACCCCAACCAGCATTGGCCTCAGCTTGAGGCACATCTGTTTCAGGCGCATCCTGCATTTCTTCATCAGGCTGATCTTCAGCAACATGGATTCGTTCCGAAGGCACGTCAAAGTTGTAGATTCTGGTTTTGGATTTTCTTTCAAAGAAGTAGAAACATTTGCGGTCCTTGTCCCACCGATATCCCATATGCGATAGAGTGGAAGAGTCAAACTCTTGAGCAGCAGATGGAGATAGGAGAGGAACAATAGGTATTGCAACTTTCCAAAACTTAAGAATTTTCATTATTTGAGAAGCATAACCTAGAGCCACATTCTTGGAGCTGTCTCGCACGAAAAATAGGCGTTTTACAAAGTAGTTTGCCCAATTTAAGAGAACCTTATTTTGCAGAATGTAGAGAAGATGTATGTTTGGCCTATCCAACCGAGAATGTCCACTGTTTGTTGGACGCAGAATGTGTGTGATAATCCAATGAAGAATACGCGGAGTTTGCTTGATCATACCAGACGTGACGTGTTCATCCTCACTCAGCGGTCTGTCTATCTTTAGGATAGATGGAGTAAAGTCCTTCATGTCAAATTCAGTATCAAAATGCAGGTCATGCCAGGACTTGACATTCATTGACGGATGCGGAATTTGAAACACCGTTTCCCAATCAGAGGCTTCAAAGGTATATGTTCTGACACCGATAGAACACCGGAACATATAGCCTCTACCAGTTTGTAAGCCAGCATAAAAGGCCCGGATGAAATCCTCATGGTAGTCATCCTTTGTAGACAGAAATGACCCGAGTCTTTGTGCATGTAGGAGTTCAACCACCTCATTTAGGTGCAGGTGAATAGCATCTGTTTTATCAAAGACATGGGGTTTCATGACTAACCTTGTCTTGAAGGATTCCTCAAATTCAGCAGCAATAGCAGGATGAAGTAAGTCTAAGGCATTTGAAGGAACATCTGGTGGTTGCTGAGAAGTACCGGCTGTTTCCTTTCCTTTTCCTTTTCCTTTTGCTCTGGCTGGAATAGTGCGTGGAGGCATGGTGATGTGAGATTTAGGGTTTTAGAGAGAGTGAAGATGAGGAAGATTAGGGTTAGCCACTGGTTTTGGGGTTTTGAGGACAGATGATATGAAGTCTTGAGATAGGAAGTGATAAGGTTGGCTGATGTGTCGATGCATGAGAGAGAAAAAAAGTGTATTTAAAGCAAATAGCATAAGTATGTGTCGATGCAAATGGCCATGGATCGATGCCTATCATTCACATTTGTTTATAACAGGCCTGTGTATCGATACATGCGATGGATGCATCGATGCATCCTGAACCAGTTCGTTAAAAGAAATTGAAATCCAGAATATAGGGATCGATGCATACATGTTTTGTGTCGATGCATACTGATGCTAAACCAGATTTTAATGAATTTTGATGCAGTATGGATATGCATTATGCACTATGTCATGATGGTTATGCCCAAGAAAGATTCATAAGTCAGATTTTTAATGTGCAAATAATATAGGCAAACAATATATGCAATCAAATTTATATCAACAAGAGTAAGAACATCTGTTCTAACATACACAACCACTTAGCAGTAAGAGAATTGTAGAAAGGATTGATATTACCTCTGTTGGCGTAATCTTGTGATGGATAAGTGTCATCTAAAACGAATCTTATTAACCAAGGTGAGGCATAATATAATTAAGAGGCAACATGCTTAAGACATCAAATGAGAAAGATCTAAGATCCCTAATTCACGACGAATGTTGAAGAAAGGTTCTGTTGCCAAAGGTTTAGTGAAAATATCAGCAAGCTCATTTTTGGAGTCAACGTGCTCAAATACAACGTCTTCTTTTTCAACATGGTCGCGAAGAAAGTGATGTCTAATCTCTATGTGTTTAGTGCGTGAGTGTAAAACATGGTTTTTAGTAAGGTTTATGGCACTAGTGTTGTCACATTTTATAGGAATACATTTGAGTTGAATGTTGAAGTCTTGTAGTTGCTGCTTCAGCCATAAAATCTGAGCGCAACAACTACCGGCTGCAACGTATTCTGCCTCTGCAGTTGACAAAGCCACAGAAACCTGCTTTTTGCTATGACAACTTACCAAGGAATTTGAAAACAGGTGACATGTACCACTTGTGCTTTTCCTATCTGATTTGCAGCCAGCAAAATCAGAATCGGAGTACCCTACTAAACTACAATCACTTCCTTTGGAATACTAAAGCCCATATTTAGGTGTTCTGTGAAGATATCTAAATATGCGCTTCACCGCTTTTAGGTGCGATTCCTTAGGATTTGATTGATAGCGTGCACACATACAAACACTAAACATGATGTCAGGTCTAGAAGCAGAAAGATACAAGAGAGATCCAATCATACCTCTGAACTTTTTGACATCTACACACTTACCATGCTCATCCTTATCTAGATTTCCGTTAGTAGGCATTGGGGTGTCAATTGATTTTGAGTCATTCATTCCAAAGCGCTTGAGTAGTTCTCTGCAGTATTTTGTTTGACATATTGTTGTACCCTCATCAAGTTGCTTTATTTGCAGTCCTAGGAAGTAGTTCAGCTCCCCCATTAGGCTCATCTCAAATTCACCCTGCATAACCTTAGAAAATTCTTCGACCAAGTGTATGTTAGTTGAACCAAATATTATATCGTCGACATAAACTTGAACTAAAAGAAAGTGCTTCCCTTTGTGTTTAATAAAGAGAGTATTGTCCACCTTACCTCTTGAATATCCATGATCAATTAGGAATTTGCTAAGCCTTTCATACCAAACCCGAGGGGCTTGTTTAAGACCATACAAAGCTCGTTTTAATTTGTAAACATGATCTGGATTTTCAGCATTTTCAAAACCAGGAGGTTGTGAAACATATACTTCTTGATTTATGACACCATTAAGAAAAGCACTCTTTACGTCCATTTGGTAAAGCTTAAAATCTTTAGAACACGCATATGCGAGCAAAAGACGTATAGCTTCAAGGCGAGCAACTGGAGCATAAGTTTCCTCATAGTCTATGCCCTCCTCTTGGTTATACCCTTGTGCTACTAAACGTGCCTTGTTCCTAGTAATCACTCCGTTTTCATCAAGCTTATTTCTAAAAACCCACTTAGTGCCTATGATATGATGATCTCGCGGACGAGGGACAAGTTCCCAAACGTCATTTCTTTTAAATTGATTAAGCTCTTCTTGCATGGCCATTAGCCAAAATTCATCAATCAAGGCCTCTTTGGCATTTTTAGGTTCTACTTGTGAAACAAACGCGAAGTGAGAACAAAAGTTACTTATCTTAGAACAGGTCATTACTCCCTTTGAAATGTCTCCCAAGATGTTGTCAATGGGATGGTCTTTTGAGGATTTCCAAGCTGTTGGAAGATCCTTCACTTCAGCTGTCTTTTCTTCCTCATTTTCTTCATGACTAGTATCTTCCTCCTTCTCATGGGCAGCTGTTTTGGACTGATCAGTTTCCTCAACAGCTTCCTTGAGTATGTCTTTTGTAGATACACCTGCGTCATCAAAAGAAATACCTTTTCCGACATTTTTCGGATAAGACTCATCAAAAGAAACATGAACAGATTCTTCAACAGTAAGTAAACGCTTATTATACACTCTATATGCTTTACTTGACAGTGAGTAACCAAGAAAGATACCTTCATCCGCTTTTGCATCAAACTTCCCAATATTTTCCTTACCGTTATTTAAAACAAAACACTTACAACCGAATACGTGAATATGTGACAAGTTTGGTTTTCTTCCTTTCAAAAGTTCATAAGGAGTTTTATTTAAAATAGGGTGAATTAAAATTCTGTTTAAAACATAACAGGCTGTGCTGACAGCATCAGCCCAAAAGTATTTTGGTAATCCACCCTCATTAAGCATTGTTCTTGCCAACTCCTCTAAAACACGATTTTTACGCTCCACAACGCCATTTTGTTGTGGAGTTCGAGGAGCTGAAAAATTATGCTCAATACCATACTTGTCACAGAACTTCTCAAAGTGATAATTTTGAAACTCACCACCATGATCGCTACGAATTGTAACTATTTGGAATTCATTTTGTTTTGGGACAGATTTGCAAAATTCTTAAACGCAGAAAAAGTTTCATCTTTGCTATGAAGGAATATAGTCCAAGTAAATCTAGAGTAGTCATCAACTATTACAAAGCCATAGTAATTTCCACCTAGGCTCTTTGTCCTAGAAGGTCCAAAGAGATCCATATGGAGAAGCTCAAGGGGTCGTGAAGTTGAAATTACGTTTTTAGATTTAAAAGAGACCCTCGTTTGCTTTCCCATTTGGCACGCGTCACATAGGTGGTCTTTTGAAAATTTTATTTTTGGTAGACCGACTACTAGATCCTTAGATACAACCTTATTAAGCAAATCGAAATTAACATGCGCTAAACGTCTATGCCAAAGCCAAGAATCATCATTCAAGGTGACTAGACATTTAGTACTTGTCAAAGGTACATCAAACAGGTCAAGCATATAGATATTGTTTACTCTTACACCCTTAAACACAATGTTTTGTTCAACATGTTCAATTATGCAGCAAGTTTTTGTGAACGAAACTTTATAGCCCATGTCGCATAGTTGACTTATGCTTAACAAATTGTGTTTAAGTCCCTCTACTAGATGGACATTTGAAATAGTAGTGGTGGATGGATTACCTACACTACCTTTGCCGAGTATAGCTCCTTTGTTATTGTCTCCATAAGTAACATATCCCTTCTTCTTTGCCTTGAAGTCTATAAAAAGCGATATGTCACCGGTCATGTGCCTCGAGCAGCCGCTGTCAAGAAACCACCTTCTATCTGCGGAGGCAAGGCACTCATCCTACAATATCAAAAGAGAGAAGTTGGTACCCAATTTTCATTGGGTCCAAGTGGGTAAGTGCTAACATGGTTGCCTTTTGGCTTCCATTGATAAATACCTTTAGGGACAAGAAATCTCCTAAACTTGCATTTCTCAATGGTATGGCCAGCATGACAACAATAATGACATAAACCATGATGATGTGTTTGTTGTTTCTTGTTCATTGAATCCTTTAGAATAAAAGAGTATTTTGCATATGGAGGATTTAATGACTTCTTAAACAACCTAGAGTCAACGGCATAAGTAACTTTAGGTTGTAGCGCCTTCTTTAATTTGACCTTAAGAGTGTTTACCTCTTTTTGCCAAATATAACAAGCGTCACAATACCTAATTCTACTACATCCATCAATGTCAATATTTTTTGAATTTTCTGCAATACTAGCTTTCAGCGCTTCTAAATCAATTTCAGCTTTGTTTACTTTACCTTCCAAAAATGAAAAAATATGTTTGTCGGAAGATAGTCTTTTAAAAGCATCTACAGCTTCGTTATGCAGTTTTTCAAAAGCTATTTTTAGTTCCGAAAACGACATGGAAGAGAAATTATTGTAATAGGCTTGTTTTACCTTTTTGTCATTGTTTTTCTTCTTGTGGTAGGACAGATTTTTTGTGTGAGCCATAAGGCACAGATTTGCGGCTTCATCACCATCACTTGAGCTTTGTGTGCTTGATGAATCACTATCACTTTCCCATGCAATGTACGCTCTTCTTTGTTTGCTGTACCCTTTTGGTGAATCTTTTCTTTGATCCTTATACTTCATAGGGCAGTCCGTTTTATAATGTCCAGATTTACCACAATTAAAACAGGATCCTCTTCCTCTACTCTTCTTGTTCTCTTCTTGTTTCGAATTTGTAGATTGTCTTCGAAACTTCATGAGATTTTTGTCGGAATGCTTGACTCCATTCTTTCGAATGAATCTATTATATCTCCTTACAAACAGTCCCATTTCCTCATCATCCGAGTCTTTGTCACTACTTGAATCATTGTCGCTTTGCTCTTTTCGTGAGGACTTAGAGCTAGAGGCCACAAGAGCTATTGGCTTCTTCTCTCCCTCTTTGTCTTTTTTCTTCTCCTTTTCCTTCTTACTTTTGTTCTCATATTTTTCAAGACTTTCCAATGCTTGCTGATGTTCTTCCAGCTTTCCAAACAGAGTTGTAATCGTAAGTCTTGTTAGATCGTTGGCTTCCTTAATTGCTGTTACTTTAGGTTGCCACTCCCTGCTAAGACACCTGAGAATTTTATTAGTAGCAATTTCATTGGAAATAGGTTTTCCAAGCGCATTCAATCGGTTAGTTAGATGAGTGAATCTCTTTTGCATGTCGGAGATAAATTCTCCTTGTTTCATGCGAAAGAGCTCAAACTCTTGATTGAGTGTGTTAATGCGGGACTGTTTTACTTCAGTAGTACCCTCATGGGCAACTTCTAAAGCATCCCACATTTCTTTAGCTGTCGTGCAATGGGATACTCGATAATACTCATCAACACCAAGTGCTGAAATTAGCATGTTTCGAGCTTTCCAATCACACGACCACTTTTTCTCATCTTTCTCATTCCAATCATCTTCTGGTTTAGGTACTATGGCGCCAGCCGCATTTGTCATAGTAATTTGAAACGGACCATTTTCAATGGCAGCCCATACTAGCCTATCCACAAAATTTATATGAACTCGCATGCAGTCTTTCCAGTAGCTGTAATTTTCACCGTTGAAAATAGGCGCTCTATTATACGCCCCCTTTGGTTCAGAATCCATATTGTTACAGGCAGCCACAGAGCACCAGCGAACCGGCGCTCTGATACCACTTGTTAGACGGTGTGGCTAGTTATCGAGAGGGGAGGGGGGGGTGAATAGATCACCTCTTTGAAATTTAACGGATTTAAAGTTTTATCAGAGTTTTTAAAGTTGGCGGAAAATATCAGTCCCGAATCGACTTCCGTCTATTCTGAACCGCTACTAGAAAACCGGACACACGAGTTTAATGCTGGATTTGAATAAGAATGACAGAAGCAACCAACACCAGAATTTTAGCTAATTGAATGCACTTATCATTAAAGTCTATTTCCAATGAATAAAACCTAGCTAACAATTTTGTCAAACAGTTGGTGTGTATGTGATCAATGATGAACAACAGTAGAGTTTAATTAAAAAAGTTTTCTTGCCCCTGCTGTCTTGCAAAAGGAACAATCACAACACACTAACTGAAATTGCGAAAACTGTTTTAAACGTAAAGAGGAGTAAGGTAAGAATACGATACACAAAGATTTGGTAAGGAAGTTCCCCACGTCGTCCTCGCGTGTAGGTACGTCTCCCTCTCAATTTCAAATGAAATTGAGAACTTTGATTATCAATTATTGCCGAATTCGTTGATACAAGGTTATGATACAAAGACAGAATTCTAACTTCCAAGAACTTCTTCTTGTATGAACCTTCACTTGATCTGAGCACGATCAAGAATTTCCTGCACGAAAATGCAAACAATTCACCGGTTCCACGACCTGCTTGCGAAATCCCCCGATCTCCAAACGCAACGCTGCGGCTGAATCTGTTCTGCAAACGTGACTCACAAACCCTCAAGAACACTCCAGTTCTTGAAGGATAAACCAGTAGGTTTTTCTTCGAAACCCCCTTCAATCTTCAACTCAGCTAGATCTTTGATCGTTCCACTGAAAACCACAGCTAGATCCTTGATCGTACCACTGAACGTTATCTCGATAATCCTTTAATCCAGAGAACAAGAATGGTTATGTGTTGATGTTCTTGAAGAAAAGTGATTGAGAAGATGAAGAAGATGAAGTCTCTTTCAGGTTTCTATGTTCTCTCAAACAATTGCTGCTACACTGCTTTTGATCTTGTGTTCAATTGTTTTTCCCTCTAAGAATTCGTATATTGCACTGCTGTCATAACATGTCTTATATATGCTGAAAAACAGAAACTGTTAGAGCACAAAACAGCTTCATGCATTGATACATGAGAGTATGCATCGATGCATACTGTAAGATAAGTGAAATTTTGGTGAAATGAATTAATCATGTATCGATGCATAATTCGTATGTATTGATGCATATGACCTTTCCACTAACATGTATCGATGCCTAATGCGTATGCATTGATACACAGGCTGTTTCAACTGATCATGTATCGATGCAAGGATCATATGGATCGATCCATAGAGCCTTTTGCCTTTCATGTGTTGATGCATGACTCGTATGCATCAATGCATACTGAACAAAAAGAGTTTTGTGATATACCACATACTGTATGTATCGATGCATAGGCTTATGTGTTGATGCATACTGACACAAAATGGATTTTATGTGTTATTTTAAGAGATGTGTCAATGTAGGTCTTTATGTACAGTTATGCAACAATAGAATGGGATAAAAACACAATAAAAATACAAATGTATCATGTAATGTAATGCACAGCCAACATTTGGATGATGATCACACAATTTGCTATCATTCAAAATTAATTCAAAGTAAAAAATTTTCTCACAAATAATTGGTCCTCTTCTCGCATTAACTATGGCCTGCATGCGAGAGAACATGAAAGGGACGGTATTTAACTTTTTTGGCACAAAAGTGGCGAACATATAGAAGAATTCTTTCTCGTTCACCTTGTTAGAGTTGGATCGGCCAAAAATGGTGCAAGCCAATATTTGGCGGAAATAACGGATAGCCGGATTGTGAATTAAAGTGGCTTTGTTTCCCTTAAAACTATGTGTTACCGTACCTGTTATTGCCCTCCAGAATGGTTGAAAGGCATGCTTCCAACCCTCAGTATCTGGGACCTCACTTACTATGTCATCCCCATGGGGGAATTGTAGCAGGTCCGCTAGTTGGGCAAAAGTAAAAGCGCACTCTATATTGAACAAGCGAAACTGAACAGTCCCACTGGAACAGTTTGTGTTGGGGGCAGGACTAGAAATAATCGAACTGAGGAATTTTAGTATTAATTGGGCATATATCGGGTCTTTAAAATATAGGAAATAATTTAAACTTAAAGTATTTAGCATATGATTAACACTATCAAGAATTCCTAAGGCTATTAAACAAGGTTCATCAGCGTACTTTGTTGACTCTATTTCTCTTGCGCTTAGAGCCGTGTAGATTTCTTCCTGCAATTCACCTGGTTCGCCGACTTTGAACAATACTTCGTATTCTCTCATTTGTGTCATGATTGAAATTCACTCTACTCGTGTATGTAGTAAGAATGTAGCAAGAAGGAGGAGAATTATGTTTATGAAAGGTGTGTTTTTGTGAGGTTATGTTGCTGGTTTTATAGAGGTGATGGTGGTTGGAAAATAATTAATGGAATAAATTACAATGAATGGTGTTCAATGCCTCGGTCAAATTATTGAAAGTAGTTGAAGAATGTTTAATACTTTGTCTAGCATGCAAAGGACAAGGAAATATGGAATTGATGGCACACAACGTGAGGATTGATGAAGTGGCTGGCGCCACTTTGTGAGTGTGTGGCGGGCGCCACAACCTGTGTGTGGCAGGCGCCACAAGTAGTGTTGTGTGTTCCCCATGTATTAGCTTTTGACCCTGCATTTTCTTTATTGACTATAACTTTTGCATGTGAATTCATTTGACAAGCAATTAATAGTTGTTGAATAATTAGGTGAAAGAAAGAAAAAATAAGAAACAAAAAATTGAGAATTAAATAGGGCATGGTAGAATGAAATTAAAACATAAAATCAAAAAAGAAAAGAATGAGGTAGATGGAAAAGAATAACATAATTCATTTGTGAAATAATTTAAAAATCCTAATGTGTAAAAAACCAACAAGAAAAACCAAACATGAAAATAAAATCTAAAATCAATGTTAGTAAATAAGTAATATTCATATATATTAGCCATTACAATGACTTCTGGCAGGAGGAGCGAACGAGTAGAAGTGCTGGTAAATATGATCCAAGATCTCTGTCACTACATCCATAAAGCCGTGGAGGTCCACGCGCAAAGTGCTCAGTTCGCCTCTCAAGTTGGCGATATCAGTCTGGACAACGTCGAGGATAACAACATGATCGGTAGGAGGCGCAACGGGTACATCAGGGGTGCACGAGTCAGCGTCAGAGAGATACAAGCAATTAATAGTTGTTGAATAATTAGGTGAAAGAAAGAAAAAATAAGAAACAAAAAATTGAGAATTAAATAGGGCATGGTAGAATGAAATTAAAACATAAAATCAAAAAAGAAAAGAATGAGGTAGATGGAAAAGAATAAAATAATTCATTTTTGAAATAATTAAAAAATCGTAATGTGTAAAAAAACAACAAGAAAAACCAAACATGAAAATAAAATCTAAAATCAATGTTAGTAAATAAGTAATATTCATATATATTAGCCATTACAATGACTTCTGGCAGGAGGAGCGAACGAGTAGAAGTGCTGGTAAATATGATCCAAGTTCTCTGTCACTACATCCATAAAGCCGTGGGGGTCCACGCGCAAAGTGCTCAGTTCGCCTCTCAAGTTGGCGATATCGGTCTGGACAACGTCGAGGACAACAACATGATCGGTAGGAGGCGCAACGGGTACATCAGGGGTGCACGAGTCAGCGTCAGAGAGATAGGTATCATATTGGTCATAGATTTGGGGTGTCTCTAGAGGAGAAGGTGCATCTGGTGGTCCGTCCAAATCAAATAGCCAGTTGTTCCTATCATGTACACTCGTCCTATGGTCTTGCAGGGTAAATAGGTGTACTACTTGGTGGTTAATTAGAAATTCAAACACATTTGGGCCCAGGTTTCTAATGATGCCAGTGTTGGAATTGAATGTTCATTGGTCGTATTCCACCTAGAGGGTTAAGTCTGATAAGTGGTTGTCTCAGTCCAATAGCATTTGCGATCATGGTCACTAAGCCCCCTATTAAGATTGGTCCATGGTTAGGTTGCGCCATACGGTCTAGGTTAGCTATCATAAATGTAGCGGCATTA
Organism: Lathyrus oleraceus; assembly: GCF_024323335.1. Lineage (NCBI taxonomy): Eukaryota > Viridiplantae > Streptophyta > Magnoliopsida > Fabales > Fabaceae > Lathyrus > Lathyrus oleraceus. The sequence goes on from NC_066583.1 coordinate 633,410,009, forward strand.
ACAAGACGGGCCTGTGATGCACAATACATTATAAAGAGCTCGTCTTTGGACACAAAGATTATGTTTTGTTCTTTTCCAAATAGGGTGTGAGCTAGGATCTTAGGAATGTAACGAATGGCAGGGTTATGGATGTTCTCGGAATGCATGAGATCTGGCTCGGGATGGTTATTTCCTGTAATTCTACCCTAAAAGTAATCTAGTTCAAGGCCTGTAAGTACGTCTTCTTGGGTGATGGTAACGGTGTCAGGACCATTCGGGCATCCTAGGAGTTTAGCTATTTCTCTATGATTGTAGCGATACTCAATATCAAACATCCTAAAGGTGATGAGGCCTTTGTTAAATTCGATAGCATGGTTTGGCAAGTAAACTAGGGAGCTCAGGAACTCTAAGGTTAGCCCAGGGTAAGAACTAAATCTTCTTTTGATAGCAAACGTATCCCAACCAATTTGGTTAAGTAGGAACATAACACTATCTCAGATACCTAACTTAGTCATGGTACGTCCATCGGGGTATATAGTTAGTGCCATCTCTCTCTGAGCTAGAGCTTCAAAGTGTCTCCTTTGACCTCTGCCTCTGAAAACGATATCCATGTAGCCTACTTGTTGCATCGTGAAAGTCGGTAGCTAGATAAATTTAAGTAGACAATAACACTAAGTCAATAATGGTTAATAAAGAAAAATACCGAGTGACTTTATGAAAGAGAAGAAAGAAAAAATGGATAGATAAAAAATGACATTAATAAAACAGGAAATATTCGCCATGTTTTACGTCGATAGCGCGGCGACTCAGGAGTGTAAGTACTCATGGTGGTTCTTTCGAGGATGAATCCTCGGTCAAACTTTTAATTATCCTCGATTTCCATGGCTACTTATCAAGCCATCTCTCATATCCATCACCTTTTTTTCTTTTTCTTCTTCGAGGTAGTTTATCCTTCTGAACTTGTGGTGGTGGTTCTGGCTCTATCATGAGAGCTAGCTTTTTAGGTTTGGGTTCAATTTTTTCATCCACCACCTCAAAGTCTAACTTGCCCCTTTTAATACTAATGAGTTCCCTAGTTTAACGGTCTTCTAATTTTCTCTTCTTATTCAGGATCTCAAATAAAGGTGCATTGGTGTGGATATTTTCCAATAGCTCCTCACACCTTTCGGATTTGGGGTCTACCTTAACTTCCATAGACCTTCGCGGGAAAGGAATTGGTGATTTATAGGGAGGAGGAACAACACATAATGCTTCCTTCTCTACCTCTTCGACAACCTCCCTTTCGGGTGGTGTCGGTGGATCTTTCTCAATCTCTACTCTTTTCTCACCCGAACCCTCCTCATTATCCCTCTCCTTAGGATTTTCAGTATATTTTTCACTGCTGGTTGTTACAACAACCACATGTTTCTCAGGGAATGGTCTTCGAGGTGTCTATGCAAGAAGGGATATTTGAGTCTCCAATGCCTCGTTGTGAGTGATGAGGGACTCCACCACAGTGTCCAGTTGCTTAAGGGTTTCATTGGTATATAGACTTTATTTTCTAAATTCTTTATTTTGAAGAGTTTGTGTAGCCACAAAGCATTCCATCATAGATTCTAGCCTAGAGTAACTTTGCATCGCAATGAAATCCTCCATTAATATTTCCAGGTCGGATTTATAGGAATCTTGCGATTCCTCAAAATACTGGAAGTGATAATCGTAGAGAAAATTTGGGTGATACATAGTAATAGAGAAAAGAGTGCCTTAGTCTATACTGCGCAACACTGGAGTTACGATATCGACTAAATTAGTCCCCGGCAACGACACCAAAAACTTGATCGCGTATGACTGATATGTCTATAGGATTCGTGACTGCAAGTTCATAGTCGTATCGCGTAGTTTTAAAGATTATCGAACCCAAAGGACTAATAATCGAACTTACCATTATCTAATGTTACTATATAAATCTAAGGTTGAAGATCTCTCTAGGAGTTGAGGGACGAATAGGGTTAACTACTAACAAAAACAGAATATTAATAAAAATATTTAATAGGGGGATATCGGTATGTAATACATAAAACTTCGGGGATTTGATAGATAGTTGGTGTAATCTTAAACACCAAAATTATCTTCAATAGAAATTATTTATTTAAAAGACTTTGTCTCACACTCTCGTTTTTATTGACTCTAACCATACTCTTAAATCAGAATGTTTCGCTCTCGCTGTCTTATTTGAATTAAAAGTAATTTTTGGAAATAAATAAAGTCTAATTAATCCTAATGCGCTCGCTGTATTTAGGATTAATGCCTAGTTTCAAATATCCGATTAAAATCTCAAACTCTCATATTTATTGACCGTAACCTTTGTTTGCTTTGTAGTCTCGTACGAAAAATAGTTTTGAATTAAGAACAAGAAACTATAACCAGAAAATAATATTTTATAAAAGCCAACACCAATTATTTACGAATCCCTTCGTTTCGACGATCTTTACATACCGATACCGATTGGTTTAGCCGGACATGGATCTGGTAACAAACATGATATTTAGATAATTAAGCATACGATAAGGCATAAGAAATTAAAATGACAATTAAAATAAAACCTGGAATATAAACCAAAAACTTGGAATGAATGCTGATTCTTGAATTCAAACAATGCCGACACGCTTTGGCAATCGGGTACACCGTTACAATCAAATTCAGTTGCTTAAAACAAAAATCTTAATAGTCCCCGATGTGGAGAATTTATTACTTTACAGGTAAATATTCGCCTAAGAAATACTAACAATAAAATCTGACTAAAAAAATGCACCCCCAGTCTCTAAAGACCGAAGTCTATTTATACTACCCACTCCTCCTTAAAAGTAGCCTTGAATATCTACTAGTGAGGAGCGGTTTGTTGAATGAGCAAAAACCGAACAAGGAGAAAATTATGGAGAAGAACAAGGAGGACTGGGTTGGTGGCGGCTACCACAACCCTAATTTGATCACGTGGCGGGCGCCACTTTCATGTGTGGTGGGCGCCACATTCATGTAATATGGTAGGCACCACCCTTCATAAATCCTTATAGCGGGCATCATTCTCCCATGTGGTGGGCGCCACATTCTTATAATGTGGTGGGCGCCACCACCCTTTATTTTCCTCCATTTTCTTCCCTTTTTCTTTCCTTTTTGTTATTTTCCCATTTGCTTTCCTAGACATCTCTTATTCGATAAATACCCGAAATAAACATAAAATACGACGTGGTACTATGGAAAATCAAGTAAAAAGCAATGCATGTTAAGTCAAATATACGATACATTTTCGTGTTATCAGCCACTTGTCATCTTTCACGTATGTTGAAGTTAAAGAGGTTGTTAGAACTCTGTTCCAAACTTTGTCTGTGGCTAATGTGATCCAGAAGACTAGGGAATCCATGTCTTCTTTGAAAGATGCGCAAAAGATTGTTCAAGCTGGTGACACAGACAATTGGGGTTATGTCGTGGAAGTGGTTGAGAACAAGAATCGGGTAGGTTTAGGATTCAAGTAAGGGTCGTTCAAGAAAGAAGTTAAGGCTATGCAACATATTTTCCATAGTTGAGGGTTCATTCACAAGGAAGAACAACACTCAGTTGCAGTCCTTCATGAAGATGAAGATGAAGAAGAAGACAGTCCCAACTTTGTAACACATGGACGGATTTGCAACAATTGGGTTGCTGTTGATGTTCCTGTTATAATTCATCGTTCAAAGTAATATACCTTATTGTTTAAAGAAAAACCCTTCTCCTATGCCTAAGGGAAAAGTGAAAAATTGTGAGGCATTTTCAATTATCATCAATAAAATGCAATTTTATTCATCCACATCAATGTTGTTTTTAATTTTTGCTTTTTTATAAAAATGGTAATCACAAAAAACATAAACAAACAATAATTTTTTCCATATCTTCATAATACTTGTTTGCACTTCATATTTCTAAAATCAAAATATCAAATCATTATGCAGGTTGCTTCTCAAACCCATTGAAAATAATGACCATACTCCCTCTCCAAACTTTGATTTCCATGTGTTCGATGTCGAGGAAAAGAATGATAATGAAGACGTTTCTAATGAGTTATCCTGTTTGCTTGAGCACGAGGAAATAACCATTCATCCTTTTGAAGAACAAATTGAATTGGTCAACTTGGGTTCCGAAGATGATGTCAAAGAGGTTAAGATTGGGTCACAGCTTCATCTAGAGGTTAAGAAGGGGTTGGTTGAGCTTCTCTGAGAGTACTATGATGTGTTTGCTTGGTCTTATCAAGACATGCCAGGTCTTAATACCGATATTGTGAAGCATAAATTGCATTTGAATCCAGAATGTCCGTCAGTCAAGCAAAAGTTAAAAAGAACTTATCTTAACATGGCAATGAAGATCAAGGAAGAAGTCCAAAAGAAGATTGTTGCTGGTTTCCTTCTTACCTCCGAATATTCTCTGTGGGTGGCCAATATTGTTCATGTTCCGAAGAAGGATGGAAAAATCCGCATGTGTGTCGACTATAGAGACATGAACAAAGCTAGTCCCAAATATGATTTTCCTCTGCAACACATTGATATGTTGGTAGATAATACGGCTAAGTTCAATGTCTTCTCTTTCATAGACGGATTTTCCGGTTATAATCAGATAAAGATGGCACCCAAAGATACGGAGAAGACAATATTAATTACGCCTTGGGGAACATTCTGCTATAGAGCGATGCCTTTCAGTTTGAAGAATGCTGGTGCAACATACCAAAGATCCATGACCATTCTTTTCCATGATATGATGCATAAAGAGATTGAGGTCTATGTTGATGATATGATTGCCAAATCAAGGTCTGAAGATGAGCATGTTGAGCACTTATTGATGCTATTCCATTGTTTGAGGAAGTAAAAACTCCGCTTGAATCCCAATAAGTGTACATTTGGTGTCCGCTCTGGTAAGTTGTTGGGCTTTATTTTCAGTGAGAAGGGAATTGAAGTTGATCTTGCCAAGGTTAAAGCAATATAAGAAATGCATGCGCCCAAAACTGAGAAGCAAGTCAAAGGTTTTCTCGGTCTCTTGAACTATATTTCAAGATTTATATCGCATATGACAGCCACATGTGTGCCTATATTCAAGCTCCTTCAGAAAGATCAGTCTTATGATTGGACCGAGGATTGCCAGAAAGCTTTTGACAGTATTAAAGAATATCTGCTTGAGCCTCCGATTCTATCTCCGCCTATGGAAGGAAGACCTTTGATCACGTATTTGATTATGCTTGAAGAGAGTATGGGTTGTGTTCTTGGTCAACAAGATGAATCTCATAAGAAAGAATATGATATTTACTACCTCAGTAAGAAGTTCACCGATTGTGAGTCTCGATATTCTATGCTTGAGAAGACATGATGTGCTTTAGCTTGGGCTGCTAAGCGTTTACGCCAATATATGTTGAATCATACTACTTGGTTGATATCCAAGATGGGAGGATTGCCCATTGGCAGATGTTGTTATATGAGTATGATAGTGAATACTGAGCTCAAAAAGCGATTAAAGGTAGTGTCTTGGCTAACCATTTTGCTCACCAACCTATTGATGATTATCAGTCAGTACAGTTTGATTTCCCTGATAAAGAGATATTGTATTTGAAGATGAAAGATTATGATGAACCATTGCTTGAAGAAGGGACAAAACCTGGTTCCTGTTGGGGCATGGTATATGATGGAGCTGTTAATTCGTATGGTAATGGCATTGGGGCAATGATTAATACTCCTCAGGGAACTCATTTTCCGTTTACAACCAGATTAACCCTCAAATGTACGAATAATATGGTTGAGTATGAAGCTTGCATTATGGGGCTCGAAGAAGCCATTGATCTTAGAATCAAATATCTTGACGTCTATGAAGATTCAGCTTTGGTTGTTAATCAGATTAAAGGTGAATGGGAGATGAATCAACCCGGTTTGATACCATATAGAGATTATGCTAGGAGGATATCAACTTTATTTACGAAGGTTGAGTTTCATCATATCCCTCGAGATGAAAACTGGATGGCAGATGCTCTTGCAATGTTAGCTTCCATGATTGTTGTGAATTATTGGAATGAAGTTCCTTAGCTGATTGTGATGCGCCTCGATAGGCCAACTTATGTATTTTCTATTGAAGAAATCAAAGATGATAAGCCATGGTACCATTATATTAAGTATTTCCTCCAAAGTCAGATTTACCCACTTGGGGCATCTTTGAAAGACAGGAAGACTTTGAGAAGACTGGCTTGTAACTTTTACCTGAATGGTGATGTGCTTTACAAGAGAAATTTCGATATGGTTTTACTAAGATACATGGATAAACACGAAGCAGACTTATTGATGTATGAAGTCCATGAAGGTTCCTTTGGTACTCATTCCAATCGATATGCTATGGCAAAGAAGATGTTGAAACCAGGTTACTATTGGCTAACAATGAAATCTGTCTGTTGCAAGTACGTGAAGAAATGCCACAAGTGTCAAATCTAAGCTGATAAGATTCATGTTCCTTCGACACTTTTTAATGTCATTTCCTATCCATGGCCCTTCTCCATGTGGGGAATTGATATGATCGACATGATAGTGCCCAAGGCATCAAATGGACATTGTTTCATTATGGTATCTATTGACTACTTCATGATGCGGGTTGAAGTGGCATCGTATACGAATGTAACCAAGTAAGTTGTTGTAAGGTTTATCAAGAATCAGATCATATGCCGATATGGTGTACCAAGTAAGATCATTATTGATAATGGGTCGAACTTGAATATCAATATGATGGAAGATCTCTCCAAAGAATTCAAAATAGCACATCATAATTCTTCTCCCTACAAACTAAGATGAATGAGGTTTTTAAAGTCGTGAATAAGAATATTAAGATGATTATCTAGAAGATGTTGTGATGTATAAAGATTGGCATGAGATGCTCCCATTTGCTTTGCATGGGTATCGTACATTCGTCTGCACTTTGACAAGGGCGACCCCTTTCTCTCTTGTTTAAGGCATGGAAGTTATGCTTCCCATGGAGGTTGAGATCCCATCAATGCGTGTGTTGATGGAAGCCAAGTTAACCGAAGCTCAAGGGTATCAACACATATATGATCAACTGAATTTGATTAAAGAAAAGAGGATGACTGCCATGTGTCATGGTCAGTTATATCATCAGAGAATGAAGAAAGCTTTTGATAAGAAGGTCAAACCTCGTGTGTTCCGAGAAGGTGACCTCGTGCTCAAGAAGATCTTATCTTTCAAACCTGATTCTAGGAGCAAGTGGACTCCTAATTATGAAGGACCATATGTTATCAAGAGAGCCTTCTCAGGTGGTGCATTGATTCTTACAACTATGGATGGTGAAAAGTTCACTTATCATGTCAATGCCGATGTAGTCAAGAAGTACTTCGCCTAAAAAAGAAAAGAACAACTCGCTAAATTGAAAATTCGAAAGGGCGACTTAGGCAAAAATGAGCGTCTCGGTGAATTGAAAAACCGAAAGGGCGATCCAGGCAAAACTTAGAGACATTGTTGGTTCTAAGTGTTGGCAGCAATTTTGGTAAAACAAAGAGTGTTCATAAGATGTTGTATGTGATGTCTTAACATAAGATATCTGTGTACATGTTGGAGTTTAAATGGAAAACATAATTATGCAGGATTGTTTCAGAATGTCATACACCATGTCATGACATCTGATATTGTGTACCTGCTGGAGTTTAAGAAACATAATTTTGCAGGATTGTTTCAGGATGTTATACATGATGTCATAACATCTGATATGTCTGCACCTGCTGGAAATTATAAATGGAATTATGGATTTATGCAGGATTGTTCCAGGATGTCAGACCCGATGTCATGACATCCTGTACACAGAACATTCAATATGAATGTCTGGTGCTTTGTGATTGCACATTTAATGGCAATCTATGTATGATTGAAGATCTGATTTGCAGGCGCATAATCATTGATTACAACCTGATTTACTTATTTTCCAAGGAGATCTAACCAACTGTCATGAGAAGATTTGATTGGAAAATAGTTTAGGGTTTTCAAGATGTCCAAGCCCAGCTGAAAGCTTCTATAAAAAGGGACTTGGAAACCTGATTTAACATACAACCAATACTGAGCAAAATATTGAGAGAGAGCTAGGGTTTGTGTCTTGTTTAGTCGTGAGACTTGTAATCCATTCAAGTCATCCTTAGATGATTGAATTGGTCTGATTTGTGGTTGTAATTTGTCACTCAAAGCTTGTAAGCAAGAGTGTGTGTCCACTTGATCAAACCTGTTAAGCAAGATCAAGTGTGTGTCTTCTTGATCAAAGATGTTAAGCAAGATCAAGAGTGTGTCTACTTGATTAAAACTGTGAAGTAAAATCAAGTGTGTGTTATTGAAAATTGTTTTCTTTTCACAAGGGATTGTTGTTTAAAATCACAGGTGTGATTGTAGGGAAGTGAGTGGGCTCTCATATCTAAGAGTGCTTAGGTAGAAATTGCACGGGTAGAGATTAGGTGAGAAAGACTGTAACTTGTTGAAGTGTACGGAGAGTCTTTGAACTGATTCTATTTTAGTGAATTTCCTTCCTGGCTTGGTAGCCCCCAAATGTAGGTGAGTTGGACCGAACTGGGTTAATAATTGCTTGTGTCTCTTGCATTACTATTCTCTATTTTTATCCTTGTTTGCATTACTCAGATATTAGTGTCGTGACATTACCTTCGACATCTAATATCTGATACCAGAATTTCAATTGGTATCAGAGTAGGCATCCTGCTTTGGTTCTGGGTGAGATCTAGGGGCAATACTTTCTGGTACAATGGAGAGAGATGGAGGATCTGTTCACAGGCCACCAATTTTGGATGGTTCTAACTATGACTATTGAAAACCTCGAATGGTAGCTTTCCTAAAATCTCTTGATAACAAGGCTTAGAAGGCTGTGTTAACAGGTTGGGTACATCCTGAAGAAGGAGGAGCCACAACTGATAAGAAACCTGAAGAACAATGGTCCAAGGAGGAGGATGATCTAGCCCTTGGAAATTCTAAAGCATTGAATGCAATATTCAATGGAGTAGACAAGAATATTTTCAGGTTGGTAAACAACTGTGAAGTGGCTAAAGATGCTTGGGACATTCTCAAGACCACTCATGAAGGCAGCTCTAGAGTAAAGATGTCTAGACTACAACTACTCACCTCCAAATTTGAAAATTTAAGAATGAAAGGAGATGAATTTATTCATGAATTTCACATGAGTATCCTTGAAATTGCTAATGACTCAGGAGCCCTGGGAGAGAAGATGTCAGATGAAAAATTGGTAAGAAAAATACTCAGGTCACTCCCTAAGAGATTTGCTATGAAGGTGACTGCCATAGAAGAGTCTCAAGACATCTCCAACATGAGAGTTGATGAGCTAATTGGTTCCCTCCAAAAATTTGAGATGGGATTAAATGATGGTTCTGAAAAGAAAACCAAAGCATGGCCTTCATATCAAACACAGAAGAGGAAAATAATCAGGATGTTGATGAAGATTTGGCCAATAAAGTAGCAATGCTGGGAAGACAGTTCAACAAACTGTTGAAAAAGATGGATGTAAGATCCAAGGCTAATGTCAAGAACATCTTATCTGACATCAGTAAATCCAACAATGCTGAAAGAAGAACAAGGTCAGATGATAAGCCCAAAGAAGGAAAATAAGTAAAGTGCTATGAATGTGATGGGTATGGACACATTAGAACTGAATGTGGAACCTACCTCAAGAAGCAAAAGATGAGTCTTGCTTCCACTTGGTCTGATGAGAGTGAAACAGAAGAATCTGCAAATCTGGTAACTGCCTTGACTAGAAGATGGGGTTCTGATGAAGACCCAAGTGATGATGAAGTAACCTTTGAAGAGTTGGCCACTACCTACAGAAAGTTGTGTCACAAAAGTGTAGAGTTGTTTAAACAGGTTGAAATCCAGAAGAAGGAAATAACTCAACTTGAGAATGAAAAGGTAGAACACTTGGAAACCATCCTAAATTAAAAACAAAAGCAGTGGTTTTGAATGCCAAGCTAGATGAAAGTCAACAAAACCAGAAGATAGTACAGCTGGAGAATGAGAAGGCAGACCATGTGGAAACCATCTTCAAGTTAAAAAATGAAGCTATGTTTTTGAATTCTAAACAAGAAGAGATGACCAAGTATGTAAGAATGTTAAACAATGGATCTGACTCCCTAGACAAGATTCTCCAAACTGGAAAAATAACAGAAGACAAATCTGGAATTGGGTATAATGAATCTAAGCCTGAGTGCAATTACACTGGTTGCAAACCTCAAGTCAAACCTAAATGCAACCATAGTAAAAGCAAACATGTGTTGTCACATCATATGTCACAACATCAGAAGAGAAGACAGCAGAAAGGGAAACACCAAAGATGGAGATGCCATTACTGTGGGAAATTTAGTCACTTGAAGCCCTTCTGCTATGAGTTGTATGGTTACCCTAGCCCTGATCATCATCAGACTCACTATCAACCCAGACCCAAACAGCACAGGCCTGTCAACAAGAAGCAATGGGTTCCTAAGACTAATGTTACAAGTCTAGTAGCTCACATTCCCCTCAGAGTCTCAGGCAAAGAAGAGTGGTATTTTGATAATGGATGTTCCAGACACATGACTGGAAACAAAGACCTGATAACTGGACTTCATCCCCATGCCACAAGCTATGTAACCTTTGGTGATGGAGCAAAGGGTGAAATCAAGGGAATATGTAAGCTTGTTTGTCCTGGAGTTCCTAAACTTGACAAGGTCCTACTTGTTAAAGGTTTGACTGCAAATCTAATAAGCATCAGTCAACTATGTGACCAAGGTCTAACTGTTAACTTCACTAAAACTGAATGTCTAATTACCAACAAAGAAAGTGAAGTAATCATGGTTGGAGTCAGAACCAAAGACAACTATTACATGTGGAAATCTCAGATTAGTTACTCCTCAAAATATACCTCAGTCAAGGAGAAAGGGATGAAGATGATTATAACTGCTAGAGAAACTCCCAAATTGAAAGTCTGTGGGAAATGTCAGACAAGGATGTCACAACAGAAACTCAGACTTAACATCACTTCCAAAGGAGAAAAGCTCATGATGGCTCACATAGATAGGAAGTTGGATCAGATAGTTGAATATATTGCTAGTCATATACAGTCTGAAGTTGGAAAGAGCTTTGTTGGACTTTGGCTACCAGTCAAGCAGATAGAAGGGACTATATGTCTATCTCAAAGCAAAAGTAACAAGAACAATGTTGAAAATATTGGGATGGAGAGTGAAAGGACACCTACTCCTATACAGTTGAAAGATGAAAATGGTGTTTATGCTGAATATATAGCAGAAGAAAGTAGTTGTTCTCAATAGGGTTGGTTGAAACTACTGATGATTGCATACAATGTCACACACGATGTCATGACATTGTATTATGACAACCTGAATGCTACAACTATGTCCAAAAATCCTACTCAGCACAGTTGGACCAAGCACATTATTTGTTGTCATCACTCCAGTAGAAAATTTGTGGAAGACAAATTCATAGCTCTAAAGCATGAAATACAATTAGTTGACAAATTTACAAGAGGTTTGGATGATAATCAACTTGAGTATGTAAGAGGGAAATTGGGGATTTGGATTATTCAGAAGTTATGGCAATTAATATGGAGAGGAAAAGGTAATAAAAATAATGTCTGCCCAATTAAAAGAAAGAGCCACATTAATGATGAATCATTACCTAGTATTGGAACTAGTATCTATGTCATTTCCACACGCTACTTAAACACAACTATTTCCATCTTCATCCAACTTCTCAGCAAACCTCTGCTAGGGCAAAAAGATTTTTTTCAAAAGATCATCAACATGTCTCAACATCCCTCATCCTCTGGTTCAAAACCCACTCATCATGCAAGGACTCCCTCCATGGAGTTCCTAGATGAATACGTGATGGACGTTACTCCTCTTTGTGTGATACCAGGTGACGCCCCAAGTCCCTCTTCCATGGCTGGAAGTAAGCAAGGTAACTTTCTTGAAAAATCTCCTCATAAAGATGACATGCACGTTACTGATCGTACCATTAGGAACCTAGTTACTAGGATTCTGAATGAAGGGCATTCAGTCAAGGGTGGTTCTACCCCCTATCCAGAAGGGACCCATCTCCTGAGGTGGAACCCCAAGCTGAGAAAGATGATGACTCATCTAGATCAGAAAAGGAAGTGGCTGCTGAGGGATTATGTTCTCTAGGTAAAAACTTACCTAGCAAGAAACCGGCAAATGTGTCTCATGAAACTGCTGAGAATATTATTGATCTGGAGGAAGAAAGTTCTGAGGAAGAAGATGACACCTTGGTTCATCTTGTGAAACCAAGTGTAGCAAAGAAACTAAGGACCAGAAAAGGGAAGACTGTGGCTGAAATGAGGACACCAAGAAGAATGAAAAAGGTTGCTGGTGTAGGACCCTCCAAATCTTGGAGTAAAGTTGAGGTTAAGAAGAGGAAGATCAGAGAGAGTTTTGACTCTGATAATGATGTTGAAGTTGATGTCCCAGACGTATCCCCTGCTAAAAGACAAATTGTCAAGAAGTCTCCAAGCAAAGTTGCAGCAGTGCACTTAGATAACATCTCTTTTCATTTAGAAGATGGTGCTGCCAAATGGATGTTTGTCATTCAAAGGAGGGTTGCTGTTGAAAGGGAGCTGGGAAAGGAGGCTATAGAGGTGAAGGAGGTCATGTAATTGATTAAGGCTGTTGGACTGATGAAGACTGTGGTTGCTTTGCCCCAATGCTATGAGGGATTAGTAAAAGAGTTTGTTGTGAATATCCATGAGGATATTTCTGAAAAGAGTAGCAGGGAATTTTGCAAAGTTTTTGTAAGAGGTAGATGTGTGAGATTCTCCCCAACCATAATCAACAAATTCCTAGGGAGAGGAACTGATGGAGGAATGGATTTAGAGGCTACTGACAATGAAGTCTGTAGGACTATTACAGTTGGCCAAGTTAAGGAATGGCCTAGTAGGAATCACCTATCAGCTGGCAAGCTAACTGTCAAATATGCCATCTTGCATAAGATTGGTTCAGCCAACTGGGTGCCTACTAATCATATCTCTACCATCTCTATTGGTCTTGGAAGAATCATCTATGCTATAGGAACCAGGATAAACTTTGCCTTTGGAAGGTTTATGTTTGATCGAATTGTTAGACATGCATCCACTAATGCTGTGAAGCTGCCCATTGCCTTCCCATCTATCATTTGTGGTATTATCTTGAGTCAGCAACCAGGCATTCTCAATAGAAGTGACATTCCTAGCAGAAGAAAGCCTCCACTATCCATTCACTACAAGCTGTTTGAGGGAAGTCATGTCAATGATGTTGTCATGACATCTGCCAGAAAGGAGCCTGCATCTCAAGGTAGCTTGATTGATCAGTTAAAGGAAACCTGCAAGGAACTGGATAATGGTATAAGGGTTGCCAAGGCAAGAAAAGAGGCTTTGGAGGTTCTAATTAGTGGCCTAGAGAAGGAAGAGATGGAGAAGGCTGCTGAGACCAAAGATTCAGATGCAAATACCTCAAGTGAGAAGTCCAATGCTCAATCTAGTGGTAGCTCTGATTCTGAAAGTGAAGATGATGCCTCTTCCTCAGATTAAGTGAAGTTTCCTCTGGCATGAAGACTGTGTGTGGTGTGTGCTGTGATGAAGACTGTTTTGGGTTGGTTGTTCTGAAGGCTGTTGTGTGTATTGTTATGGAAGCTGGTCCCCCTTGCTGTTTGGATGCTGAAGAATGTGTTTTTTTTTAATTTTAATGTGTGTTTCTTGTGGCAGTCCTTACTGATGCCTTTATGTAATTTTTTTGGGCTCTTAATGAGTTCCATGGATTTGTTCATTATCTCAGCTATCACAGCTGTGTATGATGATGGTTTGTATCTCCTAACAATTATGTTTTAACATTTTAATGTTATAACATCTGATCTGAAATTCTCTGCTAGGCTAATTGACATTTATTTTGTCTAATTGGTCACCTTTGGTCAATTTTGACTAAAAAGGGGGAGAAGTGTTTATGTGGAGTTGGTGCTGTGAGGAGAAGTATGTGCTGGTGTAGCTGAACAGATAAATGACTATTGTTGGAGGAGATGTGTTTGATGTAAGACAGAATGCTGCTGTTCTGTTTACAGATGTCAAAAGGGAGGTCTGATGTGGTGCACAGGTGATGTTGAAGCAGATGTCAGAATGATATTCTGATTGTTACAGATGTTGTGGTTACAGGTGTTGTTATTACCAAAGGAGATGTTTGTAATGCACAGATTTAGGGGGAGAAGAAGTACCCTTGTGAATTTGTGTGTCTTACTAGTTGCATCTATAGCTAGTAATTTTGTTTGTGTAGCACAAATTTAGGGGGAGGAGAAGTACCCCTGTGCTTATGTGTATTACTAGTAGCTATAGCTAGTAATTGTGTTTGCTTCTGCTGCTGCTTAAACTGCTGTTATGCTGTTTAACTGCTGATAGTTTTCCTTGTGAACAAAATGGATAGATATATGTTTTAGCCAAAATTTGCCAAAGGGGGAGTTTGTTGGTTCTAAGTGTTGGCAGCAATTTTGGTAAAACAAAGAGTGTTCACAAGATGTTGTATGTGATGTCTTAACATAAGATATATGTGTACCTGCTGGAGTTTAAATGGAAAACATGATTATGCAGGATTGTTTCAGAATGTCATACACCATGTCATGACATCTGATATTCTGTACCTGCTGGAGTTTAAGAAACATAATTTTGCAGGATTGTTTCAGGATGTTATACACGATGTCATAACATCTGATATGTCTGTACCTGCTGGAAATTATAAATGGAATTATGGATTTATGCAGGATTGTTCCAGGATGTCAGACCCGATGTCATGACATCCTGTACACAGAACATTCAATATGAATGTCTGGTGTTTTGTGATTGCACATTTAATGGCAATCTATGTATGATTGAAGATCTTATTTGCAGGTGCATTCAATCATTGATTACAACCTGATTTACTTATTTTCCAAGGAGATCTAACCAGCTGTCATGAGAAGATTTGATTGGAAAATAGTTTAGGGTTTTCAAGATGTCCAAGCCCAGCTGAAAGCTTCTATAAAAAGGGACTTGGAAAACTTGATTTAACACACAACCAATACTGAGCGAAATATTGAGAAAGAGCTAGGGTTTGTGTCTTGTTTAGTCGTGAGACTTGTAAGCCATTCAAGTCATCCTTAGATGATTCAATTGGTCTGATTTGTGGTTGTAATTTTTCACTCAAAGCTTGTAAGTAAGAGTGTGTGTTCACTTGATCAAAGCTGTTAAGCAAGATCAAGTGCGTGTCTTCTTGATCAAAGATGTTAAGCAAGATCAAGAGTGTGTCTACTTGATTAAAACTGTGAAGTAAAATCAAGTGTGTGTTATTGAAAAGTGTTTTCTTTTCACAAGGGATTGTTGTTTAAAATCACAGGTGTGATTGTAGGGAAGTGAATGGGTTGTCATATCTAAGAGTGCTTAGGTAGAAATTGCACGGGTAGAGATTAGGTGAGAAAGACTGTAACTTGTTGAAGTGTACGGAGAGTCTTTGAACTGATTCAATTTTAGTGAATTTCCTTCCTGGCTTGGTAACCCCCAGATGTAGGTGAGTTGGACCGAACTGGGTTAACAATTGCTTGTGTCTCTTGCATTACTATTCTCTATCTTTATCCTTGTTTGCATTACTCAGATATTAGTGTCGTGACATTACCTTCGACATCTCATATTTGATACCAGAATTTCAGACATAAAACAGAAAAATCATCCCGGTAGATTGAGTACCCCACCTTGGGGCAATCTGGGCAAAATTAGGGATTATGGCAAGTAACTGCATCCGGCTAGACCTGATCATTGAAGCAACATCACCAATTATTTAGTTCTGATTCATCATTGTCAATCAAGGACAAAGCAAAAAGTGGATTTCAAAGTTGGTAGGGAGAGTAGTGGTCATTGTATTCAATGTAGCCATTTTCCATATATATTACCATTTCAAACTTTGTAAAGATCCATGGAGTCTTTCCTTTTGCGGACTACCATTCTATTAAATAAAGTTGAGCCTTTATCGAATTTGTTGCTATTCTTATTTATTTATGTTTAATAAAATTGCATTTTTATGATGATAATTTTGAAATAAATAAATCGATGAATAACCATTTTTCTAAAATAATAAGGCATTTACTTTAAAGAACATTGAATTCAAAAAAGGAATGTTAACAACAATCTGAGAATGGTAAGTCTTGACGTGTGAAGTATTATTACCTTCCTCAAGCAATGTTTGGAGGTGTTTACTCCCCAAACAGGTTGCTGTTTATCTCCTAGTAGAGCTGATGTATTGTTCTCCCTTTGTGAGTTCCTACAAGTCTGGTTGATTTTGGTACCTTGGAATTGGTTTATTTCTCAATCCCCAAGAAGAGTCTTATGACTGATTGCTCTATTTTCATTTTGCATCCCCGTGCGGCATTTATTTATTTGTTAAAGATAATCCCCATGTCTGATTTGTCCTGATAGATTTTAATCCCCAGTGGAATCCCCACGGAGTTGATCTTGATTGATGAAATATCCAGTTGGAGTTTGTCTTCTCGCCGGTTCCCCACTCAGAGTTTTGCCTCTTGTTGTGATGTGGATTCCCCGTGGAGTTTTCTCTTTTGATGAAAGGTCCCCTCATTCAGACAGTATTTGATTCTGAGCAGTATTGATGTAGCCGTCCCCTATAGGGTTGTCTCCCATTTGATATGGCTTTGAAATATATATATATATATATATATATATATATATATATATATATATATATATATATATATATATATATATAATATATATATATATATATATATATATATATAGATATATATATATATATATATATATATATATATATATATATATATATATATATATATATATATATATATATATATATATATATATATCCCTCGGCTTGAGATGTGGATCCTCAACAGATCTCTCTTATCCTCAACATGTTGGTTGATATCCTCAGCAGTGCTTCCATTCCCTAGTGAAGTCGCCAAGCTGTATTTTCTCCTCTCCCAGAGAGTTTGAGCTTTAAGCAAGATCTTTGTCAGTCATTACTTATCCCCTAGCAGTTATTCCTCCTCTCCTGAGAGTCGAGTATTAAAGTTGGATTTGTTTTAATCCACGTGACTGCTACTGATATATATATTCTTCATTTCCTTTGAGCATTGAGTCTTCAGTAGTTTTTGATCGGATGCATGGTCTCCATATCTTTCCCCAACCGAAGTTGAGCATTTAATTTGGGTTGTATTATCCCCAGTACTCCTTGAGTACATGGTTGTGTATTATCTCCATGGAATTGAATATTTGAAGATAGGATTTATATCCTCGAGGATTTATTCTCATCCCTAGGAGCTTATCCAGTTGGTGTTCCAATCTTGCTGAGATTAGTCGAGTATCTAGTTATGATGATTCGATATTCATATTTGTATCCTTTGTGCTCGTTTGTCAACATAATCATGTACATACTCATGCGTAAGCATAACATCAGATATTTAATTTTGCATTTTTACGCATTGACCTGATTTTTATGATCCCCTACTTTGGTGATATCATTTCCCCATGCAAATTTAGTGTGTCTTTCCTCCTTCAAGGTAGAGTGTCAGCCCCTTAAGCAAAAAGAGTTTATCCTTTCTTCTTCCCCACCGAGTTATTTCCTCGTGGATGATTATTATTTTTGTTTCCTCTCCAATTCTTTATCTGGATGGAACCACTCCCCTTGTGTTATATCCTCATTGGGTTGAGTCTTGTTTGACCGTTTCTTTCTAATTCTTACATAGATAGATCTTTTGGTCCTGTGAGAGTTTATTACCCAGTAACTGGTAATATCCTTCTTGGTGTTGAGTAATTTACCTGTGTTAATTTACCCAGTAACCGGTAAAAGGTAACTTACTTCTTTTATTTTCCCAGCGAATTTACTTTCGTTTCCCCAAAGGGTTATCTTTTCTTTTCGCCAGCAGATTGTCATTGCTCAATTACCCAGTAACTGGTAATTGTTTATCTTTTCTCTAGCTGGTCATTTTTCTATTATCTACCCAGTACCTGGTAGTTAATAAAAATTCTCTTTGAATTTTTTCCCTGGCAGTTTATCCTTGATATGTTACCCAACAACTGGTAACAAATATTCTCCTTTTGGTCTTCTAACCAGTAACTGGTAGTTGTAAATCCTGCTTTTCGGTCTTCTACCCAGTAACTGGTAGTTGTAAATCCTATTTTTTGGTCTTCTACCCAGTAACTTGTAGTTGTAAATCCTACTCTTTTGGTCTTCTACCCAGTAACTAGTAGTTGTAAATCCTGCTTTTTGGTCTTCTACCCAGTAACTGGTAGTTGTAAATCTTATTTTTTTTCATTTCCCATATAGGCTATTCTTACCCACTAACCGGTAATGGATATTCCTCCCTTTTGAATATATTGCCCAATAACTGGTAATATAACTCTTTCTTGTGGTTGATTACCTTTGTTAAGCTGTCCAGTAACTGGTAGTTGGTAATTCTTCTTCTTTTTCCTCAGCGAGTCATCCTTGATATGTTTCCTAGTAACTGATAATAGATGTCCCTCTGCCCGAGTATATTATCTTCTGTTTTAAGCTAACCAGTAATAGGTAGTAGATAATATATCTCTTTTACTCATGTGTTGAAGTTTGACTTCCCCATTAGAGTCCGAGTTCGTATCTCCTTGTGAGATCGAACTTCCTTATCCCTAGCAGATAGTTTCCTGCTGTTTTGGTGGTATCCCGATACATGCATATTTTTCTCCAGTTCGAGTCTTTCCACTAATTTATTTTCATGGGAATCCCCTCGTGTCTCCAGTAGTTTTTAAGTCGTAGCGTGGCCTACGCATAACTTATTATCCCCAGAGTCTCTGTCTCCTCAATGAGTTTTCCTTATGGAATGAATTGTGCTCCTGTGGACTTTTAGTTTCTTATGGATTCTTTTCTTTATGGCAATATATCCCCCACGAAGATTATATTTTGCATTCATATCATATGCATCACGAGGTCTCTTAGGGACCAAAATTTGTTTCTTGTTGTTATTATTTAATTCCATTCTACTATGTTGATATGAAGATTTTAACCTTCACATCTCCGGATAGAATGACCTTAAATATGAGCAGCTGTAAGACCCCAATTTTGACCCCTAAGATCCCTCATGCCATCTCATAGCTTTGCATTGGAATTAGGATCACACCTTGGTTTTCTCATCACCTATCATTCATTGGGTTTGCATTGGGAGAGATCATCAAGCATATATGATTGTATCATACTTTATTTTCTTTGTTTACTAACCAAAATACAAAAATATGTCTAGTATAGCTTTGTTTCTTTTGTAGGTAATGTGTGTGTCCATCTGTGCCTCACCTAGCCCACAACTAGGGTTTGAGACCCTCAATGCAAGAGATCAAGCAAGCAAAGGTCCACATTGGTTCTAAACATCATGTATGGATCACCATGTTCTTTAATTGTTATTTTGATAAAAAAATCACCAAGAGTTTGAAACTTGTTTGTCAAGGAAGCCCTAATTCATCTGGGTATCTTGTGTGTCTTCCTTAATAAGTTTCTTCAACATTTGTTCAAAGATATCAAGGTATAGTTCATTTTACATCATCATAAACATATATGATCCTCTATGAGCCCCTAAGAGAAAAGTAACTTCAAGTTTGCAAGTTGATTCAAGGAAGTTGACCAGAAAAGTTAACTGGTCAAATCTAGGGTTTCCTAGACCCTATCTCCTACAATTTTTGTCATATGAAAATGATTCCAAGAGAAAAGTTACTCTTTAGGACATTCCAAACAACTTTCATGTTGGCCTCAAGAGCTAATTTTTCTTATAAATTCATTTTTTATGGTGAAAGATTATAGGTCATTTTGTTTGTGCCCTAGATAGAATGTCAACTTCCAAGAGTCATAACTTCCTCAATTTTTATGATATGAAGATGTCTTCTTCAACTTTTCTTCTTTGAGAAAGATCAAATTCTAATTTCAAGGACATTTATCATGATGAAACATTATAGGTCCATTTTGGTCCTCATCATTGAACAAGTAAATTTCCTCAACTTCAAAAATCCATAACTCCATCATCCAAACTCCAAATGATGTCAAATTTGTGATCAAATGGAAGATAATTGAAAGGGATACAACTTTGTAGAAATAGAAAAGTTCATTTTAAGCTCACATAAAAAGATATTCAAGTTGGAAAGAGGGTTCATTTGACTTTTAACTTAGAAAAATTTCTAAGTATGTTTGATACCTCCATCTTCAAGGCCAACTTTCTCCATTTTCCAAGCTTCAAATTGAAAAAGTCCAAACATCAAAGTTGTTCCTTATGCTTAGGGATTTCGAAAAAGTCCAAGATCATACCATTTGGATGAGAAATAATGGACCTGCACATGAGTTCTTTTCATGGATTAATTTGGCAAGTTTCAAACTCCAAACATGGTGCAACTTTGCATGGCCTCATATGATGACTTCAATAGCTTTCTAGCATGAATTAGAGTGGATTTAAATCATCATTTGGGACTTAAAATGCACCCATGCATCCATGAACCAAGATTACTCAATTTTCATTCAAATTTGGAAAGGTGTGAACATCAATTGCTTGACCTATAAATCAAAGTGCATTGGCTCAGAATCAGGGGGGAACCTTGCCCTAACTTTGCTAGTCAATTCCATAACCTCAGAATAGATAATTCCTTTAGGATTTCTCTTGAAATCAAGCTTTTGTTCAACTCAAGATTGTGAACAAAAACTCCAAGGATTCAATCCATTTTCCATTCCATTGAACTTCTGTAAGCAAGAGGAAGAGAAATCACTAAGGATTGCATCAAGATCAAGGCTCAAAAGCTGCTCATAAAACATGATTTTCATCGAACTTCATCTCTTCAATTCTCCCTTAATACTCTAGATCTGGAATCAATTTTGTGATGACTGAAGTCCTACCAATGTAGGCAATGTGACTGAGTTATTTTGGACTTGATTCAAAGCAACTCAGGTTGAACACCTCGATTTTCACCTCCACTTTTCTAATTATAGAGTAAGAGATAGAATAAATTTGTGTGATATTCGTGATCCTTGCAGTTTTCTCTTTAAAATGATGTATGATCCATTCGTTTCTGTGCAATTTCAATCTGGCCAGTCCGGTGACCCTCACCAGAGAAGATGACCGGAGCTAGGGCTCCGGTGGTGTTGTGGCAAGACCCCCACCCTTGGATCTTAGTCCCATCTTCTAATCTTGGCCCTTGCTTGTGATTACCAATTATGTGATGCGTTGACTGAGACCCATGGTGGAACACGTGCTTGTATCCATTAGATCTGCCACCTCAATTAATGAGGGAGATCTGATGGCTCCATTTTTTTCCTTTTATTTTATTTTCTAAAATGATTTTTAAATAGATTTTTCTTCCAAAATTCATTATAAATTTATTTTTGATCCAAAAATTATGGGACCAACACCAAAAATTCAAAAATATTTCCCTCTTCCCATTTTTGATTTAAAATTAATTTTTGGATTAAGTTTGATATTTTTGGTGAATTCTATGATTTTTAACTTGTTTTAATTAGTTCTTAATTACTTATGAATTTTGAAAAATGCCAAAAAATTAGTCAATGGTCCTTTGGTCTTGCTTGACCTATGATAAATCCCTTGGCCATTTCTTTGGTGTTTTTAAGGGATTTTAGGTTTTTGATCTTTTAAAACTTATTTTCTTCATTTTTAAAAATGTTTTAAAAATGTTTAATTAATTCATTGCTTTGTTGAGATTTCGTATTGACTTTATATTGACCTTACTTCTGTTTGGCCTTGGTCTTGATTGAATTGGACATTGATTTGGTCAATACCATTGGATTTAAGGGGTTGATGAAGTTTAAACTTCATCCCTCAAGATGAATGAATGGTATTGATCAAGTGAGGTTCATCCCTTTACCAATTTGGGATCCCTTTAATTTCATCTCTCTATCTTCATATTATTTCTTCCCTAACCATCTCTTGGCCAATGACTTCTCTTGGATCATTTGCTAGTTGATTCATCAATGACCTTGTGTCAGATGAATTAACATGAGCTTGATTGAGATGGGACCATCCCCTCTTATTTTTGTGTGTGGTATGCTTTAGGAGGTGGGTTTTGGATACCTTGTTTCTAGCATGCATTAACACCAATATTATTATTGATTGACCTCAGATAGTTGTGACTTCTGCATAAGCCCAATTACGAATGCTTAACATATCTCTAAATTAGTCCCAAAGGCAATGACATTTTTATAAGTGAGATTGTAAGTCTCCTATCCCTCATGGTATTATGTGGATTTTTTTTTCTCCTTTTGCATTTGTGAGAGCTAGTGGAATACTTGTTGATTTTATCCAAGTTGGAGCCCTTCTCAAAAATGATGTAGAGGTTCATATTTTCATGCTTGTGAGTGGATAGTTGAGTGTTCTCCAAAAAATGACCAAAACATCTTTTCTTCTTTCACTAACGTTTACTAACATCTTATTATACTAGCTTTATTTTAATGTCATTTACTTCATGCTTTTATTTCTTATTTTTTATTTTAGCATCTCATATCGTATTTGCTCTTTTCCCACTTGGGCTTATGTTTATGATTCAGTTATTTTCATTTGGCTCACTTGAGCCATTATATTTTATGCTTGTGATCTTGTTTTGTTTATGGTCTTAATACCTTAAAACACTTAATAAAAACAAAAACCCTAAAAAACACATTGATGGACTGTTGGATCTCTGTCTGTGACTTGATTTGGACCGGTGGACTTATAGTAGGCAACATTCCTGACCTATGGAAGAAACTTGGCCAATGCCATTAATTTGAGATCAAGAACTTGGCCAATGTCATTCATCTGACACAAGCTTGAGAGACTCCCTTGGGTTTACCTGATACACTCTTTCTCTTTATCCCAATTGTTATTTTGATCTTATTGTTATTATTTAATGTTTTCTCTTTGAGTATGTTTAAAGGGATATTTCATATGATACACATAAAGGACATTGAAGATTGCTTGCTTTAGAGTGTTAGCTTGGATGTTTTGTTATCTTTATTTGATACCATTGGATTTCTTAGTAATTGCTTGAATGATTCTGGCTTTGTTGCTTGCTTGACAATCCAAAGGAAATATGTTTCTATCTGACACTATTGTCTTGTGGATGCTTCCCATGGGTCAGATCTTTTTAACTCAAAACTTTTAATATTGCCTAGGATAGTCTCTTCATCTCCACCTCTTTCTTCTTTAATTTCAAAATCTCCCTCCCATTTTCAAAACTTCTTTGCTTGTTATTTTTCAACTTAGAATTGTTTTAATGAGTAGAAACCTTGGCCTTACGCCATTAATTTTCAAATTATTTTATTAATCAAATTTGTAAAAAGACTTAATCATATTGAATTTATTTTCAAAAAGACCAAAAATAACTAACAACCTCATTTAATAATTTTGACCACTTTATGTCTTTTCCTTTTAACCTTTTCAAAAAGAAAGCATTTAGATTTGAGTTATCCTTGGCGGAGATGTAATTCTCCCATTCCATGATATGTTGAGTGTAATACTTTCCATTTCCTAGGGGTTAGTGGCATACTTGTTGATTCAATCCAAGTTGGAGTCCTTTCTCTTAAATGTTGTAAAGCCTCATTATAGGTGGATGTTTGGTTGAGTATTATCCCATTTATAACAAAAGATATTTAATCTTTGGTTAAAATCAATCCACCAATCTTTGAAATTTTTACCATGAACTATGAGGTTTTGATCCCTCATTTATGTTGGTACGTAGGCATAAGACCAAAAGTCTTACCAAACACAAAATGTAAATAATGAATTATTTTCTCATCCCCTCATTATTTTTTTAAAACAAAGATATTTTTTAACCAAAACACTTACGCACAAAAAGGGCTCCCTAGGACACTTTGGATGCTAATACCTTCCCTCTGTGTAACCAACCCCGTTACTTGTAATCTCTGACATTTTATTAGTTTTGATTTGAAAACTTCTTTTCTTTAGGTTTTGTTCGTGCTTTTTCCCTTTCCCTTTGGAAATGATAAAAGCGCGGTGGAGACTCTGGTTTTATTGATGTTGAGTTAACCAATAGCTCAGTGGTCATGAATTTACCGTTACACTTATTACCTTTGTTAAGCTATCACTTAGGTGATAGTTAGATAATAATTTCTTTTTTACCTTTGATTGATTACCTTGTTAAGCTATCACTTGGCTGATAGTTAGGTAATACTTTATGTTACCTTTGGTAGGTTACCTTGTTAAGCTATCACTTGGTTGGTAGTTGGTAATCTTTCATTTTGAGTTTATTACCTTTGTTAAGCAATCACTTGTCTGATAGTTAGGTAATAATATCTTTTTTACCTTTGGTTGGTTAGCTTGTTAAGTTATCACTTGGTTGATAGTTAAGTAATAATTTCTCTTACCTTTGGTTGGTTACCTTGTTAAGCTATCACTTGAATGGTAGTTGGTAATCTTTTCTTTTGGGCTTATTATCTTTGTTAAGCTATCACTTGGCTGATAGTTAGATAATAATTTCTTTTTTACCTTTGGTTGGCTACCTTGTTAAGCTATCACTCGGCTGGTAGTTGATAATCATTCCTTTTGGGCTTATTACCTTTGTTAAGCTATTACTTGGTTGATAGTTAGGTAATTTCTCCCCTAGTGGAGTTGGGCATCCCCTTTGATCGATATTTTCCCCGACGAAGTCTTTCTTTGGCAAGTCTTCCCCCGTTGGGTCTTTGGTTCATTTGTTTTCTAACTATGTATTGGTTTCTTTCCAATACAATAGTTATTCCCAAGTCGAGTCATTTCCCGATACTTTATTTTCCGGGAGGACATCCCTTTGTCTCCAGCGATTTAGTGTCGTAGTTTTGTCTGCGCGCCTTTCCTTTTCCCCTGTGGAATTTTTTTTGTCCCCAACTGGGTCCCCATTTTGGAAATTGTTACTCCCTTGCAAAATTTCAGTCTCCTCGTTTCTCCAGCAAATCTTTGTCTCTCGTGGCATTATATTCCCAACAGAGATCATTGGATGCATTCATATCATATCATAAGCATTTTTGCGGTATCTTAGGGCCAAAAATTGGGTCTTCTATATTTAAGTCTCTTCAATCTCGTCGATTTCAATCTTCATATCTCCGAATTGAAGAAACTTAAATATGGGCATCTGTCATACCCTAATTTTAAACCCTAAGATCCCATATAAAATTTGCATCCTTACATACAAATAAGGTCACATCTTTGTCCTCTCCCTCTCATCTTTGGGTTTGCCTTTTACAGGAATCATCAAGCACCTCTTTGTTGGTGTTTTACCTTTGTCTTTATATGATCATTGCTTATATAACCACTAATCAAAATAGTAAAAATATATCTTGTTTTCTTTAAGTTTATTGTGCAAGGTAAGGTTTTTCATCAAGAGCATCAAGCCTGGTTCCTCAGCTAAGGCTTGTTATGATTCCTCAAGTCAAGGTGTGTTCAACCATTGGTTCTCAAGGGGCTTATCTCTCAAAACATGATCTTTAAGGTTCTCAAGCATCTTTCAATCTCAGTTTGATTAAGAGTATCTCAAAGGTTCATGTGTTGCTTCAATAAGTTACCTCAAAATTTGAGCAATTTAATCAAAATACATTCAATGACTTATTATTTTGAGTCCATATGATCATCCATGTACCTTGAAATGCAAGAAAAGTCCAAGTACATAAGTTTATCTCAAGAGGTTTAACAGAAAAGTCAACATTTAAAGTAAAAGTTCAAAGGATCACAACTCCTTCAATCCTCAACATTTTTGAATGCTTAATTTTTCATATGAATCTTATCAATATCTTCTATAACTTCTATTTACATGACAAGAGCCAATTATGCTTAGAGGATCATAAAAACTTTGAATACATTATAGGTCATTTGTGAACTTAGTGGAGTTTGACATATTTTCAAGTGACTTTTTCTCAACTTTCAAAGATTATAAATTCTTCAATTTTCAACATTTGAGGTAGATTATTTTTGTAAAATATCATTTGTGATACCCTCTAAGAGTTTGCTTCTAGGATCAAAGTCAAATTATGCTCGGAAGGTCATGGAATTCTTTGAGACATTATAGGTCATTTTCAACCATTTGGGACTTAGAATTTTTCAAGTTGCATTACCATATTTTTGTGCCAACTTCAACATGCCATAACTTTGTGCTCACGCATCCAAATTCAACCTTTCTTGACACATTGTGATCTTTGATATGATGTCAACAAATTGCAAGAAGAATGGGATCAAAAAGCCTAATGAGAAAGATGCCTCATTGAGTTAAACACGGTGACTTGGAACTAAAGAAATCATCGTGATCAGAATTTTGAACTTCACTAATCCTTAATTACAAGCCAATTCACCATGCGTTTTGGACCTAAACATGCTTGATCAAGTTTTCATAAGTTAAATGACTCATAAAACACATGATTTGGCTGAGTTTTGATGGTTTTGCAAGTCACACTTTTCTCACATCATGAGCTAATTCATTTTGCACGAATTGAACATCATTTAGCATGTATGAGATCACCAATCACTTACCTATAAATAGAGAAACATATTTGCTTCATCCCCAAGCTTTTGAGAGCCAAAGAACCTCTACTTCACTCTGAAATTTTCTAGAAAATTGAGCTATCATGTGTTGATTTCTAGCTTGTTTCAATTCAATTTCTTGATTCTATTAGCATCTTCGGCCTCCTCTGAAGCTTTTACAACAATTTCCAAGCTCTAAGACCTTCTGAAGTTCCCTGGCCATATCAAGCTTCTTTAACTTTTGATCATTATTTGGACAAAGGTAGCTCTGAGTATCATTTGAACTCAAACAAGTTAACATAATGAAGTCATTCACTCTCTGAAGCTTTCCCCTAACTTATCTGATGTTGATTGATCGTGTTCATCATTTAATTTTATTTTTCGTGGCTTGCTTGTTTCTAAAACTTCTTTGAAATTCTCCATGCTCAGTTTAGATATATGAATTTTGAGCATGAGGTTGAATTCGTGATGAGGAGACGATCACATTGGTGATGGTATCGTGTTCTTGATTTTCTAAACAATGAAACTCCGATGAGGGATCATCGGGGAAGATGACCTGAGTTATTTCAGGTCATATGAGTTGGCTATACACGTTGGCATTTTGAAATGTTTTGATTGGTCCATTTTGAATGTGATTATGTGTTTTATTCTGGCCATTTTCCATTCTGCGTCTTAGCCTTATGGCTGTTGGATCTGCACCGTCAATTAATGAGGCTAGATCCAACGCCTCTTGTTTTTTTTTTTCTGAGTTTTATTTCTTTTTCTTTTTTATTTTAAATTTCATTTTCTTTAAAAATTCATTTCTTATCCAAAAAATCCCAAAATAATTTTTAAAATTTTCTTTTATTTTTCTTCATCTGATTTTTATTTTTCCATATTTCTTTTCTTGATTTTCTATTTTTTTATTTTCTCTTTTTTACTTCGTTTTAATTAGTTTAAAAATACTTTTAGGCATTTAAAAATTCTGAAAAATTCATTTTATGTTTCTTATTTTATCTTCAACCTTCCATAATTTTCTTGACCATTTATTTGGTGTTTTGAAGGGCTTTATGGATTTTCTCTTTTATTTCCCTTTTAAAATTCATTTTTAAAGTGTTTTTGATGCATTTTATTTTATTTTCTTGCATTTTATGTTTGTTTGACCTTTGTTGACTTCTGTTGGCCTTGGATCTTAGTTGATTTGATCATAGGTATAATCAAACTCAATGGATCTTGGGTGTTGATGGGGTGAAAACCCTAATCCACCAAAATGGATGATTGATTTTGATTATGATGACTTGGTTATTCCTTTGATCCAATTTGGATTTTGGTTTTTCTTGTCCTCTTCTTCTTCTTCTTCATATCTTTCTCTCCCTTTTTTCTCTTGATCAATTGGATGGTTTTTGTCCATCTTGTTCATGATGTATGGATTGATACTTTATGAACTTTCATCATTTCAAATCTACCTCATAATTGATCATGGGTCATTTAAGGTATTTTGGATTGATGCATAAGTTTGTCATAAGTATCATGAAGTATTGATTGATGTAATTGATCACTCTTCTAACATTTGTGCTTGATCCATCCCCTTTTCTTTTTTTGTCTGTCATAGCTTTAGGAGAATTATTTACATATCATTTCTATAGTATGTATTAACATAAATATTATTATTGACTGACCTCATATAGTTGTGACTTCTACATAAGTCCAATTACGATTACTTAACATAATGCTAAATTTGTCCCGAATCGGAAAGTAAGTCATTTTCATAAGTGGGATTGTAAGTCTCCTACTCCTCATGGTATTGTGTGAAAAATATTATTTTCTTTTCACCTAAGAGAGCTAGTGGCATACTTGTTGATTTTATCCAAGTTGAGCCCTTCTCATGGTAATGTAAAGGTCCATATTTTCATACTTGTGGGTGAATAGTTCAGTATTCTCCCAAAAATGACAAATTATCTTTCTATTATTGATTACTAACATAACTTACTAACATATTATTGTATTAACTTTACTTTAATGTCATGTATCTTATGATCTTTACTTTATGCTTTTAATTTAGCATCTCATATCATATTGTTTGTCCTTATGTTATTTGCTCTTTGTCCATTTGGACCTTTGTTTATGTTTATTCTCTTTTTCCTTTTGTCCATTTGGACTTCTTTTTCTTTTAAAGACATTAATAAAGGAAAAAAAACCTAAAATTTTGGTTCTCTTGATTCATGTACTTGAGGTTACTATCATTGGCATTGTTGTGGAGTTATGGACTTAGAACTATGATCTTGACCCTTTCTTTGGGAGTTTGTGATTTGAGACCTTGGGATTCATTTGGTACCTTTGACTTTGGACTTCTTTTGAAGACTTGGCTTGGTTACTTTGGTTTCATCTGATACATGGATTATTCTTTGCTTATTTGGCTTGCTTGAGGCTTAATACAAAAGAAGGAATTCTTGCTTGACTCATGTCATAAAGCTTTCTATATCTTGGTTAGATCTTTTCTCCATAGCTTTTATTTTATGTTCTAGGATAGTCTCTTCATCTCCTCCCTTTCTTTAATTTTCAAAATCTTCTCTCTCTTTCAAAAAAACTTCTTGATTTCAAACTTGAATCACTTTCTTAATAAAACTTGACTCTTTTCAAGTGATTTTTAAAACCACTTCTTAATAAATGCTAACACACCTTAAGCGTGTTAAAACCAATTTTAAAAGACTAAAAAATACATAACTCATTCAAACTGTTTTGTGCCCTTTGTGCACTTTTTCTTTTAAAACTTTTTTCAAAGTTTAGACATGATTCATTTCCATAGTTGAGATGCAATTCTCCTTCCCATAGTATTGATGATAATTTTTTTCCACCTAAGAGAGCTAGTGGCATACTTGTTGATATTTATCCAAGTTGGAGTCCTTCTCTGTGGTGATGTAAAGTTCTCATACTTGTGGGTGACTAGTTGAATGTTCTCCTTAAAGTGATGAAAAATATTTTCATTAAAAAATGAATCAAAACAAATATCTTTGTTATTTTTACCATGAACTAAGAGGTTTTGATCCTCCATTGTACTTTGTTGGTACGTAGGCATGAGGCTTAGGAAGTCTTGGCAAACACAAAAATTATAAAAAAAACATTTCTCTTCTCATCTCCCCAATATTTTGCAAACAACACCATTTTAAAGTCAAAATGTATAGATTTCCAAATAGGTTCCTATAGAGTACTAAAGATGTTTAGGGTGCTAGTACCTTCCTTTTGCATAACCAACCCCCAAACCCTTATCTTTGTTTTTATTAGTTTTGTTTTAAAACTTCTTTGGGTTTTGTTCGTTCTTTTTCCCTTTCCTTTGGAAATAATAAAAGCGTGGTGGTGACTCTTGCTTGGTGAGTTAATTTAATCAATATCTTAATCTCAATTTTTTACCGCTACAATAGGCCAAAGGTGTTAGATACCCAAAAGTGCTTATTTGAGCTATCAAATATGGGTATCTTTCACTCCATTTCCTTGCTAAAATGTCGAAACCACCTTTGTTTCAGATGAAATGCAATGCAATGATAATCTATCTTGGTACCTTTGATTTGTGTGTTATTGTGCAGGAAGTAGGCATGAAATAATAGAAAATGAAGACACAAGAAATGTGGCAAAGGGATCAAATGAAACAAGCATTCATCAGCTGCCTCGCTAGGCGAGGGCTGTGGCGAAGGACTCGCTAGGCGAGCGTCCAGCGAGCGTCCAGCAAGAAGCTCCAGTATTTAACAGAGGCAAACATCACCACACTCGCTAGGCGAGCTTCCAACGAGGAGTGTGGCGAACGCGTCCAGACTTGGTGAAAAGCGCAGCCAGCACTCACTCGCTACACTCGCTAGGCGAGCCTTTAGCGAGCTCCCAGCGAGCATTCCAGTAGCAAAACCTCTCAATCTCGCTGGGGCGAAGGTTGAAGCGTGTCCTTCGCTAGGCGAAGGTTTTGTTCGCTAGGCGAACATGACAGTCTGGGAAAGGCTGTTTCTCTGAGCGCAGGTGCCTCAGGTGCCTCAATTAGGGGCTCGCTAGGCGAGCCATTCTGCTCGCCTAGCGAGCATGACAGCCCAGTAGCTGCTCTATAAGTAGCAAGTGCCACTTTTTGGAGCCATACCTTATTTTCCCCTACTTTTGTACTTTTTCTAGATATTTTACAACATTGTTCCAAGAATCTTTTGTGACCTAGATTTCATTTCTCTTCATCTCTTAACCATCTTTTACAAAAAGAAGGTGGATTCTCATCCAATCTTGATTATTTGACTTGGATGTTGATCAACCTTCTTCCGAAACTTGCCGACCAAGCTACCATGAAAATGAGTAGCTAAGTCCTCCATTTGTCAAGGTTAGATGTAGATGATCATTAGCTTTGTGTGTAAATGTAAGGATCTTCATTTGTAAACTCTTTAATGGTGAATATATGATGAAAACTTTGTTCTTATTCAAAACTCTTTGTGTTGGTTTATGATCGAGAGATGTTTACCAACTCTTAACCTAGGTTTTCATCCAAACTTGTTTGTTAGCTAGAGATAGTAATGAATGATTTTGTTCACCATAAGGTTGAACCAAAAAGTTGTCATTTTGATAGATTGTGTTAGAGATAAACAATGGATCAAAATGGGAAAACTCACAATGTGTGTTAGAGATAAACACATTGGGAGGACTTTGTGAAATAATTTATCATCTAAAGGAGTTTATAAGTTTGTTGATCGAACATATACATGCAAAGTGATCGTTGAACCCTAACTTTGGCAATATTTCTCAATATTCAAACCAAAACTTTTACCGCATTTAATTACATTTTTATGCAAGATACCGTGACACACCAAAACCCTATTGTTAACTTAAGCTAAGAATTAATACAACCATCGAAAGGCGGTGATATCTTACAATCCCCGTGGATACGATAACAAAAACCCGACACTTAAGATTACATTCAACAAAAGGCAGCTCACCTCAGGCCTATTTTGGACAAGGTTAAGTCAAACTGACTACATGAAAATCTTCTCTTCTTAGATTTATAGGTAGAGTCCAGTTAGTAAAGTCTATTATTCAATATATGTTTATTCACTCCATTTCTATCTACTCTTGGCATGTGTCCTTAACTCAAGAATCATTTTGAAGCTTTGTCCAAAATATTTGGCACTAGTTCCTAAGTCTTGTTAAATTCCCTTGGCCTGACAACATTTTTGAAGATTTGAAGATATGTGACAAAAAATGGAACCAACAATGTAAAATAATCATTCAGATAACTATCATCTCAATCATCAATACCATCTGGTTTTTCCGTAGTAAAAAAAGATTCAATCACAAAGTATTGCACTGGAAGCAAACTCTTAATGGGGTGTAATCTGAAGGGGATCTTGATGGAAATCTCACTAAGAAAACTGCTCTTTCTATCCTTGAATTCACAATCATTAAGAGTTTGAAAGTTAAGGTTCACCCTCCCAATGTTCCAAAAATTATTGAGGTTATCTGATACCCTCCTACCAAGGGATGGATAAAGTGAAACATCGATGGTTCTTTCTCCAACTCCTTGGTTTTTTTACAGAGGACTCTTTAGAGATGATCAAGGGAACTTCATTTATGGTATTCATATTTGGTTGAAAGATATCTCTTGTTTTTATGCCGAGTTAATTGAGGTCATACATGCTATCAACTTAACATTGCATTTTGGTTGGAATAAGTTGTGGCTGAAAACGTATTCGTCTTTCGTTATTCTAGCTTTTCACGAGTCTAAGTTAGTGCCTTGGACAGTCAAAGTTAGATGGCTTAACACATTAATTAAGATTAGATCCATATCCTTCTTCATCACTCATATCATTCGTGAAGGTAACCGATGTGCTACAAACTTACTTCTATGACATTTCCAACCTCTAATCACCTACTTTAATACTCTATTCCTCATTTCCATGTTCCTTATCTTCATTGTAATAAAGTATGTATGCTTATTTTTCATTTTATTAATTCTTGAGAGGATTTTGGTGTGAGTCCCTCTTCCTCTTTTAAAATATATGAGAGATTTTTATAAAAAATATATATTTAACCTTATTTTTAATAGGTTAAATATATTTCCGGCCACTCTAAATATGTTAACTTTAAATCTAAGCTCTTTTACAATTTTTCTTACGATTTTAATCCTTCTAAATTTTTAGTTATTAATTTTGGTTCCTAATTGTTTTTACAAAAATTTATGTCTCATGTTCCAAGTGACTTTTTTATATGATATGTTATTATTAACATTTTAAAATATCATTAGTTTAATAACTTAATTATTTAATATTTAATCTTTAATTCAACGTTATTGATAAATAAAATCAAGATTAATGACTAAAATTTTAAATTGTTAAAATAATAATGTTTTAAGATCTTATTATTGATATATTATTAAAAAAAAGTTACTTAGAACATACAAAATAAACTTTTGGAATGAAATAATACAGTGGAAAATACAATAAATAATAGTAATAGTATAATAATTTTGAGTTAAATTTCATGTGATCAATTTTTAAATTTTAGTGAAAATATAAAAATCAATAGAGAAAGGATTTAATTAGTTTAGTTTGGTTTGACCTAAAACATTAAAAAATTTAAACCAACTTAATTCATTAAGACATAAATGAAAATTCTTGGACATTGAAAGCTTTTTTTAAGCAAAATTTTATTTAAAAAAGAGTATAAAAATACTCCAATCATTACATTAGAGTAAATTGAAATTGAACTCACCGCAATGAGGCAACATTAATATATTTAATTTTAAAAGAGATAAATTAATTGTGTCTTTTTCTTCTTTTTATTAGAGATTCAATTTTAAAATTAGAATAAATTCTATAAATTATTTGAGATGTCCTATTAATCATAAATATCATGTATAGTTTTCTTCCACAATCAAGAAGAAATCCTTCGAGCAGTTGAAGTTGAACTTTAGCTTGCATAACACAACTAGTGTTAGAGTTTCTAACTCAGTTCCTAAAAAACAAATTATATGTAAAATTGCTAAAATACAATAACTTAACTTAAAAATAATTAAATTATATTTTTAGTCCGTTAACTTAACCCAATAATTAAGATTTAAAGCTTCACCACCAGACACAACTACAATAATTTTAAAATATTCTCAAAATTTTGGAAGATCTCAAGCTATTTTGGACAAGTATTTATTTTCAGAATTCAATCATCACTCAATATGGTCATAACTCATAATGGTCATTATCAGTAGGTGGGCAGAAACAACATCATTGTTGCGTTTATTTTATCCACTTCAACAAAATGCATCATATGTAGAACTCAAGCAATACCTAAAATAGTAGAAGTTACTTGAAAGAAAATAGTAGAAGTTAATTAGAATAGATTTGATGATATATTTAGTGCAAGAGTGGGGACTAATGGTAAGTTCTTTGATCATGAGAAAATGAGTGTAATAAAAAATGGAGTGGAAAGGCAAGAGAGCATTGACTGCTTAATTTCTAGGGCAACTTGAGTACAATAGACTTCATATATACCAATGAGGTATGACAAAGTGTTAGTGGAATAGCTGCTCTCCACTATGTTTTACTTCTTTCATGAGCTCAACTTTTTTTTGCAATATTGGTTAGTAGAATGTCATCGAGGACTTTACTAGTACTAACAGAAAATTTTAATTGGGTTGATTTGGTTGGAAAATTTTGGTAATATTTTTTTTAAATGATTCAGACACAAAATAGGAACCAATGAGTACAAATTCGATGAAATATCGGTCGAAACATAATTATTATTGGAGTGAGTGTCAATTTTCTGCTCACGAACTTTTGAGATTAACTCAATCGAGTAATTATCTTAGTATATCAACGAAATGACTCTTACCTAATTTTTTTTCTTGCAAATAAGATTTCTTATAAATAAAAAATGATCTGATGCTTAAATTTTGAGGCATACTTCTAACCAAAAACAAAGTCAAAATTTTTAAAATTTACGTATACTTTCCACATCGTTTAAAGTTTTTTTCTTCAACAAATTCATCTTTCAAAGCATTGGCTTTTAAATTTATTTAATATAACAACATTTTAAATTTCAAGTCATTTACATTTAAACTCTTTTCATTTTGAATTATTTAAACTCAACTCTCATTTTATCACACTTGTACTTACTGATAGTGCAATAATTTAGATGTTGTTTGCCTTATAGAGCACAAGAGAGCTTTTAGATTCTTAAAAGTAAAAAGTGAATGAATCTACCTAACTGTCTGTAATTGGATATTTATAAACTCGATTATCTGATAGAGAAATCAATTGAAAGACTTATTTTAATGCCTATAAAATTAGCCACATGTCTCCAGACTTTGACTCATTAGTGAAATGACAAGGGAAAGCTATACTTTAATGTTGGGAGTGGGGCCAATCCCCATAACCAACAATAAATACTTGAGATAGTAATTGAGTGAATCTTGTTCTACCCGCTTACCACATAGTTTTGCATGTTCTCTCACGAGACACGTCATAGAAAAATGGGTTGAGCTTGATTGTGTGTTCGTCATTCACTACCCATGTATTCTTCATGTTATTTAAGACTTAGAGAGTTGGTGGGTCGAGATGTTTGGTCCTAGACCAAAATATTCCAGTTTACACTCCCCAAGCATGAACCACGTAAGGGTGAAATGATTAAACGAAAACATCACAGTCCATAGTCCCTCAAGCACGAGACTTGTAAGGGAGAAGTGATTATGTGAGAATATCATGATCCACGATCCCTCAAGCACGGGGACTGCAATAGTGAACTGAATAGGGCGCGTTCGAAGGTGATGCCAATTGTCTAGCTCAGGGATGTGCATATCTAGGCTTGGTTCTTAGTCATAGTGTATCAAGGGAAGTTAGTGAGGATTCACTTAGAATTAATGGTTAAATTATGGACTAATAGTGTATTTAATACAATATGATGACCAACCTTTCTTGGGAATGATCAAACGATATGGAATGTTCTTTTGATTTCATGTTTGTAGTTAGAATCCTTGGCGCTCTATCACAAAAATGATATCTGGAACCCTACGGATGCATACTATGTATTAGGAAGAAATTCTTCCTTTATAAATCTATGACCCTCAATCTTTCCATCTTCATTATTTATTCAATACTTTTCCTCTTAGAAATCACAGTTTATCTCCACTAGTTCATTCATCTAACACTTCCCTAAGTGAATATTCATCATGTTTATTATGTTCTCTTTCTCTTATTAAAGAGTTGGTGAAAATAGAAATCTAATAGAGCCTAGACCGCGTAAGGAAAGATGTATAACATGGAATCACTATTTAGAGAATTCACGGTGATGTAATGGGAAGGTCGATTGGAAACTTCTTGAGCTATATGTGTTTAGGAGTTACAAATGTAGTTATGATTATGACGAGAGCAGTGATAGTGATAGTGTTTTTCTTGTTTGTTTCCCAAAACAGACAAGATCGTTGATGGCGAGTACAATTTCTACTCTCTCTAGTGGTGGAGTTGAACCATTGATATTGTTTTCAATAATACAACAAGGGTAGCTTCTTTTATAAAGGTTTGTTCATATCCACTAAGAGAGGTTAAGATGACGTTCTCCTAAAGCCTTGTGTTGAAGGTGAGACATACAACCTAACAATTCCATGGAGGGAATGGGACTTTTTTTCTATATATACACAGTTGTTATTATCGACATGGGAGTGGGGATCTCGTTTATTGTGTTTGAGTAAAGGTTTTTTAGGCCATCAATGACAGGGGTACGGTTGGGTTTCCATAAGCACCCTCTCTAATATGGGTGTGTTTACTTCATACTCCTCAAACTAAAGAATTGGAAATATAAACTTGTACGAGTACATGGTAGCGGAAAGTTCTCGATGGTCATATTTGAAGAGAACTTTGAGTATCGATTTCCTTTATATTGGACAAGTGATTACATATCGTTCACCAAATTCAATTAAGATAAAATTAGCGAGACATAGAAAGATGTCGTCAATTTATTAGGGGAGTTCGGTATTTTAAATGTGATGGAGCTTATTGGTTATGAGGAAGACGATAAAGAGCTCAATGAATATTTATGTAAGTGTTATTCATATGCCTGTTTTTATCTAATATGCAATTTTTATTCATATGCATGTTCCCAATTAGAAGAGATACCCCTCAAAATTGTTAAACCATATTGTAAATAAAAGGAAAACAATGGATGAGTCACAAATCATCAAAGAGGTGCCGATTTTGACTATGAAGTCGGCCTCTTTTTGAGAGGCCCGATCTTCCCCCAAGATGATAAATCAGAAGACCACCAAAGGGAAAAATCATATTGATCTTAAGTTAAGGGCTTCAATAGATTTGGAAGACGAGAGCGCTCAAGGTAAGGACATGGTCGCTTCCATACAGGGAATACCCTCTTTAGGACCCTTAAAGACGTGAAGAAACGCTTTCGTTATGGGATAACGATTTTGATGGTGTAGGTTTTGTACCCGACCATATGAATATCCTAGGAGACCTCCAAAAGGAAAATAATATGGGCGTGAATAATTTATTCGCTATGGTTGAAACTTACCACCTAAGGAGTTTCCTTATCAAGCGCATAATGTTAGAGGAATATGACTAGGTATAGAATTTTGCGAAATGCTTAAAATGGAGTTAGGGAGATGCATAAAAGCTCTTAATAGAGAAATGCTTTGTTGGACTCTATGGAAAAACATCATTAAAAGGCTCAACATTTGCTAGAATATTTAGAGGTTTAAAAGAAGGAGAAGGAGGAGGCATGCTTGAAGCATGACAAATAATTGGTGGAGGAGAGAGGTGAGAGATGAGATTCTCGCCCTAAAAATACCATTGATGATGGTTCCACTACTAAGGCTACATTACATGCTGATCTGGATGATTCTCGTGCGGAGAGTACTCTCACTGATGACAAAGCATTTGACAAAGTAAAACAGTCGATGCACTTCTTGTATCATGACTCAGTTTTGAGTGAGCTTGATTTATTCAAGGTCATTCAGGATTAGGAGTAGGTTGAAAACAAGAGCGAGTCTAAAGAACATGATACTCCCCCTTCTTAGTAAAACGACAATTATATTTCTCAGGTCCACTCTTGAAGGGGCGAGTCCACCTAACCCCAAAATAAACTTTTAATGTGTGTAATATTTTATTTATTTCTTGAATAATGTATGTAATATAACCCTTCTAGGGGGCTTAGCTGACGTATTTGTTCCCATTTGGGGATCTTTTGATTAATAGAATTTTATGATTATGTTTAGGGATTTCTTTTCCATTTAATTTTATTGTATATTTTGAATATTCTCAA
The DNA here is from genome assembly GCF_024323335.1 of Lathyrus oleraceus. NCBI lineage: Eukaryota > Viridiplantae > Streptophyta > Magnoliopsida > Fabales > Fabaceae > Lathyrus > Lathyrus oleraceus. The sequence continues at coordinate 633,447,814 of NC_066583.1, forward strand.
GAGTTTCATGGTCGCGGGCAAGCTCATGCTCGCGTACTATTGTTTCAAAAAGGACAATTTTTAATAAGACGAAAAAATACCTCTTAGAATGGAACCATGTGTTTGTAGGTTAATCAGGAAGTGATTAAAGTCAAGCTAGTCATACCTAAACCTTTCATGGTTTTGATAATGGTTATGATGATGATAATTTAAGAAGATATATCCTTGATGATAACTCATGGAGATTCAATGAAGCCAACTTGACAACAAATGTTATTTATTTTGGGTTGACTGCATTATGCAAAACAACATGGAGTGTCCAATATGTTTTGGTGAATAACTGACACGTGTGATACCAGATGTTCCATCATGTGTGCAACATCGGTCCCTTGCCAGCAGGCCTTGATGGATGTTATTCTGAGTATAATTTTTTCGTTGGGTATCAATCAACTTGATTGATATCTTTTAGAAATTCGTTAATTATATCAACTCTGTTAGATATTTAAACTTGAATTCAAACAAATAAAATCTTTTTGGAGGTTTTTGAAAAACAAATAAAAACATAATCCTCTATAAATCTGGACGTGATCAAATCTTATGCCCATTGGAGAAAATCTCAGAAGATTGCGTTGTTATTTAAGGAGACTCAAACCTAACGTTTGAAGAGTGTAAGTATTGGAGATCATTGTGTTAGGGTTTCTATTTTGAGCCTTTTATTTGAGTAGGAACAATATTCCCAATCAAGAAGATTCTAATGGCGTTAACATCAACAAAACCATCAATGTTGGGGAACAAAGCTAAACCATAGATGAGTAGAACAAAAATAGCTTCAAAAGCATCAATGTTATCGGCCTGAGCAAAAACAGTAGCTTTTCCAATGAGGAACTCAGAAGTAAACCCAAGAATACCTCATTTCTTCACCAAATGAGCATCAATTTCAGATTTCTTCAAATGAAGAGCTTCAGCTATGACATGTAATCTGGGAATCTCATGTAATCCACTGAAAGGTGTAAGACTCCAATTTTGACCCTAGGATCCCTCATGCTCTCTCATCATATGCATTGGCATTGGGATCACAACTTGGCATCCTCCTTACGCGTCATTCATTGGGTTTGCATTGGGAGAGATTACCAAGCATATTTGATTGTATCATACTTCATTTTTTATTATTATTTACTAACCAAAATACCAAAAATATGTCAATATATAGTTTTTTACTTTTGTAGGTAGTGGGTGTGCTCACATATGCTCTATCAAGCTCATATCTAGGGTTTAAGACCCTAAATGCAAGGAGCTCAATCAATAATTGGTTCACATTTTCTCTAAGTATCATATATGTATCCCCATGATCTCCACATGTTATTTTGATCAAGAAATCATCAAGAGTTTGTGGTTGGTTTGCCTTGGAAACCCTAATTCATCTAGGTATCTTGTGTGACATCTTTAACAAGTTTCTTCAACAATTGATCAAATATTTCAAGGGATACTTCACATTATATCATATTATGCATATATGATCCTTCATGATCAAATTAAAGGTGTCTACTTCAAGTTTTATATTTGGAGGAAGTGCAAATTCAACGTTCAAATGCATGTGCCAAGAGGAAACATTATAGGTCATTTTGGACAAATACCATTGAACAAGTGATTTTCCTCAACTTATAAAATGCATAACTCCTTCATGCCAAATCCAAATGAGGTCAAATTTTTGTGACCACATTGAAGAGGTTTGAAATATATACAAATTTTATTAAGGAACCTTTCTCAATTGAAGTCCATAGAAAAAGTTATTCAAGGTGGAAGAAGTGAACATTTGACTTGGGACATAGAAAATTTTCAAATATGTTTGATTTCCCAAACTTCCAACTCAAAATTCATCATTATCCAAGCTTCAGATAATAACTTGTTCAACATGAAAGTTATTCCCCTTGATCTCACCTTTCCAAAAAGTCCAATATCATCTCATTTGGATAAAAATTGAGGGACTTGCACATGGCTTCCTTATGGGAAGTGTTTTGGTAAGATTGGATTTCAAATGATCAAATTCTTTTGCATGCTTCCACATGATGAATTCAGTATACTTTACACACGAATTAGAAGTGGATTGCATCATTCCTAAGGCCCAAATCATTGCTCATGCACCCATGCACCCATGCAAAGGAGTTTCTAAAATTGGCCAATTTTCAAGTGTTGTAAATATCAAGTGCATTGCCTATTTAAACAAGCTCAAGGCTTCAGAATCATGATCAACACCTTACCCAAGCTTTGCTAGACTGATTCAAACCCCCACTGCCATAGAATTTCTGAAGGTTTCTCTTGAAATCGAGCTTGAACTTCATCTTCTATTTGGAAGTTCAAACTCCAGAAATTCACTTCCATTTTCATATCAATTGACTTCTACAAGCAAGAGGAAGAGAAAGCAATCAAATTCAGATCAAGATCAAGTGAAATTAGATCAAATCGAAGGTGATTTTTCATAAACTTCTTCTCTTCGATTCTCTCTCAATTCTTCACCATTCTTGTTGATTTTTGGTTGTATGAAGTCCTATCAATATACTCAAGATTGAGTTACTTTTACATCAAATTTAAGCAACTCAGTTCATGATCCTCAAAATTCAAATCCCTGTATCTTTTTATATACTTGGAATTGGACAAAATTGAGGTCAGATTCGAGCTTCTGAGCATTTTTCTTTAAATCCATGTCTTGTTTTTTCATTTTGGTGATGGTTGATGGTGGACCAGTCTGCTGAGGTTCACCGAAGAAGAAGACCGGAGCCCTGGCTTCGGTGATGTGTTGTCATGCATCTCAGCCATAGGAGCCATTTGAATTGTTTTAATCTTAGGCGTTGCTTTTGATTACCACACGTGTGTTTCAATTGACCAAGGCACATGTGGAACGCGCGTTTCTCACCATCTAATCTGCCACCTCAATTAATGAGGGAGATCAGATGGTTCTCATTTTTTTGAATTTCTGATTATTTCATTTAATTGCTTATTTTTAATTAATTCATATTAATTTCATTATAAATCCAAAAAACATGGGACTTTCACCAAAAAATTTCAAATATTTTCCTCTTTCATTTTCTGAATTAAAACTATTTTTTGGATTAGTTTTGATATTTTCCATGATTGAATTGTTTTTGTGCATATTTTTTATGGTTTAAAAATACTTCTGACTTTTCCAAAATAATGAATTTTTTTGTCCAAGGTCCTTTGACCTTGTTTGACCTATGATAAATCTCTTGGCCATTTATTTGGTGTTTTGAAGAGGTTTTAGGTTTTTGATCAAACATAATTTAATTTAAATGTATTTTAATTTGTTTTTTTAATTGCTTAATTGTGAAGAAACTATGTTGAGCCATTTTTATTGACTTGTGAAGTTTGATTATGTGTTTGGGCCTTGACCAAGGTTGATTTGACTTTTGTTGGATTAAAATCATTGGATTTAGGGGATTGATGAAATGTACATTTCATCTCCCAAAATCAATGAATGATTTTAATTTGATAAAATTTCTCCCATGACCAATTTGTGTTTGTCTCATTTCCCCTTCCTCTTCATCTTCAATCCCATTCTATCCCATCCCTCTCATTGACCAATGAAGTCTTAATATCCTAAGGTTAATTGGTTCATCAATAACTTTGTGTTAGATGAACCAATACAAGTATGGATGAGACTAGGTCCATCCTTTGATCATTCTCTTTTTGTGTGTGGTATGTTTTAGGTGTATGGTTCATTATACCATATCTCTAACATGCATTAACACCAAAATTTTCATTGCCCTACCTCAGATAGTTGTGACTTCTACATAAGTCCAATTACGATTGCTTAACATATCGCTAAATTTTGACCCAAAAGTATAGCATTATAGTAAGTGAGATTGTAAGTCTCCCCCTTTTCATGGTATTGTTTGGAAACTTAGCCTTTTTTCCTTCCTTTGGAAGATGTCTTGGTTTGAGGGTCCATGCTTGTGAATAGAGGGTTGAATGTTCTCCAAAGAATGACTTAAACAATTGAAAAGAAAAACTTCACTAACATCTAATCAACTAACAATTTGACTAAATTTTTAATTTCAATCCATTTATTTTATGCACTTTAAATTCAAGTCATTTACCATTTCATTTGCCAATTTACATATCATTTAACTTGTTTATGTTTATGTCATTTTCACTTTGCTCACTTAAGCCATATATCATGATTGTGTATATTTGTTTGTGTATTTTGTTTGTGTTTGTGGTCCTAGGACCCTAAAATACTTGGTAAACAACAAAAAACCCTAAAAAATGTTTGTGCGGACTGTTGGATTTGATCTAAGCTCTGGACTTAGAATTAGGCAACATTCCCTATACAAAAGGACTTGGCCAATGCCAACATTTCTGAAACCAAATTATTGTGATTAGAGTTTTCATTTGATGCAAGTATTGAGATCCACATGAGTTCATATGCTACATCGTCTTGATGCAAGTGTTATTTTGAACCTGTGTCTAATGCCTTTTTTGAGCCATTCAAGGAATATGTCATCTGATACATGGGAAGATTATGAAGAAGACTATGAAGTTGCTAGCTTGGATGTGGCTATCTTTATTTGATTCCTTGCTCTTCATTTTGCTACTTGTTTATTGATATTGCTTGATTCTAAGTCCAAAGGAAAAGTGGGTTTCTATATGACATTCTTGTCTATTGGATTGCATCCTATTGGTCAGATCTTTTCAACTCTTAACTTTTAATTTTTTGCTTAGGATTAGTCTCTTCATCTCCTCCCATTTCTTAAATTTCAAATCTCTCCCCCTTTTCAAAATTTCTTTGCTTGTGATTTCTAACTTAGACCTTATTGCAAATTAGAAACTTTGGCCTTATGCCATTGCATTTTTATACTCTTTTCTTAAATCAAACTTGTAAATAAATCTAATCATATTGACTTAAAATTTCAAAAGACAAAAAAAGAACTAACACTCATGCAAACTCTTTTAGGCCCTTTGTGCCTCTTTTAAATTTAAATTTTGTTAAAAGCAATACACTCACTTTGAAATTGATACCAAGAACTACGAGGTTTTGATCCCTCATTTTTATGTTGGTACGTAGGCACAAGTCCGAAGGTCTTGTCAAACACAAAAATATAATTAATGAATTCTTTTCTCATCCCCACACTCTATTTATTGCAAACATCATTTTATACCAAAACGCATACACACATAAAAAAAGGGCTCCCTAGGAGTACCTAGGACACTTTGGGTGTTAACACCTTCCCTCTGTGTAACCAACCCCTTTACCTGTAATCTTTGGCATTTTATTAGTTTTGATTTGAAAACTTATCATCTTTGGGTTTTGTTTGTATTTTCCCTTTTCCTTTGGAAACAATAAAAGCGCGGTGGCGACTCTGGTTTTATTGGCGTTAAGTTTATCCATAGCTTAATGGTCATGAATTTACCGCTACAGAAATTAAGTGGCGACTATGCTGGGGAGTAGTCTTCAGTGGGTTTAGCCTTCTTTTTTATATGTATATAATTGTATATTTGATGTTCGTATATTTGTTTGTGTGATATAATCTTCTTGTTGTGCTTGGTGATCTCTGAGTGGTGAGATAAGTTCTAACCCAAACTTGAGTGCAATTAAGATAGGAGGATGGTATAGTCATGTTCGACTTGTGTGGAGTAGTCCTTACCAAGTTGGCTTGACCCATCTACTCAGTGGAGACCCTTTTGGAGCTATTGATGCCACACAAGTTATTTGTGGTTAGGCATTACTTTATCTGATTTGGGCTCCGAGAAGCTGAGGAATGTAGAACATTTAACCCAATTTGGCCTATTTATGACGTAATATAAAGACTGTTCAAGTGTAGACTTGATAACAGTTGTTACACGATACTACACTCAGACGAGTTTCTCTTGAGAATATTATGGGTTGATGAGTCAGTCATCCTAACCTATAATATCCGATAGATGGAATTAAGATTCTGGGAACTTTTTAGAACATGATCTATAGGTTTTTATCCTTAGTACACTCCTTTGGGACGGTTATTAACCTGACTCCATGCTCGTGACTTACAACAAACCCTTGATTCTTGGTTGATCTAATCAAGTCTTGTCAATATCAATGGAACTTGGGTGTTGATAAGGTGAAAACCATAATCCACCAAAATGGATGATTGATCTTTACAATGACTTGATTCATCCTTTGACCTTTGTTTGTTTGCCTTATGTGTGATCCTTTATTTGTGATTGTTGCATTCATGCATTCATGCGCATCATAACATTCATCATACGAAAAGTGACTTCAAGGAACTGAGGTTTTATTTGCAAATATTTTCAGACCATGGATTATGGACGAAGGAATACTAAGAAGTACAGTTTCAGATGTCCCGACTTGAAAGAGCTAAGGAAGCTATCATATTTTGTATTAGATCCCTTGGACTTCAAGCAACGTCATGGGAAGCTTCTATCTGTGTTATCTGCTGATGTGATTGAAGGACTCTTAAGTGTATTGGTTCAGTTCTATGACCCTCTCTACCGTTGCTTCACTTTTCCCGATTATCAGCTTATGCCTACGTTAGAGGAGTATGCCCATCTCTTGGGAATACCTGTTTCTGATAAGGTGCCTTTTAGTGGATTATAGGAGATTCCAAGATCTCATATTATAGCTGAAGCTCTTCATCTGAAGAAGTCTGAGATTGAGGCTCATTGGATGAATAAAGGAGGAATGTTTGGATTGACTTCTAAGTTTCTTATTGGGAGAGCTACTACTTTTTCTCAAGCTGATAGTATGGATGCTTTTGAGGCTATCTTTGTATTTCTCATCTATGGTTTGGCTTTGTTCCCTAACATTGACAGTTTTGTTGATCTTAACACCATTAAAATCTTCTTGATTGGGAATCATGTGCCTACTTTGTTGGGTGATATGTATTTCTCTTTGCATCTAAGTAATTCTAAAGGTGGTGGAACTATTGTGTGTTGTGTTCCTCTTTTATACAAGTAGTTTATTTCGTACTTGCCTCAGACGCTTGCTTTTGTGGAGAACAAACAATGTCTACGGTGGTCTTAGAGACTTATGTCCCTCACTAATGATGATATTGTTTGGTATGATTCTTCATTAAGTAGCTTGGATATTATTAACAGTTGTGGTGAATTCTCTAATGTACCTCTCATTGGTACCCAAGGAGGAATTAACTACAACCCTGCTTTCGCTCGTCATCAACTTCGGTTCCCCTTGAGAGACAAACCTAATAACACTCAGTTAGAAGGTCTTTTCTATCAAAAGGGTAAATATCCCCAACATTTGAAGCAGAAGATGATACATGCTTGGCATAATGTGCATAGGACAGGAAGATCTGAGCTTGGTCCGTGCAATTGTGTAGCTTTGGAAGCTTACACTACTATGGTGAAGAAGCGAGCTTTAAAATTAAAGATGCCTTATGCTTGTGAGAGACCTATGTCTATGGTTTTGGCTGAGCCATTAAATCTCCCTAACCAAGATGTAGAGGAGTTGGAAGACGCACTCGCCAAGATGAAGCAAGAGAAAGATATATGGGAAGAGCGGTTCCATGCTTTGAGCTGAAAGCATAAGTAATTGCAGCTTGAGTCTAAGGACAAAGATGCACTTATCGAACTTCTTGAAGACCGAGCACTGAAGAGACAGAGAGAGCCAGAGGGTCCATCTTCCTCTAGTATGCCTCAGCCTTCTGGTGCTTGGAAGAAGATTGTTGATCAGCTTGTCCTCGAGAAGGCTCAGATGAAGACTTCTTTTGAGACCGAGATTCAACGCATCCGAAGGAAGTACGCGCCTGCAGCCAAATCATCTGACATTGTTGTTAGGGGATCCTTAAGATGACTAGTCTCCTTTACTCTTGTATTTGTATTTTGGTTTATGAAATTGTACTCAGTATAATTCTTCCAAATTATATGAATAAAAGAGATTTTTATGGTGAATCAAATTGTTATTGTTATATACTTGCAAATAAAGTATGTTCCTTGAAAATAAAAGCAATCAAAACATTACATTTCATGCATCATTTGCATAAACAAGTTTTCTTCTGCCATATGTCTTATCAATTATTCTTCTATGCTTAAGCCAAGCTGACTCACCGATACAACACTCACGCCAATCAACCGAGAGTCATGGAACATTTGGAGCAAGAGAACCGAGAGTTAAAGGATGAGATTGATCGTCTAATTGCTATGATGGAGTCTGCTCTAGCTGCTCAGAATCAGTCTTCTCCAACTCCTGCAACTCTTCCTCTTCAGAGGTCTATCATCTCAGAGGTTGCTACTTCAACCGTGCCTATTGCTGCTACTCAATTTGGTCAGACTATGCCTTCCGAATTCCCGTCGGGAATGCCACCAAATTTCATGCCTGAAGGGTTTGTGCCTACTTTTGCTTCCATTCCGGCATCAAGCCCGATCATGTCTGTTCCGCCTCTAGTTGTTCACACTCTTCCTCGTGTTGAGGACACCATCTACCATTCTGAGCCGTCTGAGGGTCCGGATGTTTATGAGAAGATGGAAGAGATGAAGGATCAGTTCCTTGAACTGCGAAAGGAATTGAAGACCTTGAGAGGAAAAGATATGTTCGGTAAGAGTGTTGTTGAACTTTGCTTAGTGTTGAATGTCAAGATCCCGATGAATTTCAAAGTCCCTGACTTTGAAAAGTATAAGGGAAATACTTGTCCACTTAGCCATCTTGTTATATATGCCAGGAAAATGTCAATGCAAACTGATAATGATCAGTTATTGATTCATTATTTCCAAGACAGTCTGACTGGTGCCGCTTTGAGGTGGTACATGGAGTTAGATAGTGCAAGTGTTCGACATTTAACGATTTAGGTGAAGCTTTTGTGAAGCAATGTAAGTACAACGTGGACATGGCGCCTGATACAGACCAACTGAGGTCTATGTCTCAAAAGGACAAAGAGACATTTAAAGAGTATTCCCAGAGGTGGAGAGAGCTTGCTGCTCAGATCAATCCTCCATTGGAAGAGATAGAGATATGACCAAGATTTTCCTTAAGACCCTGAGTTTATTTTATTATGAACGAATGATTGCTAGTTCCCCAATGACTTTACCTAGATGGTAAACATGGGAATGATATTAGAGGAAGGAGTCCGAGAGGGACGGTTGTCTAAAGAAGAGGTATCATCAAGCAAGAAGTATGGGAGTAGTTTTGCCAAAAAGAAGGAAGGTGAAACTAATGCAGTGTCCGTAGGGAGGAAAAGGAGGCCTCATGTCAAAAGAAATCCGCAACCACATCAGCATTATCACCAAGTTTCATATGTTATTCCAGTATTTTCAAACAATCAATTAGTGCCAATTCAACAACAACGTCAACAACAACCGCAACAAAGAACAAACAACTACAACAACAATAACAATAGTCAACAACAACAAAATTTTGAGAGGAAGAAGGTCTCTTTTGACCCTATTCCTATGACGTACGTCGAGCTGTATCCGTCTTTGGTTCTCAAGAACCTACTTCAGCCAAGAAATCCGCCACAAATTCCAGAACCACTTTCATGGTGGTATAAGCCAGAACTCCGTTGTGCCTTTCATCAAGGAGCTTTTGGCCATGATATCGAAAACTGTTACCCATTGAACTATGAGGTCCAGAAGCTAGTTAAGAGTGGAATGGTGTCCTTTGAGGACCGCGTGCTGAATGTGAAAGTTAACCCTTTGCTCGCTCATGGTAATTCCTCTGTTAATATGGTAGATGGTTATCCGGGATAATATAAGGTTTATGATGTTCGTCATATCCAACAATGTTTGGTCGCAATTCATAGAGACATTTTCTTGGTTAGTGATTGTGAGCATGACCATGATGGTTATGTGATTTGCAGTGTAAACCCTCGAGGATCTGTCATCGTCAAGAGATATATTCAAAAATTGATGGATGAAGGGCTTATCCAAGTCTGTCAATCAAGGGATATAAATGATGTGAATGTTATAGTACCAGTGTTTAAGACCCCGGAGCGGATAGTGATTCAATTTGACAATAGCAGTAGCAACAACGTCAACAGATCGGTATCGTCGTTAGTGATACGGTTAGCGGGCCCCATCCCGGATGCATCCTATAAAGCTGTTCCATATCAATATAATGCTACCATGTTAGAGAATAGTCAAGAGGTTCAGTTGCCTACAACCAATTCTATTGTGAACATTGCTGATATAGGAAAGGTGACCCGTAGTGGTCGTGTTTTTAGACCTATCTTCCCGAAAGAAGTGATAGAAGATGTGTTGGTTGGTAAGAAGGTTGGTGCACCCGTAGTAAATCCAGTTAGTGCTCCCGTGTGTCAGTCTGGTGAATCCAGCAAGCTAAAGCCTAATGATGATGATAAGGTACTAAGATTGATTAAGAAGAGTAAATTTAATGTGGTGGAGCAGCTGCTCCAAACTCCTTCGAAAATTTCAGTGTTGTCTCTACTCATGAATTCTGAAGCGCACAGAGAAGCATTGCAAAAAGTGTTGGAGCAAGCTTACGTAGAGCATGATGTAACTGTGGATCAATTTGACCACATTATGGCTAACATCACTTCCTGCAATAACTTGAGCTTTTGTGATGAAGAACTTCCCGAGGAAGGCAGAAATCACAATCTAGTGCTGCATATATCGATGAACTGTAAGGAAGATGCATTGTCAAATGTGTTGGTTGATATCGGTTCTTCTTTGAATGTACTCCCCAAGTCAACTCTGTCAAGGTTATCATATCAAGGCGCCCCGATGAGGTACAGTGGCGTGATCGTCAAAGCTTTTGATGGTTCTCGTAAGACTGTTATAGGATAAGTGGACCTTTTAGTGAAGATAGGTCCGAGTGATTTTCAAATTACTTTTCAAGTTATGGATATCCACCCGGCCTATAGGTGTTTGCTAGGAAGGCCATGGATCCATGAGGCGGGAGCTATGACGTCTACTCTGCATCAGAAACTGAAATTTATGAAGAATGGCAAGCTTGTCATTGTGAGTGGAGAGAAAGCACTTTTGGTGAGCCATATGTCATCTTTTTTATATGTGGAAGTTGAGGAAGAGGTTGGAACTCCGTTCCAAGCCTTATCTATTGTTGAAGTGAAGAAAACTGGGGCACCCATGTCCTCTTTCAAAGATGCGCAAAAGATTATTGAAGATGGCATTTATGATCAGTGGGGTCGTATGGTATAGGTCACCGAGAACAAAAACCGAGCTAGTTTGGGTTTCCAGTAAGGGTCGTCTTATGTCAAAGTTGAAGATATGCAATCGAGTTTCCGTAGCGGAGGGTTAATCCATGGTGAACAACACTCAGCTGCCGTGATCGAGGGTGAGGAAGATGAAGACTGCGCCAATTTTGTGACGCATGGAAAGGCTTGCAAAAATTGGATTGTTGTTGATATTCCTGTTATTGTCCATCGCTCTAAGTAATTTGTTTTTTCATTATTTTGAGAAAATCCTTCTCCTATGCCTAAGGGAGAAGTGAACATTGTTGGGCATTTTCAATTTGTATCATCAATAAAATGCAATGCTATTTATCCACATCTATGATGTTTTATTTTTACTTTTTGCTTTTCTGAAAATGGTAATTACATAAAACATAAGTAAATAAAAAATAATTATCCATCTGCATAAATATTTGGTCACAATTCACTTCTCTAAAATCAAAATATCAAATCATTATGCAGGTTGGTTTTTAAACCCATTGAATACAATGATCCTACTCCTTCTCCAAACTTTGAATTTCTTGTGTTTGAGGATGAGGAAGAAAGTGATGAAGAAGTATCTGATGAATTATCTCGTCTACTTGAGCATGAGGAAAAAGCCATTCATCCATTTGAAGAACAAGTTGAGCTAGTCAACTTGGGTTCCGAAGATGAAGTGAAGGAAGTCAAGATTGGGTCTCAATTGTGTTCAGAGGTTAAGAAGGGGTTGATTGATCATCTTCAAGAGTATTCATATGTGTTTGCTTGGTCCTATCAAGACATGCCTGGTTTGGATTCTGAGATTGTGGAGCATAGATTGTCGTTGAAGCCAGAATACCCGCCGGTCAAGTAGAAGTTGAGGAGGACTCATCCTGATATGGCAGTGAAAATCAAAGAAGAAGTGAAAAAGCAGATTGATGTCGGTTTCCTTGTTACTGCTGAATATCTGTAGTGGATGGCGAATATTGTGCCTGTTCTGAAGAAGGATGGAAAAGTACGTATGTGTTTCGATTATAGAGATTTGAGCAAAGCTAGTCAGAAAGATCATTTCCCTCTGCCACATATTGATATGTTGGTAGGCAATACAGCTAAATTCAAAGTCTTTTTGTTTATGGATGGATTTTTCGGTTATAGTCAGATTAAGATGGCACCCGAAGATATAGAGAAGACCACATTCATTACACCTTGGGGAATATTCTGTTATAGAATGATGCCTTTCGGTTTAAAGAATGATGGTTCAACATACCAGAGAGCAATGACCACTCTTTTTCATGATATGATGCATAAGAAGATCGAAGTCTATGTTGATGACATGATTGCTAAATCCAGTTATGAAGAAGGACATGTCGAGCATTTGTTGAAGTTATTCTGCTTGAATCCCAATAAATGTACTTTTTGTGTTCGTTTTGGTAAGTTGTTGGGCTTTATTGTCAGCGAGAAGGGTATTAAAGTTGATCCTGCCAAGGTCAAAGCAATACAAGAGATGCCTGAGCCCAAAACTGAGAAGCAAGTCAGAGGTTTTCTCGGCCGGTTGAACTACATCTCGAGATTTATATCGCATATGATTTCCACATGTGCGCCTATATTCAAGCTTCTTCAGAAAGATCAGTCTTGTGAATGGACCAAGGATTGCCAAAAAGATTTTGACAGTATCAAAGAATATCTGCTTGAACCTCCGATTATATCTCCACCCGTTGAAGGAAGACCGTTGCTCATGTATTTGACTGTGCTTGAAAAAAGTATGGGTTATGTTCTAGGTCAGCAAAATGAAACTGGAAAGAAAGAATATGTTATTTACTACCTCAGTAAGAAATTCACCGAATGTGAGACTCGGTATTCTATGCTTGAAAAGACTTGTTGCACATTGGCTTGGGCTGCTAAGCGTTTGCGTCAGTATATGTTGAATCATACCACTTGGTCGATATCCAAAATGGATCCAATCAAGTATATTTTTGAGAAGCCTTCTTTAACTGGGAGGATTTCCCGTTGGCAGAAGTTGTTATCAGAGTATGATATTAAATACCAATCTCAAAAAGCAATTAAGGGTAGTGTCTTGGCTGACCATTTTGCCCACCAATCGATTGAAGATTACCAGTCAGTACAGTATGATTTTCCTGATGAAGAGATCTTGTACTTGAAAATGAAAGATTGTGATGAACCATTGCTTGAAGAAGGGCCAGAACCTGGTTCACGTTGGGGCATGGTATTTGATGGAGCTGTTAATTGTCATACCCCAATTTTGTCCGGGCATATTTAAATTTCGATAAAAAAATCGATTTCATTTTTGTATATCATATGCACAGCATAACATGCATTCCATCATAAATAATACATAAAAACATGCATTTCATAAAATCAATTTCGTCTAGGAGTATGGTTTATTGCACAAATACGAGGAAAAAAGGATATCTTCTTGAGGTGGGATGCTAGTATGGATCAAGGTCAGGTTTGAGTTTCGTCTTGCCGACACCATAGTACTAAATCCATAAGTAAAATCGTGAGCATGGTTGTTTGAGAACATTGCTTATTTTATTTTTGCACCTTATTGAACCAAGTTGGCAAAGGTTGACAAGATATTAAATGAATGACTTAAATTCGCAAATTCACAAATTTCGTTCTTCATTTATAATCATCATTGCCTTAGGCCACAGATTAAGAGGTCTTTAGGATAAAGACCAAGTGTTCAAACGTGTTTCAAATGGCCAAGAATCCCAAACTACAATATGGCACGGTTTAAAAGTATAAATGTAGAATTACATTAGCTGAACAAATTTTGGATTTTTACAAACATAATTGTATCAATTGCCATTAACAGAAACACATCATGACGACGGTTACAAGCAATCCTAGTTTCCAAATAAATGTTACAGCCAAGCCAAAGGAATGCGATTCAAAAAGAAGAGAAACTGTCACAAGCTGCAGAACGGCAAAACAGAAACAACATGCTGTCACGGCAACGGAAAATTATAGCCAGGTTCAGCCGACAACAAGCAAGATCCTGCAGAAACAAATCAATCCGATCAACCATGTTAGCAATGCAACTCGAAGATAAAGGCATTTGTAAATTGAATAAGAGTTTCAACGGTGTCCCCCACACGATTCCCCGAAGCTCCAAAGTTGTGACCAAAATTGAAATGACTGAAACAACAGAAACATGAATCAGCAGCAATTCACGGCATTTAAATCGATACATCGTCATCTTCAGTATCGCGCCTGCTGCACAAGAGGAAATAAAGCAAAGCCGATATTTGAGCCATTTCCGGGTTTGCAAATCATTCTCTAATCGCATTGCCGACATGTATACAACCTGCAAGGGAAAAACGAATCATTGGCATTATAAGATAAATCCATTACATGAGCTTCCAAATGGCTATGTGTAAGACCCCAATTTTGTCCCTAAGATCCCTCATGGCATCATATCATATCATTTCATTGCCTCAAGGATCATTGTGCACCTTGCCTCCTCCCCTGTGGGTGGGTCATCTTTTGAGTGTGATTCCTGATCACCAAGCATGTTTTGCATTTGTATATCATTGCTTTTCATTTGTTTACTAACCAAAATTACAAAAATATGTCATCTAACCCTTGTCTTGCAGATGAAGCAATCAACAGTCAAAGCAGTCAAAGGCAGTCATTGAGCTTTAGATGGTGGCCATTCTTGAGAATTTGGACACCACAATCATTATCAAGATTTCATATGAGCCATGATATCATTTTGAATCAAAATCTCAAGTGGTAGAGGCTTGAATATCCTCAAGGCATTCTTCAGTCAACAGAAACCCTAGCCAGTCAACTGCAAAGTCAACTGTTGGATTTGGAGGTGGGAAGTGATTAGAAATACTTCATTCATGTTCAAACAAGTCTCATTTGACATTTCAAACATCAACATTGAAGAAAATAAAGTCAGGTCAAAACTTTCCAAAAATAGAAAGTGACCTATAATTCAAATTTGCCAAAAATGGAAAGGTTCTAACCTAACTTCAACTTCAAATACATGATCAAAAATGCTTCAAATGAAATTTTGTTGAACATGAAAGTTGTAGATCTTTCTCTCCCATTTCCAAAAAGTCCAAGATCATCAATTTCTCATGTGTGGTTAAGGAGATATGATCAAAACATGGCAAGGTGTACATGGAGATTCAAATGTTCATAACTTCTCAACCAAAGCTCCAAATTGCATGGCTCTTTTTGCTAAATTCTTGTTTTGACCTATAATTTCATAATCTTGCATCGCATTGCATCAATCCTCATCACATAATCATTTGCAAAATTTTGGATTTTTGGAGGGAAATTTCATCATTTGAATTTGGTAAATCATTTGAACATTTTGCCATTTCCATTGATTTTAAAATTTTATTTTAAGTGAAATACAAGGGATTTTCGTGTACTGTTCACCATGATTGCCATGCATGAGGGTGAAATCCCAATTTTTGCAAAACACCTCCGAACTTCCCTAATTTTCATTAGCAATGGGTTTAGCATAATTAAGCATGTTTAGCAAGGCATATATAAAGAAAATCCTAACAGAATTCTGCTAACAACACTTCATTTTTCAGATCTAGAAAATTTTTCTCAAACTTTCTCTCAAATTTTTCTCTCATTTCTTCAAATCAATTCACAATTCATTGCCAAATTCATCATCTGGAATCATCACTGATCAAGACTGAAGCAAGATCCAAGAGGATTCGTGTACATTTGAGCAGCTCAAAATAAGAACTCATAAATGGTGAATTTCAAATTCTGTTGAATCAAGGCCAATTGAACATCAAGACCTCTTCCAATCAACTCCACAAGCTTGCTAGAGGAAGATCTAAGCACTGCAAGGCCTGGAACGCGTGAATTCGAAAGCTGCTCTCCAAGAGGTCATAAAATCGCGTCTCTCTTTTCTCAATTTCATTATGCTAAACTTGTAGATCGTGTTTGTGTGAGCATGCTGAGCTTTGAATCACTTAATTCCATGCTATATTCATTGAGATTCGATTAATTTAAAGTTTCATGTTGAAAATTTAATTTTCTCGATCCATGCGATTTAGGATGTTATATGCTAATTCAATGCTTGATCCTTGCTCCTTGATGTGTGTGCTTCATGAATATATGCTCATTTAAAGAATCTGGAAAAAATGTTCTTCATGTTCATGCTCGGTTACTGTTCATCGCGTGTTTGATTGAAGAAG
Source organism: Lathyrus oleraceus (assembly GCF_024323335.1). Classification (NCBI taxonomy): domain Eukaryota; kingdom Viridiplantae; phylum Streptophyta; class Magnoliopsida; order Fabales; family Fabaceae; genus Lathyrus; species Lathyrus oleraceus. Next base: position 633,464,114 of record NC_066583.1, read on the forward strand.
ATGATGCTGGATGTTTTGGCCACGCTTTTGATCCGTTCCATTTTATGTTAAAACCGTTGCCTATAGTTGTTGCTAGGGTTCGCGCGTCATTGGATGCATGAGAATCCCATGCTGGATTCTGATTGGCCAAAGGCAATGTTAGTGAAACGCTGCGTACAGCATGTGGCGCCAAACTTCAAATTATTCAAATTAATTTCCAAATAATTCATTTAATTCATTTGTTTTGCTTCAATTTTCATTTCAATTTTTTTTGCATCTTTAAAAATTCACAACAAATCAAAGAATGATCCAAATAATATGGGGATTTTTGCTATGGTTTTCCTTTTTTCTCTAGTTTTTTATCAACATGAAAATCAAAGTTGTGTCTGGATGATTTAATTTTTGCCCTAGGGTTCTTGTATGTGTATGCATTTTGACATTGCTTTGCTTTTGCATTTGTGAAATTCTGGTTGTTGATCCAATGAATCTGAAAATTTACATGTTGAAACTAGACACTTTGCTGGATATTTTGGTGTTGAGTTTGCATTTTTATCATTTGTAGTTTCTGGTTTGTGATTTTTCTAAGTAGGTGTGACAATTTGTGTCACACCTTGTGATGTTCATCTTGTGATATGTGTTTACCCTATCAAATGATGCTCAATTGTTCTGATTTTTGCATGCTGATCATATGAGATGTCTGGAATATGCATGAATTTTTCCAGATTTTTGTGAATCATTTCTGATTTAATTGAGATTTTTCATTCTGTTTGATCCTATTTGAGCTTTAAAATAGTCTTGAACTTCAATTGATCATGAAATGGATTTGGTAATTGATATTGATGTGAGACTTTTTGCTATGTGTCAATAATTGTTTGAAGTTTCATCATGTCAAATTTGAGCTTCTGTTTTGAATTTTTTCTCCATCTTTGACCCTAGGCTTTGACCTAGTGGTTTGCCTCTCATGTTTGAAGCTTTGTTTCAGGTTATACATTCAAGTTACACAATTGATGATGCCTCATCTTGAGAGCATTTGATATTTGCTTTTGATTACTAATGTGTGTTTTGTAGGTTGATATTGACTCATTTGAGCTTGACTTGTGGCTTATGCCTTTGCCAATATTGGTTGTCTGTTGCATTAACTGTTGGTTGTTTGTCTGTATAGTTGTACTGATTTGTTTGATGTTTCCACAGGTACATTAGTTGCTTAAGTTCATTTTGAACTTGCTTTTGCTTGGTTGCTTAACCACTTAGGTATAACCTCTTTTCTTCATGTAGTCTGGAAGACCTGGCCTGTTATGTGGTCAGGCACCTGTCTGAAGTCCTCATTAAGAGGCAATGCTTGTGATTGTTTACTCTTTGTGCCAAGCAGGAAAAGTCCTTTGATAAGGCAATTGGTAGATAAAAGAGATGTGTAGTCCATCTCCTACTATTCAGTGTGTCATCCCTTTGCTCACATTACATGTTGATGCATTGTGGATATTAACCCAAGATCTTATAGAGTCCAATCACTTGTGGAGAAGAGTTCCAACTTTCTGAACTCCCACACCTTCTATTATTCAATGCTCTCCCTGACCAGGGATAAGAGCTATGAGGCACACCCCTCATCTTCATTTCATCTGCTTCACCTTAACTCTCAATGTTAAGGTTAAGAGCACAACTTACCCCATTCCAGTTGACTGTAAAGTCTAACCTTTGCTTGAGCCTAATTGCTTGTATATAGTGTGTGCTAATTGACTTTGATTGATTGCTTACTTGATTCATCTATGCATATCTGCTTGAGTGTGCCTTAGTGCATTTATCATCATCATTTGTATATCATTTCATAAACTTTGCTTTATAGCATTTTTGCTTTGTCCATGGAGGAGACAAGCATAAGTCCATTACTTGGCAGTTGTTCCTATGATATGGTGTGAGACTAGTATAAGTCCATTGATTGGCATCTGGTATCATTGTTTTGTTTTAGGATATTGGTGTAAATCCATTGATTGGTATCCGGTATCCATGTTTGTTTGTGAGACTAGTGTAAGTCCATTGATTAGCATCCGGTATCATTGTTTTGTTTTAGGAGATTGGTGTAGATCCATTGATTGGTATCCGGTATCCATGTTTGTTTGTGAGACTAGTGTAAGTCCATTGATTGGCATCCGGTATCATTGTTTTGTTTTAGGAGACTAGTATAAGTCCATTGATTGGCATCCGGTATCACCTTGCTTTGTTCATTTGCTTACTTGCATTGTTGCCTCATTCCAAAGGACACACTTGAATCATCTACATATGATTTCATGAGGTGAACATCTAAGAAGTTTTACTTCCTCACCCTTCCATTTTTGTGTGTGTTTTCAAAACTCCCTTTTCACATGTTAATTCAAAAACTTTGACAAATATTGTGCAAACATTTTCATCTCTTTTCAAATTAGAAACCTAGGCTTTAGGCCTTTGATTTTCAAACTCCATTTCATAATACTTCTTTGAATTGAATTCTAATCATACCTTGACCACTCTTTTGTAAATAAATCCTAATTGGTTAATCCAACTCATTCAATTGTTTTGTGGCTTTGTCCATTCTTGATAAGTTTTCATACATTAGCCATAGGTTTGATTTATCCTAGTTGGTTGATATTAATCTCACCTTCTTGTCCTTAGTGATTGAATTGTAAGACTTCCTTGCTTATTATAGGGTTAACCCCTCACTAGCAAGTTGAAGCTATTCTCACGTGGTGGACTCGTTGTTTGTATAAGGTTGAGTTTTCTCCCGTGGATAACGAAAGACCTTAGGGCTTTTGTTTTAAAATGAACCCACTCATATTTTGGAAATCTTTTAGCCGAACTACGGCGTTTTGATCCTTACTTTCCATGGAAAGGTACGTAGGCAACGGGTTCATCCGTTCAAACACAAAAATAATAACTTGTATATTCTTTTCTCATCTTCCCAATCATGTTTGCACAATATGTCATAAACAAATAAACTTTTTTATACAACAAGTGTGAAAAGGGCTCCCTAGGAGTACCTAGGACGTTTTGGGTGCCTAACACCTTCCCATTGCGTAATTAACCCCTTACCCAGACTCTCTGACCTTTTCATTAGTTTTCTATGTGTAAAACTTCTTAGGCTTTTGTTCACTTTTTAGCCATTCCTTTGGATAAATAAAAGTGCGGTGGCGACTCGATTCTTTGTATGCTTTGCTTTTGATTTAGTCAATAAATCATAAAGTGACGAATACACCGCTACAGAAAAGTGGCGACTTTGCTGGGGAGAACATTAGACCTTCCTTGGTGGTTTTGCCTACTTTTCACCCTTGTTGTATGATATTTGCTTATGTGTTATTTGACATATTTTTGTACAATTTGGGATAACTGTATTGATTGTAATGTTTGAATTGCTTGATATACAATTGCTGTTTGCTTTGGTGATCTTTGTGAGATGAGTTCTATACCCGAACTCGAGTGCACCTTAGGATAGGAGAATGGCATAGTCTTGTCGACTTGTGTGGAGTATTCCTTAACAAGTTGACTTGCGAGTCCATTCACTTGGTGGAGGTCATGTTGGATTAATAATGTCACACAAGTTATTTGTGGTTAGGCATTATTCTTTCAATCATGTGCCTTAGAAGCCAAGGACCGTAGTTTACCAAGCCCATCTTGGCCTATTTTAGGACATAGTGCGGAGGTCGTTCAGATGTCAGATCTGATGCGATTGTTACGCGATACTACACTCATAAGAGTCTCTCTTGAGAATATTTTTGGAATACGAGTATTCGTTCCTCCGATAATATCCGATAGATGGGACGACGACTATGGGAACCTCTGGTAGAACATGTTCGGCAGGTTTAAACCCTAGTACACTCCCTTTGGGTGGTTCTTAACCGAGACTCCATGCTCGTGACTCTCAACAAACCCGTGATTCGTGGTTAAGTCGTTCAGACATCCTTAATATCAGTGGAACTTGGGTGTCGATAAGGTGAAAACCATAATCCACCAAAATGGATGATTGATATTAAGGATGATTGAGCCGGTTCATGTACCGTTAATATCAATGGAACTTGGGTGTCGATAAGGTGAAAACCATAATCCACCAAAATGCATGATTGATATTAAGGATACAATGAGCTTTCCCATGACCTTTGTCTGGTGTGATTTGCTTGATCCTTGAGTGTGATTGTTGCATTCATGCATTCATGCATTCATCTGCATTCATGTCATCAGAAAAATCAGAAAATTTTCAAGGAACTTAAAGGGTTTATTTGCAAAATTTTCAGACATGGAAAGACCGAAAAAGCATACAAAGAAGTACAACTTTAGACAGCCCGATGTGAAAGAGTTAAGGAATCTGACATCTTATGTATTAGATCCCTTGGGTTTCAAAGCTCGTTATGGGAAGCTTCTGCCTCTGTTGACTACTCAGGTTGACGAAGGGTTGATGAGTACTTTGGCTCAGTTCTATGATCCTCTGTATCACTGCTTCTCATTTCCGGATTTCCAGCTGTTGCCTACGCTTGAGGAGTATGCTCATCTTATTGGGATCCCGATTCTGGATCAGGTGTCGTTCAGTGGCTTAGAGAGTATTCCGACTTCTCGAGAGATTGCAGACTTGTTGCACATAGATGAATCCCTGATTGAGGCGCATATGACTACCAAAGGTGGAATTCAGGGTCTGCCTTCTGATTTCCTCATCGCTCAAGCTACCGTTTATGGGAAGGCCATGAGTGAGGATGCCTTTGAGGCTTTATTTGTGCTGCTCATCTATGGTTTGGTATTGTTCCCCAACATCGACAAATTTGTGGATGTGAACGCCATTAGGATCTTTTCAGTTCTTAATCCCGTTCCGACTCTGTTGGGTGATGCATATTTCTCCTTGCATCTGAGGAATGCAAAGGGTGGAGGAGTTATTGTGTGCTGTTTGCCTCTGCTGTATAAGTGGTTTATTTCTCACTTACCGCAGACGGTTGCTTTCAAGGAGAACAAGGGATGTCTACGGTGGTCTCAGAGACTTATGTCTCTCACTAATGATGATATCTCTTGGTATGATCGCGTGTATGATACAGTTCAGATCATTGATTATTTGTGGTGAATTCCCTAATGTGCCTCTTCTTGGTACATGTGGTGGGATCAGCTACAATCCTATCTTAGCACGTTGTCAGCTTGGGTTCCCCCTAAAGGATAAACCTCATAACATTCTGTTAGAAGGTGTGTTTTTTCAGGAGGGTAAAGATCCCCAAGGCCTGAAAGCCAGATTTGTCCGCGCTTGGCGCAAGATTCAGAAGAAGGGTAGGAATGAGTTGGGTCCGAAGAACTGCATTGCTTTGGAGCCTTATACCTCTTGGGTCAGACAAAGAGCTGTTGTGTACCTTATGCCGTACGACTATCCGAGACCTACACCTATGGTTGTGGCTGGGCCTTCAACCCTCCCTAACCAAGATGTAGAGGAGTTGAGAGAAGAAGACCTTTCACGTGCCTGGATCCGTGAAAGAGAAGAGTTGCTTCAGCAAATCAAGGAGAAGGACGCTCTGATTGAGTTTCTCGAGCATCAGGTCATAGATGATCCTGATGATACCTGGACTTCTCTGCTTCCTCAGTCTTCCAAATTCTGGAAGAGGAAGTATGATCGACTTGCAAAGGAGAAAGCGGATATGGAAGCAGCCTATGAGAGAGAGATCAAGAAGCTTTGTGTATCTCGTCTTCCAGCATCTCGAGCTTCTAGGGATCCATAGGATGTTATTTTCCTTTTCCCTTGTAATAATCAAAAATGTTGTACTTCTTTGTCTCGAATATATATTTGATGAGATATTTTCCATATGCTATTAATTGCTTAAATTTCAAAATTTGCAAATAGAACCCTAAAAGTTCCTTGGAAACAAAAACAAAGTATATGCACGAGCATTGCATGCATCATTTTGCATAAGCAGGTTGTTCTGGTCTTCTTGTCTGTGGCCTAACTCTGCGCTCTTCATTTATTTTGAAGACAAGCTGACTCATCGGTACTATACCAGAGCCAATTTTGCTAGAGTGATGGATCAACTTGAACAAGAGAACAGAGAGCTGAAGGAAGAGGTCGCTCGTTTGGATGCTCTGATGGAGCAATTGTTAGCGGCTCAACATCAACCTTCTCCACCTCCTGCAACTCCTCTCCAGAGGACGGTTATTTCTGAAGTCGCAGCTCCGACTGTGCCAGCTGCTAGTGCTCATTTCATGCCGAATGCCATGCCAGCCGGGTTTCCGTGGGGTATGCCTCCTGGTTTCATGCCAGATATTCCAGCTCCGACTTTTGCTTCCATGCCAGCATCTAGCCTGATCCTTGCTATGCCTCCTCCTGTCGTGCATACCATTCCTAGGGTAGACGACACCATCTATCATTCTGAGTCGTCTGAGGGCCCAGATGTCAATGAAAAGATGGATGCCATGAATGACCAATTCCTCGAGCTCCGTAAGGAATTGAAGACCCTCCGAGGGAAAGATCTGTTTGGCAAGTCTACTGCTGAACTTTGCCTAGTTCCCGGTGTTAAGATTCCAATCAAGTTCAAAGTTCCTGACTTTGAAAAATATAAGGGGAACACCTGCCCTCTCGCTCACTTGGTTATGTACGCCAGGAAAATGTCTACGCAGACAGATAATGATCAGCTTCTGATCCATTATTTTCAGGATAGTTTGTCCGGTGTGGCTCTTCGCTGGTATATGAGCCTTGATAGTGCAAACATCCGATCCTTCAACGATCTTGGCGAAGCCTTCGTCAAGCAGTACAAATACAATGTTGATATGGCGCCTGACCGTGATCAACTCAGGGCCATGTCCCAGAAGGATAAGAAGACATTTAAGGAATACGCCCAGAGGTGGCGAGAGTTAGCAACTCAGATTACTCCTCCGCTGGAAGAGAAGGAGATGACTAAGATCTTTCTGAAGACTCTTAGTTCATTTTATTATGAGCGGGTGGTTGCGAGTGCTCCCTCTGATTTCACCGAGATGGTGAACATGGGGATGCGTCTGGAGGAAGGTGTCCGTGAAGGACGATTGGCTAAAGATGAGAGCTCTTTTAAACGGTATGGGGCGTTTAAGAAGAAAGATGGGGAGGCACATGTTGTGCAATCCCATGCTAAACCAAGAAGACCCTCTGTTAAGAGGAAGCCCGTGTGTCAGCAGCACCAGGTGGCTCATATAGCACCTGTTTTCAGAGATAATGCTCATTCTCAGCAATTTCAGCATCAGCAATAACCTCAGTATCAACAGCAACATCGTCCACAGCAACAGGCTTACCAGCCTCGTGGCAGTACCAACAACCAAGCTAATCTGAATTATGATAGGAAGAAGATCAGTTTCGATCCCATTCCTATGTCATATGCTGAATTATATCCTTCCTTGTTGGAGAGGAAACTGGTTACACCTAGAGAGCCTTCAGCTGTGCCTGCGAACCCGCAGTGGTGGTACAAGCCCGATCAACATTGTGTTTATCATTCCGGTGCTCCGGGACATAACATTGAGAACTGCTTTCCATTGAAGACTAAGGTGCAAGACCTTATGCGATGCGGTATCCTGAGCTTCGAGGACTCAGGCCCGAATGTTACGAAGAACCCATTGCCCGAGCATGGGAAATCAGTTAACATGGTCCAGGGTTGCCCTAGGAAGTATAAAGTCAAATATGTTAGCCATATTCGACAGTCATTGGTCGAGTTGCATCGTTTGCTGTGTCAATACAGTCATATGGAGCACGACCATGACAGATGCCGCATCTGTTCTGTTAATAGATTGGGTTGTCGCCAAGTGCGAAGAGAGCTTCAAGAGCTGTTGGATGAAGGTACCATTGAAATTCTGCAGAATCGGAATGTTGATGAAGATGAACCAGAGGTGAATGTTATTTCCCCGGTGTTCAAATTGCCCGAGCCTGTTGTCATCCGTTACGATGGTAGTAAGCCGAAGGTTTCTTCCTCATTGGTAATCAAGCCTGCAGGGCCTGTGCCTTATTCTTCGGATAGAGCTATTCCCTTCCGGTATAATCCCGTTACTGTGGAAGATGGGAAAGAAGTGTCGTTGCCTTCAACTTCTGTGGTTAATATTGCTGATGTGAGCGGGTTGACCCGGAGTGGTCGTGTATTTTCTGCACCCTCTAAACCTCGCGCTGTTCCGGATTCTGCTGAGCGCCCGGTTGGGACTGCTGTGAATGTTCAGAATCCGACACTTGCTATTGCCAAACCCTCCTCTGTACAAAAGACTCCTGCTTCTTCTGTTGGCCCGAGTGGCACTGTGAATGAAGAATGTGATGAGATGCTGAGGCTCATCAAGAAGAGTGAGTACAACGTTGTAGACCAGCTTCTACAAACGCCGTCCAAAATCTCCGTTTTATCTTTGCTGCTGAATTCAGAACCCCATAGGGAGGCTCTGTAGAAAGTTTTGGATCTGGCTTATGTCGATCACGACGTCACGATTGAACAGTTTGACAGTATTGTTACAAACATCACTGCTTGCAACACTTTGAGTTTCTGTGACGCTGATCTCCCTGAGGAGGGAAGAGACCACAACATGGCTTTACATATTTCTATGAACTGCAAGACTGATGCCATGTCCAATGTGCTGGTGGACACTGGGTCATCTCTAAATGTATTGCCGAAGACCACTCTTTCGAGATTGTCATATCAAGGTCCTCCCATGAGGCAGAGTGGTGTTGTTGTGAAAGCTTTTGATGGGTCGCGTAAGACTGTGATTGGGGAAGTTGATCTTCCAATCAAGATTGGACCTAGTGATTTCCAAGTTACCTTCCAGGTTATGGATATCCACCCATCTTATAGCTGTCTCCTTGGTAGACCATGGATTCACGAGGCTGGCACCGTGACATCCACCCTACACCAGAAGCTGAAATTCGTCAAGAATAAGAAATTGGTTATGGTAGGGGGAGAAAAGGCTCTCTTGGTTAGCCACTTGTCTTCTTTCTCCTATATTGATGCTGAGGATGAAGTTGGAACGCCGTTCCAAGCTTTATCTGTTGCTGAGCCAATTGAGAAGAAGTCTCCTTCATTTGCTTCCTACCGTGATGCGAAACTGGCCATTGAATGTGATGCAGTTGCTGGTTTGGGGAAGATGATCGAGCTTGAAGACAATAGATCCCGGGATGGCATTGGCTATTCGTCTGGAGCATTCAACGAGCAAGGTTTGTTCAAGATTGGAGGTTTCATCCATGCTGATCAGCCTGAAGAAGCTGCTGCTATCTTGGAAGAGGATGCAGAGGATTTGAGCAACTTCATCATACCTGGTGGTGTCTGCCACAATTGGGTCGTTGTAGATGTTCCTACAGTCATTCATAGATCAGAGTAATGGTTCACTTTGTTCGAAAACCCTTCTCCCATGCCAAAAGGAGAAGTGATGACATTGTTGGCAGCATTTATACAATGATATTTCATTCAATTAATGCATTGTTAAACATTTGTTTTTCCATTTGTTCTCACTTTTTGCTTTTGCATGAAATCAGTGATCACAAAAAACCCTAAAAACAAGAATAAAAGCAATCTTTTCATTTGCATAATGATTTGCTTGTTTAAATTCTAAAGTTTTTATTATCCAAAATCATTATGCAGGTTGGTTCTAAAACCCATTGAACATAATGATCCAACGCCATCTCCCAATTTTGAGTTCCCTGTATTTGAGGCAGAGGAGGATGATGTTGAAGGGATTCCTGATGAGATTACCCGTCTCCTTGAGCACGAGAAGAAGATCATTCAGCCGCACCTTGAAGATCTAGAAATACTCAACTTGGGGTCTGAAGACTGTGTTCGTATGGTGAAGATTGGGGCACTTCTTGAAGAGTCTGTCAAGAAGAGGTTGATCAGTTTGCTACGAGAATATTCCGATATCTTTGCTTGGTCGTATGAAGACATGCCGGGTCTAGATACAGATATTGTGCAACATTTCCTGCCTTTGAAGCCTGAGTGCGTGCCTGTGAAGCAGAAGCTCAGAAGAACTCATCCAGATATGGCAGTGAAGATCAAAGAGGAAGTTCAAAAGCAAATTGATGCAGGGTTTCTGGTGACTTCTACATATCCTCAATGGGTGGCCAATATTGTGCATGTGCCTAAGAAAGACGGAAAAGTCCGTATGTGTGTTGATTACAGAGATTTGAATAAGGCTAGTCCTAAAGATGATTTCCCTCTACCACACATTGATATGTTGGTAGACAATACAGCTAAATTCAAAGTCTTTTCCTTTATGGACGGATTTTCCGGTTATAATCAAATCAAGATGGCACCCGAGGATATGGAGAAGACAACATTCATCACACCTTGGGGAACATTCTGTTATCGAGTGATGCCCTTCGGTTTGAAGAACGCCGGAGCCACGTATCAATGTGCTATGACTACCTTGTTTCATGATATGATGCACAAGGAGATAGAGGTCTATGTTGATGATATGATTGCTAAGTCCCGAACGGAAGTTGAACATGTTAAGCATTTGTTGAAGCTTTTTCAGCGTCTGAGGAAGTTTAGACTTCGTCTCAATCCGAACAAATGTACATTTGGAGTCCGTTCCGGCAAGTTGTTGGGTTTTGTAGTCAGCGAGAGAGGTATTGAAGTTGATCCTGTAAAGGTCAAAGCAATACAAGAAATGCCTGCACCCAAAACTGAGAAGCAAGTCCGAGGTTTTCTTGGCCGCTTGAACTATATTTCCAGATTTATATCCCACATGACTGCCACATGTGCGCCGATATTCAAGCTCCTCCGGAAAGATCAATCTTATGATTGGACCGAGGATTGCCAGAAAGCTTTCGACAGTATCAAAGAATATCTGTCCGAACCTCCGATCTTGTCTCCGCCTGTGGAAGGAAGACCTCTGATTATGTATTTGACTGTTCTTGAAGACTCGATGGGTTGTGTACTCGGTCAACAAGACGAATCAGGGAAGAAAGAATTTGCTATCTACTACCTCAGTAAGAAGTTTACTGACTGTGAGTCTCGATACTCTATGCTTGAGAAGACGTGCTGTGCTTTGGCTTGGGCTGCTAAGCGTTTGCGCCAGTACATGATAAATCATACAACTTGGTTGATATCCCGAATGGATCCAATCAAGTATATTTTCGAGAAGCCTGCTTTAACCGGGAGGATTGCCCGTTGGCAGATGTTGTTGTCTGAGTATGATATCGAGTATCGAGCTCAGAAAGCTATCAAAGGTAGTATCTTGGCTGACCATTTAGCGCACCAGCCGATTGAAGATCATCAGTCTGTTCAGTACGACTTCCCAGATGAGGAGATTCTGTATTTGAAAATGAAAGATTGTGATGAGCCTACACTTGATGAAGGTCCGGAACCTGGTTCCAGATGGACGATGGTGTTCGATGGCGCTGTAAATCAGTACGGAAATGGTATTGGGGCAGTAATCATTACTCCTCATGGCACGCATATTCCATTTACAGCAAGGCTAACTTTCAAATGCACGAATAATATGGCTGAGTATGATGCCTGTATTATGGGACTGGAAGAATGTATTGATTTCAGAATCAAGCATCTTGACGTGTATGGTGATTCGGCCCTGGTTGTTAATCAGATAAAGGGTGAATGGGAGACGAATCAACCTGGTCTCATTCCGTATAGAGATTATGCGAGGAGGATTTCAACATTCTTTACAGAAGTTGACTTTCATCATATTCCTCGAGAGGATAATCGGATGGAAGATGCTCTTGCTACGCTTGCTTCCATGATTGTGGTCAAGTATTGGAATGAAGTTCCCAACATTGCCGTGATGCGCTTGGATAGACCAGCTCACGTGTTCGCAGTTGAAGAAGTGAATAATGACAAGCCTTGGTATTTTGATATCAAGAATTTCCTCCAGAACCAGGTCTACCCGCCTGGGGAATCTGTGAAAGATAGGAAAACTTTGAGAAGGTTGTCAGGCAGTTTCTACCTCAGCGGTGAAGTGCTGTATAAGAGAAATTTTGACATGGTTTTGCTCAGATGCGTGGATAGACACGAAGCAAACCTGTTGATGACTGAGGTCCATGAGGGTTCATTTGGTACTCATTCCAATGGACATGCCATGGCTAGAAAGATGCTGAGAGCATGCTACTATTGGCTGACAATGGAGTCTGACTGCTGCAAATATGTGAAGAAATACCACAAGTGTCAAATTTATGCGGATAAGATTCATATTCCTCCGACACTTCTGAATGTGATTTCATCACCATGGCCTTTCTCTATGTGGGGAATCGACATGATCGGCATGATTGAACCGAAGGCGTCCAATGGACACAGGTTTATTCTCGTAGCAATTGACTACTTCACCAAATGGGTTGAAGCCGCTTCGTATGCGAATGTGACCAGGCAGGTGATTGTGAAGTTTATCAAGAACCAGCTGATTTGCCGTTATGGTGTGCCAGATAAGATCATTACTGATAATGGATCTAATCTTAATAATAAGATGATGGAAGAGTTGTGCGCTGAATTCAAGATCGCACACCATAACTCCTCTCCTTACAGACCTAAGATGAATGGGGCTGTTGAAGCTGCTAATAAGAATATCAAGAAGATTATCCAGAAGATGACAGTTACGTACAAAGATTGGCATGAGATGCTGCCATTTGCTTTGCATGGTTATCGTACATCTGTCCGCACTTCAACAGGGGCAACCCCTTTTTCTCTTGTTTACGGCATGGAGGTTGTTCTCCCAGTAGAGGTGGAGATCCCATCAATGAGAGTCTTGATGGAAGCCAAGTTGACTGATGCTGAATGGATTCAGAGTCGTTACGACCAACTGAATTTGATTGAAGAGAAGCGATTGACTGCCATGTGCCATGGTCAGTTATATCAGCAGAGAATGAAGAAAGCATTCGATAAGAAGGTCAAGCCTCGTGTGTTCCGAGAAGGTGACCTCGTGCTCAAGAAAGTCTTGTCTTTCGCGTCCGATTCCAGGGGCAAGTGGACTCCAAACTATGAAGGTCCATATGTTGTTAAGAGAGCCTTTTCAGGCGGAGCTTTGATGCTTACAACAATGGATGGGGAGGATTTCACTCGTCCTATGAATTCAGATGCAGTCAAGAAATACTTTGCCTAAAAAAAAAGAGTATGCAAAAGAAAAACAGAATAGCTCGCTAAGTTGAAAACCCGAAAGGGCGGCTTAGGCAAAAATGAGCGTCTCGGTGGAGAACCCGAAAGGGTGATCCAGGCAAAAGTTAGAGACTTGAAAAAAGAATATTTGCATCCCGCTAGATTGGGTACCTTGCCCTGGGGAAATCTAGGCAAAAATTAGGGATTTGGCAAGTAACTGCATCCTGACAAGACTTTCGGTTCTGCAGCCGTCTTTTCGTCAGAGGTTCTCGATTCGTCGTCGACTGAAGCTTCGAATACATCGAGATTCGAATTGGTAGAGAAAGGATCATTATGTTCAATGTAGCCCTCTTCCAATATATATCACTGATTTCAAATTTGTACAGATCTATGGAGTCCTGCCATTTGCAGACTACCATTCCATCAAATCAATTTGAGCTTTTTATCCAATTATTTGCACTCTTATTTGTTTCAATTCAACAAATGATTTGCATGTTTTAATTGATAAAATGTCATTGTTTTAAACAAATAAATTTTTCAAAAATTGTTGTTTTAAACAAAGTGAACATTCACAATGATGAAAGGATACTTAAGAATTTCTCAGTGCTCTCCCAAGGGTGGCATGATTTCCAACAGGTAAGACATTTGTTCATATTCCTGGCATGGTTGTATCCTCTTTATTCTGATTGTTGTTGGGGTAGTTCCCCAAGCAGAGCTTTTGTTGGGGTGGTTCCCCAAGCAGAGTGTTTGTTAGGACTTCATAGTCCTCTCCAACAGTATTCTCTCCCCAGCATGGGTGCTTTCCTTTGGAAGATTCGGTAGTAGGTGGTTTGAGACCCCGGTACCCCATCACTCTTCCCAGTGCAGTCGCCAGCGGAGTTGTTGCTTCTCTCCTCAGCACTGTCGCCAGGATTGTTGATATGATATACTGCATTTGATGCTATATCTCCCCATCGGAGTGCTAGTTGAGGTTTTCACCTCTTATCCCTTCAGCAGAACAGTGTTTATGTTCCTCCTCAGCAGTTTTGGGTTTATTCTTGGAAGGTTCAGCATTTGGTGGTTGATCCCCAGCTTTCCTCCTCATCCCAGGTGGATTCCCCCGGTGGATTCCCTAGTGCCGTCAGTAGATTTGTGGTATGGTGGATTGCATAGGTGATATTCCCCTTTATCCCCAGAGTCCCCAACAGAGCCAGGATCCCCGCCGGAGTTGTTTTCCCCAATTGGATCGGTAGGTGATCTATCATCCAGAGATTTGGTTGATTTCCTGATGCTTTTGATCCCTAGTAGAGTGGCTTGTTGCAGAAACTACTTGTGTGATCTATTTTTCCCTCAGTGGGTGTATTCCCCGATGGAGTGGCAGTATTTCCCAGTAGAGTTGCTTATGCAGTTAGATTCTACATGGATGATTTGTTCTCCCTTTGTGGGTTGTTCCCCAGCGGAGTTATTTGGAAGTTGCTTTCATGGCAGTTCTCGCCTGTGCAGTGAACTTCTGTTTCTCAGTTGATACTGAGAATCTCCCTGCAGATATCTCGGGATTTCTCCATTTCCCCAACAGATTTATCTTTGTGGCTGTTTATGCCTGTTGTGACTTTCTGTACTCCAGTTGGGTTGATCGTTGATCCATCACTCAGAGATTTTGTGATTTCTTTGATATCTCTGATCTTTTGCCTACCCTCAGATCTTTGCTTTTCAGCATGGGGATCTCCAGCAGATTGGCTTTCCAGTTGGTTGTTTGCCCCTGGAAGTTTAGTACCGGGCGTTTGATTCCTGGGCCTGTTTGTGTTAGAAATGTCTGTTTTGTCAGCATTCATCAAACATAAACCACGCATATTCATGCATACTCATAAACATTCAGATATTCATGTTGCATTTTTTTGCCATATATCTCTTGTTTGTTGTCTCCTGCTATGGGTGATATAGATCTCTCTAATAGATCTTCCCAAGCAGATGTCGGGTGTCTAATCTCTCCATATAGAGTCAGCCCCATAAGCAGAAAGTGTCTGTCTTTCCTTCTGCAGTTCCCCACTGAGATATATCCTCGTGGATGACGGTTTCTTCCGTTTCCTCCCAACACATATATTGGGATGGATTTTCCTATTGAGTTATATCCTCATAGGATGAGTCTTGATTCAGTCTGTCTTTTCAGTTTGACCCTGAATTGGTATTTGTCAACTGTTTCTTGTGTTTCCCTGTAGAATAAATGAATGAATCGCCCAGTAACCGACAATAATTCTTTTTATCCCCAGCGGAATCTTTTGGGCCTCTACCCTCATACCGGTAGTTGTAAGTCCTATGTTCCCTCTTCTTGGTGGAATTGGTGGTTATATACCTTTTATTCCTCAGCAAGAGTTGATTGGTTTTCTACCCAGTATTCGGTAGTCGTAAATCCTATTTTTCTGCTCTTCAGCAGTTTGTGGTTTGTTATAAACCCTATTTTTGTTCCCGTGCGGAATTGTGATTCTTTCGTTCCCCACGCGGATGTTGTTGGTTTTCTGCCCAGTATTCGGTAGATGTAAACCCTATTTCTTTTATCCTCATCAGAGTTTTGGCTACTACCCCGTATTCGGTAGTTAAAAGTCCTATCTCTTTTCCCCTAGCAGAGGTAACCTTTGTGGTTCGTTCTGGTTGATGATGGATTTTGTGGTCTTCTACCCAGTATTCGGTAGTTGTAAATCCTATGTTGTTGTGGTTTTATTCCCAACGGAGTTTGTGCTTTTTGTGGATAGTTGTCGGATGCTAGCAACCCTATCCCCAGCCAGAGTTTTGGTCTTCTACCCCGTATTCGGTAGATGTAAACCCTAATTTCTCCCCTTTGCAGAGTTAACCTTGTTGTTCATCCTGATCGATGATGGTTACTCTTTGTGGTTATCTTCATTCAATATTGATGTTGATATTCCCTCCTTGCTTCTGGATAATTGCCGTTTGCCTGCAATTTTATCCCCTTTGAAATCGCCAGCAAGTCCTTGTGGATAATTGTTGTTTATGCAATTCATCCCCGGTGAGTCTTCTTTCATTTACCCTTTCGTGGTAATTTCAGTTGCTCCTTGTGATTGTTCATCATTTATATACCTAGTTTTGGTATCCCGATGCCTTTCTTTTCGGTCGATTTATCCTTTATTAACCCAGTAACCGGTTGTGGATAATCTTCCATGCGAGTATGTTATCCACGTTCTGACGGTAATGGATAATATATCTCATGCACTCTTAGTCGAAGCCTGTTGTGTTTCCCCAGTCGAGTAAGATTCGTTATTCCTTTGTGGAATCGAATGCTTGTTTCTAGGATAATTGCCGGATTGCAATTTATCCCCTGTGAGTTATCTTTCGTTTACCCTGTTGTTGTTGGTAACGATTGTCTCTCTTTTTGGTTGATCACCTATTATATACCCAGTAACCGGTATCTCTGGTGTCTTCCTTTCGAGTGTGTTATTCACATTTTGACGGTAATGAATGATATATCTCTTTCGCTCTTTGGTTGGAATCCTTTGTTGATTTTCCCCAGCGGAGTAAGATTCGTATTCTTTGTAGAATCGAATGTCCATCCTTTAACAAGTTTGTGTTTTGGATGATGAGTGTCTTGGCATATATACCAATTCACGTTTTCGGTAGGTCACCTATTATATACCCAGTAACCGGTATCCCTGGTGGTTCCTTCCATGCGAGTATATTATCTACGTTCTGACGGTAATAGATAATATATCTCATGTGAGTATTCTATCCACGTTTTGACGGTAATGGATATTGTATCTCATGCACTCTTTGGGTTTGTGTCCCCAGTTGAGTAAGATTCGTTTTCCCATTGTGGATTCGAATGTCCATCCTGTAAGTCGATTTGCTTTTTCAAGCCCTCCTTTCGGATGATGAGTGTTTTGGCATATATACCAATTCACGTTTTTGGTAGGTCACCTATTATATACCCAGTAACCGGTATCCCTAGTGTTTCCTCCTTTCTGTTCCCTATTATGACCTTGGTCCCCTATGGAGTCAGATTTTCCTGAGTTGATGTACCTTTTTCAGGTCCTTCTTAGATGTTCGGTTGATTGATATCTCTCACCCTTATACCGGTCTTAGATATTCATTCTTCCTGAGTTTGTTACCCTTATACCGGTAACACCTCATTATTTGTTGCTTCTCCAGGAGAGTCTTTTTGTCAGACCTTCTCCAGTGGAGTTCCTTGTGGTGATTTTTACCCTTTTGGCTGTATTGGCGTTTTCCCCAATATATGCATTTTTCCCCGGCAGGGAGGTTCTTTGTGAATCTTTCCTTGGTCCGAGTCCGAATTTTTATCCGAAGTATCCTTTATGGATAGTTTGAGTCAGCTTGTGTCTTTCCAATGGGTGTGTCTTCCTTTGGAATTCTTCTTTTCCCAGTTTGAGTCCTTTGCTCTCCAGCGAGGTCTCCAGTCCAGTCGTGTCCTGCTCAAGTCGTGTCAGTTTTACCCTAATTTAGAGTCGTGACCTGCTCACGCATTCTTTTTCTTTTTCTTATCCCCATGAGAATCCTGTTAGAGTTTCTGTTCCTGGTGAGTGTATTACTCCGATGGATCGTCGTTTTCTTTGTGGACCCATATATCCCCACAGAGTTTTGTTTGTCTTTGCACGCATACATCTGCATCATGAGGTCTCTTAGGGACCAAAATTTGTCTCATTACTGTTATTTAAGCCCATTCTACCGCGTCGAGATGAAGATTTCTAAACTTCACTTCTCCGGCTAGAATGACCTTAAATAGGGGCATCTGTAAGACCCCAATTTTGTCCCTAAGATCCCTCATGGCATCATATCATATCATTTCATTGCCTCAAGGATCATTGTGCACCTTGCCTCCTCCCTTGTGGGTGGGTCATCTTTTGAGTGTGATTCCTGATCACCAAGCATGTTTTGCATTTGTATATCATTGCTTTTCATTTGTTTACTAACCAAAAGTACAAAAATATGTCATCTAACCCTTGTCTTGCAGATGAAGCAATCAACAGTCAAAGCAGTCAAAGGCAGTCATTGAGCTTTAGATGGTGGCCATTCTTGAGAATTTGGACACCACAATCATTATCAAGATTTCATATGATCCATGATATCATTTTGAATCAAAATCTCAAGTGGTAGAAGCTTGAATATCCTCAAGGCATTCTTCAGTCAACTGAAACCCTAGCCAGTCAACTGCAAAGTCAACTGTTGGATTTGGAGGTGGGAAGTGATTAGAAATACTTCATTCATGTTCAAACAAGTCTCATTTGACATTTCAAACATCAACATTGAAGAAAATAAAGTCAGGTTAAAACTTTCCAAAAATAGAAAGTGACCTATAATTCAAATTTACCAAAAATGGAAAGGTTCTAACCTAACTTCAACTTCAAATTACATGATCAAAAATGCTTCAAATGAAATTTTGTTGAACATGAAAGTTGTAGATCTTTCTCTCCCATTTCCAAAAAATCCAAGATCATCAATTTCTCATGTGTGGTTAAGGAGATATGATAAAAACATGGCAAGGTGTACATGGAGATTCAAATGTGCATAACTTCTCAACCAAAGCTCCAAATTGCATGGCTCTTTTTGCTAAATTCTTGTTTTGACCTATAATTTCATAATCTTGCATTGCATTGCATCAATCCTCATCACATAATCATTTGCAAAATTTTGGATTTTTGGAGGGAAATTTCATCATTTGAATTTGGTAAATCATTTGAACATTTTGCCATTTCCATTGATTTTAAAATTTTATTTTAAGTGAAAT
The DNA here is from genome assembly GCF_024323335.1 of Lathyrus oleraceus. Lineage (NCBI taxonomy): Eukaryota > Viridiplantae > Streptophyta > Magnoliopsida > Fabales > Fabaceae > Lathyrus > Lathyrus oleraceus. The sequence continues at coordinate 633,482,831 of NC_066583.1, forward strand.
ACAAGGGATTTTCGTGTACTGTTCACCATGATTGCCATGCATGAGGGTGAAATCCCAATTTTTGTAAAACACCTCCAAACTTCCCTAATTTTCATTAGCAATGGGTTTAGCATAATTAAGCATGTTTAGCAAGGCATATATAAAGAAAATCCTAATAGAATTCTGCTAACAACACTTCATTTTTCAGATCTAGAAAATTTTTCTCAAACTTTCTCTCATTTTTTCAAATCAATTCACAATTCATTGCCAAATTCATCATCTGGAATCATCACTGATCAAGACTGAAGCAAGATCCAAGAGGATTCATGTACATTTGAGCAGCTCAAAACAAGAACTCATCAATGGTGAATTTCAAATTTTGTTGAATCAAGGCCAATTGAACATCAAGACCTCTTCCAATCAACTCCACAAGCTTGCTAGAGGAAGATCTAAGCACTGCAAGGCCTGGAACGCGTGAATTCGAAAGCTGCTCTCCAAGAGGTCATAAAATCGCGTCTCTCTTTTCTCAATTTCATTATGCTAAACTTGTAGATCGTGTTTGTGTGAGCATGCTGAGCTTTAAATCACTTAATTCCATGTTATATTCATTGAGATTCGATTAATTTAAAGTTTCATGTTGAAAATTTGATTTGCTCGATCCATGCGATTTAGGATGTTATATGCTAATTAAATGCTTGATCCTTGCTCCTTGATGTGTGTGCTTCATGAATATATGCTCATTTAAAGAATCTGGAAAAAATGTTCTTCACGTTCATGCTCGGTTACTGTTCATCGCGTGTTTGATTGAAGAAGATGATGCTGGATGTTTTGGCCACGCTTTTGATCCGTTCCATTTTATGTTAAAACCGTTGCCTATAGTTGTTGCTAGGGTTCGCGCGTCATTGGATGCATGAGAATCCCATGCTGGATTCTGATTGGCCAAAGGCAATGTTAGTGAAACGCTGCGTACAACATGTGGCGCCAAACTTCAAATTATTCAAATTAATTTCCAAATAATTCATTTAATTCATTTGTTTTGCTTCAATTTTCATTTCAATTTTTTTTGCATCTTTAAAAATTCACAACAAATCAAAGAATGATCCAAATAATATGGGGATTTTTGCTATGGTTTTCTTTTTTTCTCTAGTTTTTTATCAACATGAAAATCAAAGTTGTGCCTGGCTGATTTAATTTTTGCCCTAGGGTTCTTGTATGTGTATGCATTTTGACATTGCTTTGCTTTTGCATTTGTGAAATTCTGGTTGTTGATCCAATGAATCTGAAAATTTACATGTTGAAACTAGACACTTTGCTGGATATTTTGGTGTTGAGTTTGCATTTTTATCATTTGTAGTTTCTGGTTTGTGATTTTTCTAAGTAGGTGTGACAATTTGTGTCACACCTTGTGATGTTCATCTTGTGATATGTGTTTACCCTATCAAATGATGCTCAATTGTTCTGATTTTTGCATGCTGATCATATGAGATGTCTGGAATATGCATGAATTTTTCCAGATTTTTGTGAATCATTTCTGATTTAATTGAGATTTTTCATTCTGTTTGATCCTATTTGAGCTTTAAAATAGTCTTGAACTTCAATTGATCATGAAATGGATTTGGTAATTGATATTGATGTGAGACTTTTTGCTATGTGTCAATAATTGTTTGAAGTTTCATCGTGTCAAATTTGAGCTTCTGTTTTGAATTTTTTCTCCATCTTTGACCCTAGGCTTTGACCTAGTGGTTTGCCTCTCATGTTTGAAGCTTTGTTTCAGGTTATACATTCAAGTTACACAATTGATGATGCCTCATCTTGAGAGCATTTGATATTTGCTTTTGATTACTAATGTGTGTTTTGTAGGTTGATATTGACTCATTTGAGCTTGACTTGTGGCTTATGCCTTTGCCTATATTGGTTGTCTGTTGCATTAACTGTTGGTTGTTTGTCTGTATAGTTGTACTGATTTGTTTGATGTTTCCACAGGTACATTAGTTGCTTAAGTTCATTTTGAACTTGCTTTTGCTTGGTTTCTTAACCACTTAGGTATAACCTCTTTTCTTCATGTAGTCTGGAAGACCTGGCCTGTTATGTGGTCAGGCACCTGTCTGAAGTCCTCCTTAAGAGGCAATGCTTGTGATTGTTTACTCTTTGTGCCAAGCAGGAAAAGTCCTTTGATAAGGCAATTGGTAGATAAAAGAGATGTGTAGTCCATCTCCTACTATTCAGTGTGTCATCCCTTTGCTCACATTACATGTTGATGCATTGTGGATATTAACCCAAGATCTTATAGAGTCCAATCACTTGTGGAGAAGAGTTCCAACTTTCTGAACTCCCACACCTTCTATTATTCAATGCTCTCCCTGACCAGGGATAAGAGCTATGAGGCACACCCCTCATCTCCATTTCATCTGCTTCACCTTAACTCTCAATGTTAAGGTTAAGAGCACAACTTACCCCATTCCAGTTGACTGTAAAGTCTAACCTTTGCTTGAGCCTAATTGCTTGTATATAGTGTGTGCTAATTGACTTTGATTGATTGCTTACTTGATTCATCTATGCATATCTGCTTGAGTGTGCCTTAGTGCATTTATCATCATCATTTGTATATCATTTCATAAACTTTGCTTTATAGCATTTTTGCTTTGTCCATGGAAGAGACAAGCATAAGTCCATTACTTGGCAGTTGTTCCTATGATATGGTGTGAGACTAGTATAAGTCCATTAATTGGCATCTGGTATCATTGTTTTGTTTTAGGATATTGGTGTAAATCCATTGATTGATATCCGGTATCCATGTTTGTTTGTGAGACTAGTGTAAGTCCATTGATTAGCATCCGGTATCATTGTTTTGTTTTAGGAGATTGGTGTAAATCCATTGATTGGTATCCAGTATCCATGTTTGTTTGTGAGACTAGTGTAAGTCCATTGATTGGCATCCGGTATCATTGTTTTGTTTTAGGAGACTAGTATAAGTCCATTGATTGGCATCCGGTATCACCTTGCTTTGTTCATTTGCTTACTTGCATTGTTGCCTCATTCCAAAGGACACACTTGAATCATCTACATATGATTTCATGAGGTGAACATCTAAGAAGTTTTACTTCCTCACCCTTCCATTTTTGTGTGTGTTTTCAAAACTCCCTTTTCACATGTTAATTCAAAAACTTTGACAAATATTGTGCAAACATTTTCATCTCTTTTCAAATTAGAAACCTAGGCTTTAGGCCTTTGATTTTCAAACTCCATTTCATAATACTTCTTTGAATTGAATTCTAATCATACCTTGACCACTCTTTTGTGAATAAATCCTAATTGGTTAATCCAACTCATTCAATTGTTTTGTGGCTTTGTCCATTCTTGATAAGTTTTCATACATTAGCCATAGGTTTGATTTATCCTAGTTGGTTGATATTAATCTCACCTTCTTGTCCTTAGTGATTGAATTGTAAGACTTCCTTGCTTATTATAGGGTTAACCCCTCACTAGCAAGTTGAAGCTATTCTCATGTGGTGGACTCGTTGTTTGTATAAGGTTGAGTTTTCTCCCGTGGATAACGAAAGACCTTAGGGCTTTTGTTTTAAAATGAACCCACTCATATTTTGGAAATCTTTTAGCCGAACTACGGCGTTTTGATCCTTACTTTCCATGGAAAGGTACGTAGGCAACGGGTTCATCCGTTCAAACACAAAAATAATAACTTGTATATTCTTTTCTCATCTTCCCAATCATGTTTGCACAATATGTCATAAACAAATAAACTTTTTTATACAACAAGTGTGAAAAGGGCTCACTAGGAGTACCTAGGACGTTTTGGGTGCCTAACACCTTCCCATTGCGTAATTAACCCCTTACCCAGACTCTCTGACCTTTTCATTAGTTTTCTATGTGTAAAACTTCTTAGGCTTTTGTTCGCTTTTTAGCCATTCCTTTGGATAAATAAAAGTGCGGTGGCGACTCGATTCTTTGTATGCTTTGCTTTTGATTTAGTCAATAAATCATAAAGTGACGAATACACCGCTACATTATGCTGCGTATTTTCCATGACCAACTTGTAGCAGGAAACTAAACCATGATAAAGACCTGTTACGTTGGAGCCTGTTATCAAACATGACGCACGGATTAGGATGGCAAGACCTGCCACAAACCTGCTGCAGGACCTGATATACAAGCCAATGGGTGAGGAAATCTTCAGCAAGACAGCAAGATCGATAAAATTAGCAGGCCTAACTGTAGAACCCAACCTGCAACGTGGAGAATTAGCCAATGCATCAGCCGTAACGAGACCGGCGGTAGCCACATACCACGATTAAACCAAGGTACTTATTGTCGAAGTATAAACCAAGCATCAAAGGAAGGTTCAACAAAAGTCTCAACAATCCTCACAAGAAAATTCCAAGGCATATCAGTTAGCATATTCAATGATCAATTTTCAACCTAGTCCAATAACATACATCAAAGACATTGCAAGTATCAAAGCACTTCAGTATAAAGGCAATAACACACAACAATCGAGCATTTCAAATTGCAGTCATACACGATAGTACAAAATAACAAACCTGGTAGGAGGGAGTCATATTGTGACCTGCAACATAAAGGCAACATTTCACCTTGATCAATCAATCAGTTTGCACTGCCTTGCTCCCATCCGAATTACCAACCTGAAATTGTCAAGCAATGTGCATCAATCCAAAACATGCAATAATCAGTCAAGCCAAAATAACATGAAGCTGCAACTAAAACCATAAGCAAAAAGTGATGAATAGCCAAGACACCACACCGAATCAACAGGAAATGTCATACCTGAAGAACAATTCACATCAATACAAGAATTGGTGACAGCACACTGTGATAGCAACAAAACCGACATCCGCTACGTATTATCTCAAGATGAATGCGTACCAGCTCAAATTAACGGTCCTGTCACCATCCATAACCAAACGGGACTGACATTAGAAAGCCGTTGGATGTAAGAAATGATTAAAGGTCAAGCATCAGTTAAAAATTCCATTTACAGAAGAGTAAATAATTTGACAAGCATGTGTTTTACAGCAGTAAAGACGCAGTGAAAAGTTCAACAAAAGGCCACACGTTTTTGGAAGGATTTCACTACAGACAAAACAGGAAAATGACTCACCAAATTGGGAGACGCATACCTTTGGTCCCCACGAAATCCAGCGGAAATTCCTTCTAACGGATTGATCCTATCCAAGATTTGCCACCTCATGAAGGATAAGGACGGGTGAACCTCGTACAAGAACTCTATATAAGAACCATTTGATGACTGAAGCAGGGACCCCTTCCTAGAGCGCCGCTACTCTGCAAAAATACCATCTCAAACATCATTAAAAGCTCAGAATTTTTTCTAAACTTATTGAAGTTTCACACTGAAACTCAACAAAGTTTGAGCTATACCCCTAGCACGCACAAACGGGCAAGACCACAAAAGGATTGGGAAGAAAAGAAAGCGACTTGAAGAAGGAGTGAAGGAAATTACTACACGGTCAGAGACGAACACTTACTTGAGGTAATCCTGGTCGTCGGAATCTTGCCGGAGCTTTAAAGCTCCGATGAGATTTTCATCTTCTGATCTATACTATTGAGTACCTTGTAGTTGAATTGATTTTCCGCTTGCATTCTTGTTGATTATGTTGGTGAGTGTTTCGTCGCTGATTTAGGGTGATTTCTTGAACTGAGAATCAATTGATACCGCAGATCTATAGAAGTTGTTTTGGCTTATCCGTGAGGTTGATGATGACTTTCTTTTAGAATCAGTATGTATATTTGAATATGTATGTTCTGGGTTCTGGTTTGGCCATGGTTGAACAAAATTGAGGTTTCATGTGTGTTTTCTTTTGAAAATTCAGAGAGATAAAGAAAGGAGAAATCGTTGGAGAGGAGTAGATAGTAATAAGTGACCAAAGTCACATTTGCTTTTGGTCCTTTCTTTTCATTCAGCAACATTACCCATAACTAAATTTGTTTAATAGTAATAATAAAATGAATAATAAGGATCTGCATCTTATTGTCATTTCCTTTTAAGTTCTTCATGTGTACAACATCAATACACGTGGCCCCTGGAATAATGGTAGTAGGCATTATGCAGACACCAATCTTTTCCTCTTCATGATGTTTCGTGTTGGCCGATTAGGAAGGGTTTGGGCCTTATGGCCCATCCAGAATTAAACCTTGCCTTAGATTTTCTTTTGGGCCTTTTTTGGTCCGATATTTTAATACTTTCCCTCCCTTTCTATTTCCCAAATATCCTTATTTGATTTATGAATTATTTTTGATGTTTTAATTGAATAAAGATGTCCATGATTTAAATAATAATCATAGAAGTATTATCTAGTTTGATTATCAATTATTGTTCCTTATAATCCATATCTTTGCTATAGAATTATATTTAGTTTAGATAGGAATTTAATTACAAATGTTAGAGAAATAAATTCATCTTTTAAAAATATATAGTAGTAATCCAATGACAAGCATTCTCGTTTAAGGTTCGATTAACGCTAATGATTTCAAATCCAAATCCTTCTTTATCAATGCACTCCTTCACACGTTTAATTCTTAATTGAGAATGAAAAGGAGAATAGTAAGCCTCCGCTTCACTATCTCTCGACTATTCGAATAATTGGCGTACGCCATATTGCTCGGATTTTCGTCATTCAATTAAAACCCTAAAACTCTATAATAAAATTAAAACCACTTCCTCAAGTTAATTAAATCCTAAAAATTTCATTATTTAAATTAATTTTGAATGAAAAAGAGAATAGTAAGCTTCCGCTTCACTATCTCTCGATTACCCGAATAATTGGCGTACGCCATATTGCTCGGATTTTCGTCATTCAATTAAAATCCTAAAAATCCATAAAATTAATATATTCCCCCAAATTATTTATAAATTCTAAAAGCTTTATTAATCTTTGAATGAAAAGGAGAATAGTGAGCACCCGCTTCATTATCTCTCGATTATTCGAATAATTGGCGTACGCCATATTGCTCGGATTTTCGTCATTCAATTAAAACCTTAACAATCATACAAAATACAAATCATCTTCCTAAATTAGGGTAATACTCAAAATATATCTTTTTATAAATTTGGGATGAAAAAGGAGATAGGAAGCGTACGCCTCACCCTCTCTCAATTATTTGAATAATTGGCGTACGCCATATTGCACAAATTATCGACTTCCGACTAAAACACGTTAAATAAACTTGGATAAAAGAATAAGGGGCGTACGCCTCATTATTCTTTGAATAAGCAAGTAGGAGGCGTACACCTCACTACCGTGCATATTCAACATCCGCAAACAAACTTTCGATAAATAATTCGAACGAAAAGGGACTAGAAGGCGGACGCCTTATTATTCCTCGAAAGAATTGGATAATTGGTGTACACCATATTGCTCAATCTTTCGTCGTTCTCCAAAAACATCTCAAACGCATCAACCTAACTTCTCGCCCCCGAGCGATCGAAACAAACTAAACCAAAACACCCAAACACATCAATTCAACTCGTCACCCCCGCGTGACCAAAACCCTTTCAAAAAGAATAATGTTAATCCTTTCTAATGCGCACAACAAACCAGTGCTAGAGCCTCCACCGAGAGTAGACAAGCCAGCGTTTAGCCGTTAGAACGCCGACCTACACAGTCGTTCATCAAAACAAAACACACCAAATATTCGTAGTAGCCCGAACTACGAATGCTCTGATTTCCTTATTGCACTATAAGGATACGTAGGCAGGAGATTGTTGTATCTTCGCGAGCACACTAATAAAAAACCTCCCATTTCCCCCTCCTGAGGTCTTCATCCATATCTATCATCAATTCTAATTACTCAAAGCAAGCAAATAACAGTCAATTAACAGTCAAATAGCAAAATCAGACTAAAAGGTTCTCGTTGAGTACAACGGGCGTAAGGGGTGCTAATACCTTCCCCTTGCGTAATCGACTCCCGAACCCGAATATGGTTGCGACGACCATTATTCTTATTTCTAAAGGTTTTCTCGATATTTTCCTATTCCTTCATTGGAATAAATAAAGTTTGGTGGCGACTCTGTTTCGAACAACATTTTTCCGCGTTCCATCGCAAGGGATCGCATTATCATTTTTTTGAGGTGCGACATTAATCAGTATGGAAATGGCATTGGGGCAGTGATTATTACTCCTCAAGGCACTCATTTTCCGTTTACAACTAGATTGAGTTTCAAGTGTACAAACAATATGGTTGAGTATGAAGCTTGCATTATGGGGATTGAAGAAGCCATTGATCTCAGAATTAAATATCTTGACGTCTATGGAGATTCAGCTTTGGTTGTCAATCAGATCAAAGGTGAATGGGAGACAAATCAACCCAGTTTGATACCATATAGAGATTATGCGAGGAGGATTTCAACTTTCTTTACAAAGGTTGAGTTTCATCATATCCCTCGAGATGAAAACCGGATGGCAGATGCTCTTGCAACGTTGGCTTGAATGATTGTGGTGAAATTTCGGAATAAAGTTCCTAATTTGACGGTGATGCGTCTTGATAGGCCAGGTCATGTGTTTGCTGTTGAAGAGATCAAAGATGAAAAACTGTGGTATTTTAATATCAAATGTTTACTCCAAAGTCATATTTACCCACATGGGGCATCTTTGAAAGATAAGAAGACTTTGAGAAGATTAGTCGGCAACTTCTACCTGAATGGTGATGTGTTGTATAAGAGAAATTTCAATATGGTTTTGCTCAGATGTGTGGATAGACACGAAGCAAACCTGTTGATGACTGAAGTACATGAATGTTCCTTTGGTACTCATTTCAATGGACATGTTATGGCTAAGAAGATGTTGAGAGCAGGTTACTATTGGCTGACAATGGAATCTGACTGTGGCAAGTTTGTGAAGAAATGCCACATGTCTCAAATTTATGCAGATAAGATTCATGTTCCACCGACACTATTGAACGTCATTTCCTCCCCATGGCCCTTCTCAATGTAGGGAATTGATATGATTGATATGATTGAGCCCAAAGCTTCGAATGGACATCGTTTCATTTTGGTGGCTATTGATTACTTCATAAAGTGGGTTGAAGCAACATCGTATGCGAATGTAACCAAGCAAGTTGTTATAAGGTTTATCAAGAATCAGCTTATATGCCGGTATGGTGTGCCAAGTAAGATCGTTACTGATAATGGATCGAACTTTAACAATAACATGGTGGAAGCTCTTTGTAAAGACTTCAAGATTGCATATCATAATTCTTCTCCCTACAGACCCAAGATGAATAGGGCTGTTGAAGCTGCAAACAAGAACATCAAGAAGATCATTCAGAAAATGGTTGTGACGTACAAAGATTGGCACGAGATGCTACCATTTGCTTTGCACGGGTACCGTACATCCATCTGCACTTCAACGGGGGCAACCCCGTTTTCACTTGTTTATGGTATGGAAGTTGTTCTCCCAGTGGAGGTTGAGATCCCATCATTGTATGTCTTGATGGAAGCCAAGTTGGAAGATGCTGAATGGTGTCAGACCAGGTATGACCAGCTGAATTTGATTGAAGAGAAGAGGTTAACTACCATGTGTCATGGTCAGTTATATCAGCAGAGAATGAAGAAAGCATTTGATAAGAAGGTCAGACCTTGTGTGTTTAGAGAAGATGACCTTGTGCTCAAGAAGATTTTATATTTCAAACCAGATGCTAGGGGGAAATGGACTCTTAATTATGAAGGCCCTTATGTTGTTAAGATAGCCTTTTCAGGTGGTGCTTTGATTCTTACAACTATGGATGGTGAAGAGTTCACTCGTCTTGTAATGTCGCTGCAGTCAAGAAATACTTCGCCTAAAAAGAAAAGAACAACTCTCTAAGTTGAAAACCCGAAGGGGCAACTTAGGAAAACATGAGTGTCTCGGTGGATTGAAAACCCGAAAGGGCGATCTAGACAAAAGTTAGAGATTATGGCAAGTAACTGCATTCGTTTGACCTTCAACTTTGAAGACATTCTTGAGCAAGTCGGTCAATTTTTGTTCATCATTCTCAACCGGAGCCAAAAGTACAATGGATATTGAAACTGGTAGAAGGATCAGTGATCATTGTATTCAATGTAGCCCTTTTCCATGTAAATTACTATTTTTCAACTTTTGTAAAATCTATGGAGTCTTGTCATTTACAAACTACCATTCTATTAAATAAAGTTGAGCTTTTTATCCAATTGTTTCTAATCTTCCTTATTTCATCTAAATAGAATTAAATTTTATGATGATTATTTTTAAATTGAATTTAAAAATCAAAATCATGTTTTTCTTAAAATAATAAAAGCAAATACTTTTTAAGAGCATGTCGATTTCATTAAGGAATATCAACGGCGGTCTGAGAACAGGTAAGCCCTAAAATGTGAAGCATTGTTGGTTTTCTCCAAGCAGCTGGCGTGATCTATGTTTCCTCCCTAGTGGCAATTCAGCATCTCCGACCGAGTTTTATGGGTTTCCCCCAGTTGAGTTTGTATTTTCCTCCCTTGAGTTGTAGGCGCCATTTCTCAGCAGTTTGCATAGGTTTAGCATAGATTGTTACTCCCCTCAGCTGAGTTTATGCTTGATCCCTGCTAGCACTGATTTTTTGAGCAATTCTTTTTGTCCTCTGCAAGGTTGTCTCCCATTTGATATGGTGTTGACCTAAAATTCCCCGCAGAGTTGATGGAGCAGATCCTCAACAGATCTTTCCTCTTCCCCAGCCAGGGTCGAACCCTTGAGAAGATTCATGTTCATCCGTAACACCTCTTTCTCCAGTTGACGCCTCCATCCTATTGATTTTGGCTGAGTGTTATATCGATGGTCCATATCATTGACATTCATATCCTTCGTGATCGTTTAGTCATCATAATCATCATATATACATATACATATACATTCATAGATTTCATTATTTCATTGTTACTGCATATTTGTGATTCATCCTTTTTCCCAATCCTCTTCTATAGAGGTATACCTTTCCCCCCACGCAGATTTGGTGTGTCTGTCCTCTTTCAATTGTAAAGTGTAAGCCCCTTAAGCAGAAAGAATTTAACCTTTCTCATTCCCCATCGAGTTATTTCCTTGTGGATGATTTTTATTTCAGCTTCCTCCCCAGTTGATTGTTTGGATGGAACCGTTCCCCCTCAGTTATGTCCTAATTGGGTTGAGTCTTTGATTGACCTTTCTTTCTAGCTCTTACCTAGATAGATACTTTTGGTCCCCCGAGAGTCTATTACCCAGTAAATGGTAATATTCTTCTCAATTTGTGAGTACTTTACTTTTGCCCAATACCCAGTAAAAGTAATCTACTTTCCCTTTTTTTCTCCCTAGTGGATTCGTTTTACGCCTCCCCCGGAAGTCTATCCTTGATATGTTAATCCTAACAGATGACGAATATTCTTTCCCTTTTTGAGTCTATCCTTGATATGTTCATCTTAACCGATGACGGATATTCTCGTTTTGGTTTTTTGCCCAGTAAAAAGGTAGTTGTAATCCTTATTTCATTCCCCAAAGCGCTAATCCTTGATATGTTCATCCTAACCGATGATGGGTTTCCTCCTCTTTGCAGTCTTCTGGCTAGTAACTAGTAGTTGTAAATCCTGCTTGCCCTTTTTTCGAAGTCTATCCTTGATATGTTCATCCTAACCGGTGACGGATATTCTCTCTCTTGGTATTCTGTCCAGTAACTGATAGATGTAATTCCTATTTCTCCCCTCGGAGTTTATCCTTGATATGTTCATCCTAACCGGTGACGGATATTGTCTCTTCGGTATTCTATCCAGTAACTGATAGATGTAATTCCTACTTTTTCTCTTTGAGTATATCCTTGATATGTTCATCCTAACCGATGACGGATATTCTTCCCTTTGAGTCTATCCTTGATATGTTCACTCTAACCAGTGACGAATATTCTCTTTCTTTGAGGTCTTCTACCCAGTAGTCGATAGTTGTAAACCCTATTTGGCGTTTCTCCAGCTGGTTATTCTTACCCAGTAATCGGTAATGAATACACCTCCTGTTGCCCTCAACGGGTCATCCTTGATATGTTTACCCTAACCGATAACAAATGTCCTCTCTGTCAGAGTATGTTATCTCCTTACCCAATAACCGATAGTGGATAATATACTTCTGTTACTCCTATGTCGAAGATCTTTTCTTCCCCAGTTGAGTTCGAGTGCGTATTTCCTAAGTGAAATCACCATTTCTTGTTTGGTTCAGGCATTTCAGCTTTGTTCTGATTTACATGTTTCCCCTGCATATTTTCTCTTTTATCCCCGACTGAGTCTTTCCATTGATTTATTTTCATGGAGTCCCTCGTGTCCCCCTGCAGTTTTAAGTCGTGGCCTGGCCTACGTACAACCTTTTATCCCCCAGAGTCTCTGTCTCCCTAGTGAGTTTTCCTTACGGAATGCATTGTACTCCTGTGGAATGTCAGTCTCTCTAGATTCTTTTCCTCTGTGGCAATATTTTCCCCACAGAGATTATTTTTAGCATTCATATCATATGCATCATGAGGTCTCTCAGGGACCAAAATTTATTTCTACATGTTGTTATTTAAGTCCATTCTACTGAGTCGATACAAAGATTTTAACCTTCATCTCCTAAACTAGAACATCCTTAAATAGGGGTGTAAGACCCTAATTTTGACCCTAAGATCCTTCATGGCATCATATCGTTGCACATTGCATTTGCCTCAACGATCATATCATCTTGGCTCCTTAACCCTAGGGTGGGACTTGTGTGAGTTGGTTTGAGACCACCAAGAATGCTTGAATTGTATATTATTGATTTTCTTATTTTGTTTACTAACCAAAAGCACAAAAATATGTCACTAACATCTTTTGTTTTGTAGCTTGAGCAATCATAAGATCTAAGGCTCCTAGGAGGTCTCTATGCTCAAAGAATGGCCAGGTGGAGTTAAAAGCAAGCATGATAATGGTTCACAAAGCTCTCAAACATCATATATGCCTCCCAAGTATCTCAATTTGTCAATTTAATCAAGATAAACCAAGGGGCTTGAGGATTGTTTCCCAAGGAAACCCTAATTCAACTGTGCCTTGCTCATGAAGCAAACTCAACCCATGATCAAATGCAATCAAGGGAAGTTCTTTCATTCATCATTTCATGCATATTTGAGCTTGTTTGAGTGTCCTCAATCATCAATTCATCAAGATTTGTAGTTTGGACTTGAGAAGCTGATCAATCAATTCATCTAACTATTTTGAAATCCACTGAGATCTAACTTTTGATGTGTTTGTCAAATGAAGACGACCCCAAGAGCAAAAATGTTATTAAGAACCATATAAACAACTTTAATTTTCATCAAAAATTGATTTGAAGCTTGGAAGGTCATCATTCATTTCAAAACATTATAGGTCATTTTGACTGAAACCCTAATTTTGGGTCAACTTCCCAAGGACCTAACTCACTCATTTTTCATGATTTTGAGGTGGGATCAAATTAATTGGAAATTTTAAGATGTCTACTTAATTTGTTATGTTGAACAAATTTTCATAATCCTAAAAGAAATACATGTGATAATGCAAACATTATAGGTCACTTTGGACCAAAGGCATTGAAATATGAAAAAGTCCAACTTCAAATGCCCATAACGTTCTCATAAAAACTCCAAATGATGCCAAATTTGAGTCCATATTGATTTTCTTGAAAATATAGACAACTTTGATGTTGAAGGTTTTGTCATTTGGAGCTTGCATCATTGAAACAGAAGGGCTTGAAGTTGGTCCGTTTTGGCTAAATTCTCATGCACATGTTTTGTACCTTGAACTTTATGACCAATTTTCATTAATTTCCCAACTCTAAATGGATTTTTTTTCAACATAACAATTGATCCTTATTTCAAGACCTTTCCAACCATTACACACAAGCCATGTTTCATTTTGGGAAAATGCATTTTCAAAGAGGAGAAGATTCATGTGTATTTTTGGAAACTTTGTTCAAACTTCATGCACACTCCAATTCAATTACATGTGCACGTCCATTTCAGCTCCATTACACTTCAGCATGCCAAATCAATTGAATTTGGGCCCTCCATGCGCCTGTACAGGCTCATGCATGGAGGCCCTCATCACACATGCACATGAAATTCCCATGCCTTGCATCAGCTTCCACTATAAATAAGCATGCTCAGCTTCATTTCAATCCAACCTCAAGGCGCCTTATATGCTGCACAACTGAATCCAAACCTCACTCTAAAGGAATTTTTCTCTTTCACTTCAATTTTTCAGATCCAATTTTCAACTTCCTTGGTTGATTATTGGACTTTAATTCCTTAGCCTTGCTCTATTTCCATCTCAAGAATAAGCTGCTATCAAGAATTGGGAGAGCTCGTGCTTCATAGATCGGCATTTCAAGGTTGATGATCAAGCTTTTTTCCTTCGAAACTCACTAATTATAGCTCATTTCTTGTGTTTGTTGGCTCCTCTGAAGTCCTCTCATAAGAGGCAATTGAATTGTGTGTTTAATTTTGCAAATCCATTAAGTTCAGTTTGAACTCCATTATTTTCCATCTCTGATTTCTCTTCCTATGAGGATCTAGAGTGAAAACCAATGGCACAGGGGTGATGTACATCACCCCAGCTTTCCAATGATATGAGGATCGCTTGTTTTGGTTAAGTTTTTCATACCTGCAACTTCCACCGAAATTCATGTGTTCGCTGGAGAAGACGGTGGTGTACACCACCGTCCCCTTGCCAGATTGAATCCAGGCCATTGATTTCAATTTCCAGTTTAAATCCCAACGCTCGGATCTTATGACTATTATTAATTCTTTGTGTTGCTCAGTTGACTGAAGACCATCATGTGCGCGCATCTCTCCTCCCTTGGATGTGTCACCTCAATTAATGAGGTTGATCGAACGGGCCTGGATTTTTTGGCTTTTCTGATTTTCTATTTTATTTTCCATTATTTCATTTTAATTCAAAAATTCATATCTCTCTCATTTTAAATCCAAAAAATATGGGACCAATTGCATTATTTCCCTTCTAAAAATGATTTTTAATATTTTTTATTTTGTCATTTGATATTTTTTGTGAATTTTCTCTTTTCTGGTTATTTTTAATTCATTTTAAATAGTTTCCAATATTCAAAAAATGCAAAAATATTTTCTTAACCTCTTTGAATGATGATGAATCTATGAAAAATATTCTCATCAATTTATTAATTGATTTGAGATTTATTTGAGATTTATTTGAGATTTATTTGAGATTTTAGTTCAATTAGGTTATTTTTATTCAATTTTAATTGTTTAAAAATAGTTTCTGGTTTCCAAAAAATGGTGAATTTTTTTGTCAAACTTTGTTTGACCTTGTTGAACTTAGGATGATCCATTTGGACTTTTTCAAGTTGATTTGAAATGGATTTGAAGTTTGACCTTTAATTGTTTATTTTAATTCAAGTATTATTTTAATTCTCAAAAATACCAAAAATATTTTATTTGTTTCTTGACTTCTAAGTTTCATTTTGCTTCTGTTTACCATTGATTGACTTTGATTCTATTCATGTTTAATCAATGTGTGTGGGATATCTCATTTGAATTTCAATTCATGTACATTCTTATTCATCTTCTTCTTCTTCTTTTTTTCTTTTTGATCAATGAGTTAAAGATTGGTGGTTAGCCTTGACATATGGGAGGCTTAACCTTCCTTGATTCAAATCTAATTTATCTTGACCATAGATCAAGTGAATGGCTTTTCATTAAGGATAGGTTGCTTCTTGGTCAAGCAAAAAACCTAAATCAATACAAGATCATTCTTCTTTTCTTTTGGCATGGCAAGTTGTAGGAGCTTGGCTTACTAGTCATGGTCTCTAACTTGTATTTGTTGCCTATAGTTTTATTGACCGGCCTCAGATAGGTGTGACTACTACATTAGTCCACTTACGATTGCTTAATATAGCGCTAAATTTCCTTATGGCACACTAACACTAACTATTGACCATTAACTTTTAATTCAAGTCATTTAATTCTTGCAATTTACTTTAATGTAATTTAATATTCTTGTACATATAATTCATTTGCTTTTATCCTTTGCTCACTTGAGCTCATGTTTATGTTAATGCAATTTGCCTTTTGCTCACTTGAGCATATTATTATGTATATACTATTGTGCTTGCTTTGTTTTGATTGTGTGAAACCAAATGCAAAAATGGACAAAAGGACTTAGATTTTAGGACATTCCCTATGCTAATGGAGTTTGAAGAGCAACTAGGTCTCATGCCTTTAGAGTGCTATAAAATGTCAAAGAGCAACTAGGCCTCATGCCTTTAGAATGCTTAAAGCTTGAAGATGAACAATGAAAGGACCAAATTCTAAACTCCCTCTTGTCCATTCTTTATTTGTTTTTGTGGAACTTTTTGATTTGTGTGTTCTTGTGCTAGGGATCTCAAATTTGAGCCAAGTAGAAGAACCATTGTCATGAGCATCCAAAGTGAGAGATACAAAAGCCATTGGAAGATTCCTAGGAGCTTGATTGTTATGCTTGATTGCTTGAGTTGTTTGCATATTGCTTGATAATTCCAAAGGATGGGAGCTACTTGGATCATCACTATTATCTCAAGAAGGGAACTCCATTGTGGTCTTATTTCTTTTCCTTCATCTTTGTATGTTTAGGACCTTAGTCATTCTTCTTCTTCCCTCCACTCTAACCCAAGCCAAACTTTTGTGCAAACATTAACATTTGTTTTCAAAATTAGAAACCTAAGCATTATGCTTTTGATTTTCCAAACTCTTTTCATAACACTTATTTTGAATTAAATCCTTAAGTCAACTTTGACCATACTTTGTGAATACTTTTCATTTGTAAATACAACTCACTCAATTGTTTTGTGGTTTCAATGGCCACTTTTGCCAAAGCTTTTCATAAACATTAGCTATTAGGTTTGAGTTATCCTTGAGGTTGATATAATACTCACCTATATCCTTAGTGATGGACCATAAGACTTCCATGCTTATTATAGGGTTAACCCCTCACTAGCATGTTGAAGCTCTCCTCACATGGTGGATTTGTGGTTTTAGGTTGAGTTTTCTCCCTTTAATAACAAAAGACCTTAAGGCTTTTGACCAATCAATTCACCAACTTTTTTTGAGATTTCTACCGGAACTACGAGGTTTTGATCCTAATCTTTTTTAAGATGGTACGTAGGCAGTGGGTTTATCCATTCAAACACAAAATTGTAAATAACTTGTATATTCTTGTCTCATCTCCCCAATCATGTTTGCACAAATATTTTTCACAGATACCAACCTACCTTACAACATTAGTGAAAAGGGCTCCCTTAAAGTACTAAGGATGTTTTGGGTGCTTAAAACCTTCCCATTGCATAACCAGCCCCCTTACCCAGATCTCTGACATTTTTATTAGTTTTTTATTCGATAAAACTTCTCAGTTTTTGTTCGCTTTCTAACCTTTCCTTTGGATAAATAGAAGTGCGGTGGCGACTCGAATTGTATGATTTACCTTTGATTTAGTCAATAAATCTAAAGGTAACGAATACCCCGCTACAGAAAAGTGGCGACTCTGCTGGGGACTATCTAACACTTCTTGCCTAGTGGGTTTTGCCTACTTTTCACTTTTATTGTATTGTTTTGTTTATATTATTTGTGTCATATTTTTGTGCAAATTTGGGATTACTGTATTGTTTGTAATGTATGAATTTCTTGATATATATCAATTGCTTGTGTGCTTGGTGGTCTCTTGTGAGATGAGTTCTATACCCGAACTCGAGTGCACTTATGATAGGAGAATGGCATAGTCTTGTTGACTTGTGTGGAGTTATTCCTTACCAAGTTGACTTGCAAGCCCATTCACTTGGTGGAGGTTATGTTGGGATCAATAATGTCACACGAGTAGTCGTGGTTAGGCATTACTCTTTCCAATATATGCCTTAGAAGCCAAGGACCTTAGTTTACCAAGCCCATCTTGGCCTATTTTAGGATGTAGTGCGAAGATCATTCAAGTGTAAGATTTGATACGATTGTTACGCGATACTACACTCATAAGAGTCTCTCTTGGGAATATTTTTGGAATACGAGTAGTCGTTTATCCGATAATATCTGAAAGATGGGATGATGACCATGGGAACCTCTTGTAGAACATGATTGTCAGGTTTAACCATAGTACACTCCCTTCGGGTGGTTCTTAACCGAGACTCCATGCTCGTGACTTGCAACAAACCCTTGATTCATGGTCGATCCATTCTTGTATATCCTTAATATCAATGGAACTTGGATGTTGATAAGGTGTAAACCATAATCCACCAAAATGGATGATTGATATTAAGGATGACTTGATCCATCCCATGACCTTTGTTTGGTGTGTTTTTCTTGATCCTTGAGTGTGATTGTTGCATTCATGCATTCATACACATCCATATCATAAACAATGAGAAAATTTTCAAGGAACTTAAGAGGTCTATTTGCAAATTTTTAGACATGGATAGACAAAGAAGGAATATAAAGAAGTACAGTTTCAGACAACCCGACTTGAAAGAGCTAAGGAGTTTGACATCCTATGTATTAGATCCCTTGGAGTTCAAGGCTTGTCCTGGGAAGCTTCTGTCTATTCTTGCTACTCAGGTGGATGAAGGTCTGATGAGTGTGTTGGTGCAATTCTATGATCCCTTGTACCGTTGCTTCACTTTTCCGGATTTCTAGCTTTTGCCTACGCTTGAGGAGTATGCCTATCTTGTGGGTATACCTATTTTAGATCAGTTGTCGTTCAATGGCTTGGAGAGAGTTCCTACTTCTCAAGAGATTGTTGATCTGTTGCATATAGATGAATCTATCGTGGGTGCTCATATGACTACCAAATGTGGAATTCAATGTCTCTCATCTGATTTCCTCATTGCTCAAGCTACTCTGTATGGGAAGGCCATGAGTGAGGACGCCTTTGAAGCTATATTTGTACTTCTCATCTATGGGCTAGTGTTATTCCCCAACATCGACAAGTTTGTGGATATGAACGCTATTAGGATTTTCTCTACTCTTAATCCCGTTCCTACTCTGTTGGGTGACACTTATTTCTCTTTGCATATGAGGAATGCAAAGGGTGGTGGTACCATTGTGTGTTGTTTGCCTCTGTTGTACAAGTGGTTTATTTCGCACTTGCCACAGACGGTCGACTTCAAGGAGAACAAAGGATGTCTACGGTGGTCCACGAGACTTATGTCTCTCACTAATGATGATATCTTTTGGTATAATCGTGTATATGATGGTGTGCAGATTATTGACTCATGTGGTGAATTCTCCAATGTGCCTCTTCTTGGTACATGTGGTGGGATTAACTACAACCCTATTTTGGCACGTCGCCAGCTTGGGTTCCCCTTAAAGGATAAACCTAATAACATTCTGTTAGAAGGTGTGTTCTTTCAAGAGGGTAAAGATCCCCAAAACTTGAAGGGCAGGATGGTCCGCGCTTGGCGCAAGATTCATAAGAAGGGAAGGAAAGAGCTTGGTCCGAAGAATTGTATTGCTTTGGAACCCTATACCTCATGGGTTAGGAAGAGAGCTTATGAGTACCTAATGCCTTATGACTATCCAAGACCTACACCTTTGGTTATGGCTAGGCCTTCAACCCTCCCTAACCAAGGAGTAGAGGAGTTGAGAGATGAAGACCATTCGCGTGCTTGGGTCCGTGAGCGAGAGGAGCTACTTTAGCAGCTTAGAGATAAGGATGCATTGATAGAGTTTCTTGAGCATCAGGTTATCGACGAGCCTGGTGATGTGGGGACTTCTCTTCTTCCTCAGTCTTCCAGGTTTTGGAAGAGGAAGTACGATCGACTCGCCAAGGAGAAGGCAGATGTGGAGGCAGCCTATGAGAGGGAGGTGAAGAGGCTTCGTGCAGCTTACCTTCCGGTCTCGAGAGCTTTGGACGATTGCTTCTAGAGTTCCATAGGATGTTCATTTTCCTTCTCTCTTGTGTTGAGATTGCCTCTTCAACAGTGCCTGCTGCTAGTGCCCACTTAGCGCCTACTGCTATGCCAGCCGGGTTTCCCTGGGGGATGCCCGTGAATTTTGTTCCTGAAGGTCTCGCCCCAACTTTTGCTTCTCTGCCGGCATCTAGCTCGGTCCTTGCTGTTCCACCTCCGGTCGTGCATACTTTGCCGAGAGTAGATGACACTATTTACCATTCTGAGCCATCTGAGGGCCCAGACGTGTATGAGAAAATGGATGCAATGAACGATCAATTCCTTGAGTTGCGCAAGGAGCTCAAAACTCTCAGTGGGAAGGACCTCTTTGGTAAGTCGACTGTTGAGCTTTGCCTTGTTCCTAACGTCAAGATTCCTGTCAAATTCAAAGTACCTGACTTTGAAAAGTATAAAGGAAGCCCTTTCCCACTCATCCATTTGGTTATGTATGCACGTAAAATGTCGACTCAGACCGATAATAATCAACTCCTCATTCATTATTTCCAAGATAGCCTTTCCGGTGCCGCATTGAGATGGTGCATGGGTTTGGACAGCGCGAACATCCGCTCCTTCAACGACCTTGGAGAAGCATTCGTCAAGCAATACAAATACAACGTTAATATGGCTCCCGATAGGGACCAGCTGAGGGCCATGTCCCAGAAGGATAAGGAAACTTTTAAGGAGTACGCCCAGAGGTGGCGAGAATTAGCTGCACAAATCGTGCCTCCGCTAGAAGAGAAAGAGATGACCAAGATCTTTTTGAAGACCTTGAGTTCATTCTATTATGAGCGGATGATTGCTAGCGCTCCTTCTGACTTCACCGAGATGGTGAATATGGGGATGCGTCTAGAGGAAGGAGCCAGGGAAGGGCGTCTGACTAGAGAAGAAGGCTCTTCTGCCAAATGTTATGGGGCGTTTGCGAAGAAGAAAGATGGTAAGGCACATGTTGTGACCTCCCATATTAAACCCAGAAGACCCTCTGTGAAGAGGAAGACCGTCCGTCCCGCCAGTAACCATCACCAGGTGGCTCATATAACACCTGTTTTTAGAGAAAATCAGTAATATCAACATCATAATCAGCAACAACGACAGCAACATCATCAATATCAACAACAACAGCACCGTCCTCAACAGCAGGCCTACCAGCCTCGAAATAAAAATCAGACCAGTACAAGCTATGATAGGAAAAGGGACAGTTTTGATCCTATTCCCATGACCTACGCAGAGCTATATCCTTCTTTAATAGAAAGGAAATTGATCACTCCACGTGACCCACCTGCTATACCAACCAACCCTCAGTGGTGGTATAAGCCTGAGCTTCATTGTGTTTATCATTCCGGTGCTCCCGAACATGATGTGGAGAACTGCTACCCGTTGAAGACCAAGGTTCAAGACCTTGTGAGAAGCGGTATATTATTTGTCGAGGACGTAGGTCCTAATGTCAAGAAGAACCCATTGCTCGAGCATGGGAAATCTGCTGTCAACATGGTTCAGGGTTGCCCTGGCAAATACAAGGTCAGATATGTCAACCATATTCGACAATCACTGGTCGAGATGCATAGACTTTTGTGTGGATACAATCATTACGAGCATGACCATGACAGTTACCGTGTTTGCACTGTCAATGAGAAAGGATGTCGTCAAGTCCGAAAAGACATCCAAGAAATGTTGGATCAAGGTGTAATTGAGATACTTCAGAATCGTGATGAGGATGATGAAGTCAATGTGATATCACCTGTGTTCAGGATCCCTGAGCCTGTCGTCATCCGATATGATGGCAACAAGCAGAAGGCTTCTCTTACTCTCATAATCAAGCCAGCTGGCCCTATGCCATATTCTTCTGACAAAGTTGTTCCCTATCATTATAATGTTATGGCATTGGAAGATGGGAAGGAGGTGCCTCTACCCTCCACTTCTGTTGTTAAGATCGTTGATGTCAGTGGTCTGACCCGTAGTGGTCGTGTTTTCTTGGCGCCGCCGAAACCCCAGGCTGACACCAGAAGGGTTGATACTGTTGATAGTGTCATTCGTCCGTTGAGAGGTTCTGCTGTTTCTCCGAATCCGACACTTGCTGTTAACAGACCTGCCGCCGTTGCTGCTAAAGCTCTTGTCCCTGCTGGCCAGAATGGCATGATGAAAGAGGACTGTGATGAGATGTTGAGGCTCATCAAGAGGAGTGAGTACAATGTTATAGATTAGCTTATATAAACGCCTTCAAAGATATATGTGCTATCTTTGTTAATGAATTTTGAGCCACACCGTGAAGCTCTGCAGAAGGTGTTGGACGTGGCGTATGTAGATCATGACGTCATAATAGAACAATTTGATAGCATTGTTGCGTACATTACTGCTTGTAACAATTTGAGCTTCTGTGATGCTGATTTCCCCGAGGAGGGAAGGAACCAAAATTTGGCACTTCACATCTCCATGAATTGCAAGGATGATGCCATGTCTAATGTGTTGGTAGACACTGGATCATCGCTGAATGTGTTGCCAAAGTCCACTCTTGCTAGACTTTCGTACCAGGGGCCTCCCATGAGGCAGAGTGGAGTGGTCGTGAAAGCTTTTGATGGATCCCGTAAACCTGTGATTGGCGAGGTAGAACTCCCAGTCAAGATTGGACCTAGTAATTTCCAGATCACTTTTCAGGTCATGGATATCTACCCATCATATAGCTGTTTGTTGGGCAGACCATGGATTCACGAGGCAGGCGCCGTGACATCCACCCTACACAAAAAGTTGAAGTTCGTTAAGAACAAAAAGTTGGTGGTAGTAGGGGGAGAGAAGGCTCTCTTGGTTAGCCATTTGTCTTCCTTTTCTTATATTGATGCTGAGGATGAGGTTGGGGCGCCGTTCCAAGCCTTGTCTATTTATGAGCCTTCTAAGAAAGGAACTTCTTCATTTGCGTCCTACAATGATGTAAAGTTGGCCATTGAGCATGGCGTAACTACTGGTTTAGGACAAATGATCAATGGAAGAGAATAAATCCCGGGCTGGCATAGGGTATTCTTCAGGCACTTTCAACAAGCATGGGCTGTTTCAGAGTGGTGGTTTTATCCACACGGTTGAAGATCAAGAAGCTGCTGCTGTTGTGGAAGAGGATGCAGAGGAAGGTTCTGGCAACTTTGTCATCCCTGGAGGAGTCTGCAATAATTGGGTCGCTGTTGATGTTCCAACAGTTGTCCATAAGTCAACGTAATGTTCATTTTTGTTTAAAAAACCCTTCTCCCATGCCAAAAGGAGAACCGATGACATTGTTGGCCCATAAATACAATGATATTCATTCAATAAATTCATGTTAAATGTTTGTTTTTTCCAAATTATTTTCACTTTTCGTTTTTTTTGCATGAAATTGGTGATCACCATAAAACCCTAAAAGAGAATAAAATCAATCTTTTCATCTGCATAATGATTTGCCTTGTTTGAATTCTAAAATCTCTTTTATATCCAAAATCATTATGCAGGTTGATCAAACCCATTGAACATAATGATCTAACACCATCTCCCAATTTTGAGTTCCCTGTATTTGAGGCAGAAGAAGATGGTGTTGAAGAGATTCCTGATGAGATTACCCGTCTACTTGAGCACGAAGAGAAGATCATTCAGCCGCATCTTAAGAATCTGGAAACAGTCAACTTAGGGTCTGAAGATTGTGTGTGAGAAGTGAAGATTGGGGCACTCCTGGAAGAGTCTGTGAAGAAGGGGTTGATTGAGTTGCTACGAGAATACGTCGGCGTCTTTTCCTGGTCATATGAAGACATGCATGGTCTAGATACTGATATCGTGCAACATTTCCTGCCTTTGAAGCCTGAGTGTGTGCCTGTAAAGCAGAAGCTCAGAAGAACTCATCCTGACATGGCAGTGAAGATCAAAGAAGAAGTTCAGAAGAAAATTGATGCGGGATTTCTGGTGACTTCTACATATCTTCAGTGGGTGGCCAATATTGTGCCCGTGCCTAAGAAAGACGGAAAAGTATGAATGTGTGTGGACTATAGAGACTTGAATAAAGCTAGTCCGAAAGATGATTTTCCCCTACCACACATTGATATGTTGGTAGATAATATAGCTAAATTCAATATCTTCTCATTTATGGACGGATTTTTCGGATATAACCAGATCAAAATGGCACCCGAGGATATGGAGAAGACAACATTCATCACACCTTGGGGAACATTCTGTTATCGAGTGATTCCCTTCGGTTTGAAGAACGTCGGAGCCACGTATCAACGCGCTATGACTACCTTGTTTCATGATATGATGCACAAGGAGATCGAGGTATATGTTGATGATATGATTGCAAAGTCAAGAATGAAAGTTGAACATGTAGAGCACTTGTTGAAGCTTTTTCAGCGTTTGAGGAAGTATAAGCTTCGTATGAATCCTAAAAAGTGTACATTTGGAGTCCGTTCCGGCAAGCTATTGGGCTTTATTGTCAACGAGAGAGGTATTGAGGTTGATCCTGCCAAGGTCAAAGCAATACAAGAGATGCCTGTGCCCAAAACTGAGAAGCAAGTCCGAGGTTTTCTTGGCCGTTTGAATTATATTTCCAGATTTATATCTCACATGACTGCCACATGTGCGCCAATATTCAAGCTCCTCCGGAAAGATCAGCGTCATGATTGGATCGAGGATTTTCAGAAGGCCTTTGACAGTATTAAAGAGTATTTGTCCGAGCCGCCATTTCTGTCTCTGCCTGTGGAAGGGAGACCCTTGATTATGTATCTGACAGTTCTTGAAGACTCTATGGGTTGTGTCCTTGATCAATAAGACGAATCAGGAAAGAAATAGTATGTCATTTACTATCTGAGTAAGAAGTTCACTGATTGTGAGTCTCGATACTCAATGCTTGAGAAAACATGTTGTGTTTTGGCTTGGACTGCTAAACGCTTACGCCAGTATATGTTGAATCATACGACTTAGTTGATATCCAAAATGGATCCAATTAAGTATATCTTTGAGAAACCTTCTTTAACTGGGAGGATTGCCCGTTGGCAGATGCTGTTGTCTGAGTATGATATTGAGTATCGAGCTCAGAAGGCTATTAAAGGTAGTATCTTGGCTGACCACTTGGCACATCAACCAATTGAGGATTATCAGTCAGTTCAGTATGACTTCCCTAATGAGGAGATTCTGTATTTGAAAATGAAAGATCGTGATGAGCCTACGCTCGATGAAGGGACAAAGCCTGGTTCCCGATGGAGCATGGTGTTTGATGGCGCTGTAAATCAATATGGGAATGGTATTAGGGCAGTGATTATTACTTCCCAGGGCACACATTTTCCTTTTACATCAAGGCTAACTTTCAAATGCACGAATAATATGGCGGAATATGAGGCCTGTATTATGGGATTGGAAGAGTGTATTGATCTTAGGATCAAACATCTTGATGTTTATGGCGATTCGGCCCTTATTGTTAATCAAATTAAGGGTGAATGGGAGACGAATCAGCCTGGCCTCATCCCATACAGAGATTATGCGAGGAGGATTTCAGCTTTCTTTACTGAGGTTGACTTCCATCATATTCCTTGAGATGATAATCGGATGGCAGACGCGCTTGCTACACTTGCTTCGATGATTGTGGTGAAATTCTGGAATGAAGTCCCCAATATCACTGTGATGCGCTTGGATAGACCAACTCATGTATTTGTAGTTAAAGAAGTAAAAGATGATAAGCCATGGTATTTTGATATCAAGTGTTTTCTTCAAAGTCAAATTTACCCGCCTGGGGCATCTATTAAAGATAAGAACACTTTGAGGAGATTATCCGGCAATTTCTACCTCAATGGCGATGTGCTTTATAAGAGGAATTTTGACATGGTTTTGCTCAGATGCATGGATAGACACGAAGCAGATCTGTTGATGACTGAAGTCCATGAGGGTTCATTTGGTACTCATTCTAATGGACATGGCATGGCTAAGAAGATGTTGAGAGCAGGCTACTATTGGCTGACAATGGAGTCTGATTGCTGCAAGTATGTGAAGAAATGACATAAGTGTCAGATTTATGCGGATAAGATTCATATTCCCCCGACACTTCTGAATGTTATTTCATCACCATGGCCTTTCTCTATGTGGGGAATTGACATGATTGGCATGATAGAGCCAAAAGTGTCTAACGGTCACAGGTTTATTCTCGTAGCAATTGATTACTTCACCAAGTGGGTTGAAGCAGCGTCATACGCAAATGTGATCAGGCAGGTGGTTGTGAAGTTCATCAAGAATAAACTCATATGCCGTTATGGTGTGCCAGATAAGATCATTACTGATAATGGATCTAACTTGAACAACAAGATGATGAAAGAGCTGTGTAGCGAGTTCAAGATAGCGCATCATAATTCTTCTCCTTATTGACCCAAGATGAATGGGGTTGTTGAAGCTGCTAATAAGAATACCAAGAAGATTATCCAGAAGATGGTTATTACGTACAAAGATTGGCATGAGATGCTGCCATTTGCCTTGCATGGTTATCGTACATCTGTCCGCACTTCAAAAGGGGCAACCCCTTTCTCCCTTGTATATGGCATGGAGGTTGTGCTCCCAGTAGAGGTGGAGATCCCATCAATACAAGTCTTGATGGAAGCCAAGTTGACTGAGGCTGATTGGGTTCAAAGTCGTTATGACCAACTGAATTTGATTGAAGAGAAGAGATTGATTGCCATGTGCCATGGTCAGTTATATCAGCAAAGGATGAAGAAAGCCTTTGATAAGAAGGTCAAGCCTCGTGTGTTCCGAGAAGGTGACCTTATGCTCAAGAAAGTCTTGTCTTTCGCGCCCGATTCCAGGGGCAAGTGGACTCCAAACTACGAAGGTCCATATGTTGTTAAGAGAGCCTTTTCAGGCGGTTCTTTGATACTTACAACTATGGATGGGGAGGATTTCACTCGTCCTGTGAATTCAGATGCAGTCAAGAAATACTTCGCCTAAAATAAAAATAGAATAGATCGCTAAGTTGAAAACTCGAAAGGGAGGCTTAGGCAAAAATGAGCGTCTCGGTGGATTGAAAACCCGAAAGGGCGATCCAGGCAAAAGTTAGAGACATGAAAAAATGAATATATATCCCGTTAGATTGAGTACCTCACCCTGGGGCAATCTAGGCAAAAAATAGGTATTTGGCAAGTAACTGCATCCTGACAAGACTTTGTTCTACAGCTGTCATCTGTCAGAGATTCTCGCTCAGTCATCGTCAACTGAAGCTTCAAATACATCGGATTCAGAGTTGGTGGAGAAATGGTCATTATGTTCAATATAGCCCTTTTCCAATATATATCACCAATTTCAAATTTGTAAATATCCATGGAGTCTTGCCATTTGAGGACTACCATTCCATCAAATAAATTTGATCTTTTATCCAATTCTTTGCACTCTTATTTGTTTCTGTTTAACAAATGTTTTCATGTTTTAATTGATAAATATCATTGCTTTAAAATAAATAAAGTTTTTTATAAACTGTTTTTAAACAAAGTGAACATTCACAATGACAAAAAGGATAATTGGGACATCTTCAGTGCTCTCCCAAGGATAGTATGATCTCCAAAAGGGTAAGACATTTGTTCATTATGCCTGGCATACTGGTATCCTCTTCATTATCTTCCAAGTTGTCTCCTCCGTGAGCGCAGAAGAAGATTATGCATCGCCAATTTCCCCAGAGAGTCTGGAGCTTTGGTCCTGATTTTTTTAGAGGAATATGTCTCTAACCCCCTCAACACCCCAGAGAGTCTGGTGTTTGGAGTTTGGCCTTGGTCGTCTAGCTCCCCAGTTGAGTTGGGATTTAGCATTTGTGTTATCAATTATATGGTTGTCATCCCTTGTGTGGATTGACCTAAAATCCCTTATAGATTGATAAATTGATATGCTATCTTTTCGAGGAAGTTGGTCTTCCCTCATTCAGATTTGGAATTCTCTCGTAGAGTGAGCAGGAAATCCCAGCATGAGTGGAATTTTCAACGAGTGGGCTTGTAGCTTATCCTCAACAGATTCACATACTGTGATCTCCAGCAGGTTTGCTTCCCTTCCATCCTCAGCAGGATTGCTCATGTGAGACTTCCCCATTTTGGTCGCCAGCGGATTATCTCTAGCTGATCGCCTTCAGGTTATCCCCGACTTGATCACCAACAGTGTTCCCCCAGGAGAGTTGCCTGATCGGAGCCTGATTGTTGTTGCTTCCTCTTTCTTGGATCATTTTTCATCCTAGCAGAGCGGGTGATGAAAATGTTTATTTTCTATCCCCAGTGGAGCGTTGTTTTCCCCTTCCTCAGCAGACACTATTTCTCCAGCAGCATGAGGAATTATGGTGATGGTTTTGAAATTCCTGTTTGGTGGTTGTTCCCCACAGAGTTTCCTATCTCGTCCCGATAAGTTCCCCAATAGATTTTCTTCTACGAAGGAATCTTATCCGTTGTTCTCCCCAGCCGAGATCTGTCTGATCCTGATTTGGCGTTGGAACTTCTGAGAAAGATGTTTTCTTTCCTTCCCTAGTGGAATGACTGGTTCTCCTTCTCCGCAGCAGGGATATTCCTCCGTGGTTAGAAGTGATTGATTTTGATGATGTATTTCTATTTGGTGGTTGTTCCCCACAGAATTCATACGATCCCCTGATAAGATCCCCAGTGAATTGCTTCTCTGATTGATCTTATCTTGTTCTCTGCGTACTGTTGGAAGATCCCCAGCTTTGGTTGTGATCCCTTGTTGTTTCTCCAACAGTCGTCTCTGATTCTCGATGATCCTGTTGTATTCCCCTAGCAACGATCCTTGTCCTGGTAGTGACTTCGCTCGTTTCTCAGCATTGGTCTTTATTCCCTGCAGAGATTTGATGTTTCCTGGTATTTGGTTGCCCCCACCAGATTGGATTTCTCCTGTGGGTCTGGCTTTCTCTTTTGAGATGTAGTACTGGATGTCTGTCCATTGATTCCTGGACCTGTATGTGTTAGCTATGACTGTTTGTCAACATTCATCATACATAAACCACGCATATACATGCATAATTATAACATTCAGATATTCATGTTACATTTTTTTGCCATATATCTTTGTTTGTTGTCTCCTACTATTTGGTGATATATATTTCCCCAAGCAGATGTGTGTGTCTGATCTCTCCATATAGAGTCATCCCCATAGGCAGAAAGTGTTTATCCTTTCTTCCATATTCCCCACTGAGTTATGTCCTCGTGGATGATTGATCGTTTCAGTTTCCTCTCAAAATATGTATTGGGATGGAATTACTCCCCTGAGTTATATCCTCATTGGGTTGAGTCTTGTTTCATTGTGTCTCTCTAGTTTGTTCCTAGATGGACTCCTCTTGTTATTTCCCATGCACTTCCCCGTAGTTTAGATGAATGATTGCTCAGTAACCAGTAATTGTCCATCTTTTCCCCAGCGGATTTCTTTGGCCTTCTACCCAGTAACCGGTAGTTGTAAGTCCTATTTCTGTGGCCTTCTACCTAGTAACCGGTAGTTGTAAGTCCTATTTTTGTGGCCTTCTACCCAGTAACCGGTAGTTGTAAGTCCTATTTTTGTGGACTTCTACCCAGTAACCGGTAGTTGTAAGTCCTATTTCTGTGGCCTTCTACCCAGTAACCGGTAGTTGTAAGTCCTATTTCTGTGGTTTTCTACCCAGTAACCGGTAGTTGTAAACCCTATTTTATCCCCTTGTAGAGTTAACCCTTGATTTTGTTCATCCTAACCGATGACGATTACTCTCTTTTGTGGTTTTCTACCCAGTAACCGGTAGATGTAATCCCCTCTTTGTCGGTTATCTTTATCCAATATTCGGTATTGATATTCCTTCACCTTTTGAGTATACCACCCAGTAACCGGTGATATATCTCTTGGATAATTGCTCTGATAAAGCAATTTATCCCCAATGAGTTATCTTTCATTTACCCTTTTGTTGGTAATGATCGTTTCTTCCCTTTGATTGGTCATCATTTTATACCCAGTAGCCGGTATCCCAATGTCCTTTCTTTTCGGTTGATTTATCCTTTATTAACCCAGTAACCGGTTGTGGATAATCTTCCATGCGAGTATGTTATCTACGTTCTGATGGTAATAGATAATATATCTCATGCGCTCTTCAGTCGAAGTCTTTTTCTTCCCTAGTTGAGTAGGATTCGTATTTCCTTATGGAATCGAATGCCCATCCTGTAATCGAGTTTGCTTTTTCAGCCCTCTTTTTGGATGATGAGTGTCTTGGGAATATTCCCCAATTCACGCCTCGGTTGGACACCTATTATATGCCCAGTAACCGATATCCCTGGTGTTCCTTCCTTTCTGCTCCCTATTATGACTTTTTCGTCCCCTGTGGAGTCAGATTTTCCTGAGTTGAAATTTACCTTTTTAGGTCTTCCTCAGATGTTTTTGGATGATTGATATCTCTCACCCTTATACCGGTCTTAGATATTCAGTCTCCCCGAGCGTGTTGTTCTCTCACCCTTATACCGGTGTTTTGATCATATGTCTCTTTGAGCTTATTGCCCAGTAACCAGTAATACCTCACTTTGTTGTTTCCTCGGCTGAGTCCTCTTTGGACATTCCCCATCGGAGTCCCTTAGTGGATTTTCCCAATCCTGAGTTCGGATTTTTATCTGAAGTATCCTTTGTGGATAGTTTGTTGTGTTGGCATATTCCCCAATACATGCATCTTTGCGTCAGCTCGAGTCTTTCCATTGATTTATTTTCATGGAATCCCTTCGTGTCTCTCAGTAAGTTTTCAGTCATGACCTGCTCATGCATTTTATCCCCTTTACTCCCCAGTAAGTCCCCAGAGTCTTTGTCCCATTTATGAGCGTATTATTCATATGGATTTTCAATTTCTCCTGATTTCTTTTATCCTTTGTGGATATATATCCCCACAGAGAATTATCTTTTGCATGTATACATTTGCATCATGAGGTCTCTAAGGGACCAAAATTCGTCTCTTTGTTATTATTTAAGCCCATTCTACCTCGTCGAGACAAAGATTTTAACCTTCATATCTCCGGCAAGAATGACCTTAAATAGGGGCATCTGCAAGACTCTAATTTTGACCCTAAGATCCCTCATGGCATCATATCGTTGCACATTGCATTTGCCTCAAGGATCATAGCATCTTTGCTCCTTAACCCTAGGGTGGGACTTGTGTGAGTGGGTTTGAGACCACCAAGCATGCTTGAATTGTATATTATTGTTTTTCTTATTTTGTTTACTAACCAAAAGCACAAAAATATGTCACTAACATATTTTTTTTGTAGCTTGAGCAATCATAAGATCTAAGGCTCTTAGGAGGTCCATATGCTCAAAGAATGGCCAGGTGGAGTTGAAAGCAAGCATGACAATGGTTCACAAATCTCTCAAACATCATATATGCCTCCCAAGTATCTCAATTTGTCAATTTGATCAAGATAAAGCAAGGGGCTTGAGGATTGTTTCCCAAGGAAACCCTAATTCAACTGTGCATCAACTGTGCCTTGCTCATGAAGCAAACTCAGCCCATGATCAAATGCAATCAAGGGAAGTTCTTTGATTCATCATTTCATGCATATTTGAGCTTGTTTGAGTGTCCTCAATCATTAATTCATCAAGATTTGTAGTTTGGACTTGAGAAGTTGATCAGTCAATTCATCTAACTATTTTGAAATCCACTGAGACCTAACTTTTGATGTGTTTTTCAAATGAATATGACCCCCAAGAGAAAACATTTTCTTAAGAACCATATGAACAACTTTAATGTTCATCAAAAATTGATTTGAAGCTTGGAAGGTCATCATTTATTTCAAAACATAATAGGTCATTTTGACTGAAACCCTAATTTTGGTTTAACTTCCCAAGGACCTAACTCACTCATTTTTCATGATTTTGAGGTGGGATCAAATTCATTGGAAATTTTAAGATGTATAATTCATTTGTTATGTTGAACAAAGTTTCATAATCCTAAAAGAAATACATGTGATAATGCAAAACATTATAGGTCACTTTGGACCAAAGGCATTGAAATGTGAAAAAGTCCAACTTCAAATGTCCATAACTTTCTCATAAAAACTCCAAATGATGCCAACTTTGAGTCCATATTGATTGTCTAGAAAATATATACAACTTTTATGTTGAAGGTTTTGTCATTTGGAGCTTTCATCATTGAAACAGAAGGGCTTGAAGTTGGTCCATTTTGGCTAAATTCTCATGCACATGTTTTGTACCTTGAACTTTATGACCAATTTTCATTAATTTCCCAACTCCAAATGGATTTTTGTTCAACATAACAATTGATCCTCATGTCAATACCTTTCCAACCATTACCCACAAGGCCACGTTTCAGTTTGGGAAAATGCATTTTCGAAGAGGAGAAGATTCATGTGTATTTTTGGAAACTTTGTTCAAACTTCATGCACATCCAATTCAATTACATGTGCACATCCATTTCAGCTCCATTACACTTCAGCATGCCAAATCAATTCGATTTGGGTCCTCCATGCGCCTGTACAAGCCCATGCATGGAGGCCCTCATCACACATGCACATGAAATTCCCATGCCTTGCATCAGCTTCCACTATAAATAAGCATGCTCAGCTTCATTTCAATCCAACCTCAAGGCGCCTTATATGCTGCACAACTGAATGCAAACCTCACTCTAAAGGAATTTTGCTCTTTCACTTCAATTTTTCAGATCCAATTTTCAACTTCCTTGGTTGATTATTGGACTTTAATTCGTTAGCCTTGCTCTATTTCCATCTCAAGAACAAGCTGCTATCAAGAATTGGGAGAGCTCGTGCTTCATAGATCTGCATTTCAAGGTTGATGATCAAACTTTTTTCCTTCGAAACTCACTGATTATAGCTCATTTCTTGTGTTGGTTGGCTCCTCTGAAATCCTCTCATAAGAGGCAATTGAATTGTGTGTTTAATTTTGCAAATCCATTAAGTTCAGTTTGAACTCCATTATTTTCCATCTCTGATTTCTCTTCCTCTGAGGATCTAGAGTGAAAACCAATGGCACAGGAGTGATGTACATCACCCCAACTTTCCAATGATATGAGGATCGCTTGTTTTGGTTAAGTTTTTCATACCTGCAACTTCCACTGAAATTCATGTGTTCGGCGGAGAAGACGGTGGTGTACACCACCGTCCCCTTGCCAGATTGAATCCAGGCCATTGATTTCAATTTCCAGTTTAAATCCCAGCGGTCAGATCTTATGACTTTTATTAATTTTTTGTGTTGCTCAGTTGACTGAAGACCATCATGTGCGTGCATCTCTCCTCCCTTGGATGTGCCACCTCAATTAATGAGGTTGATCCAACGCGCCTGGATTTTTTGGCTCTTCTGATTTTCTATTTTATTTTCCATTATTTCATTTTAATTCAAAAATCCATATCTCTCTCATTTTAAATCTAAAAAATATGGGACCAATTGCATTACTTCCCTTTTTAATTCTAGTTTCTAAAACTGATTTTTAATATTTTTTATTTTGTCATTTGATATTTTTTGTGAATTTTCTCTTTTCTGGTTATTTTTAATTCATTTTAAATAGTTTCAAATATTCAAAAAATGCAAAAATATTTTCTTAACCTCTTTGAATGATGATGAATCTATGAAAAATATTCTCATCAATTTATTAATTGATTTGAGATTTTATTTCAATTAGGTTATTTTTATTCATTTTTAATTGTTTAAAAATAGTT
Source organism: Lathyrus oleraceus (assembly GCF_024323335.1). Lineage (NCBI taxonomy): Eukaryota > Viridiplantae > Streptophyta > Magnoliopsida > Fabales > Fabaceae > Lathyrus > Lathyrus oleraceus. Next base: position 633,516,378 of record NC_066583.1, read on the forward strand.
TCTGGTTTCCAAAAAATGGTGAAATTTTTTGTCAAACTTTGTTTGACCTTGTTGAACTTAGGATGATCCATTTGGACTTTTTCAAATTGATTTTAAATGGATTTGAAGTTTGACCTTTAATTGTTTATTTTAATTCAAGTATTATTTTAATTCTCAAAAATACCAAATATATTTTATTTGTTTCTTGACTTCTAAGTTTCATTTTGCTTTCGTTTACCATTGATTGACTTTGATTTTATTCATGTTTGATCAATGTGTGTGGGATATCTCATTTGAATTTCAATTCATGTACATTCTTATTCATCATCTTCTTCTTCTTCTTTTCTTTTTGATCAATGAGTTAAAGATTGGTGGTTAGCCTTGACATATGAGAGGCTTAACCTTCCTTGATTCAAATCTAATTCATCTTGATCATAGATCAAGTGAATGGCTTTGCATTAAGGATAGGTTGCTTCTTGGTCAAGCAAAAAACCTAAATCAATACAAGATCATTCTTCTTTTCTTTTTACATGGCAAGTTGTAGGAGCTTGGCTTACTAGTCATGGTCTCTAACTTGTATTTGTTGCCTATAGTTTTATTGACTGACCTCAGATAGATGTGACTACTACATTAGTCCACTTACGATTGCTTAACATAGCGCTAAATTGCCTTATGGCACACTAACACTAACTATTGACCATTAACTTTTAATTCAAGTCATTTAATTCTTGCAATTTACTTTAATGCAATTTAATATTCTTGTACTTATAATTCATTTGCTTTTACCCTTTGCTCACTTGAGCTCATGTTTATGTTAATGCAATTTTCCTTTTGCTCACTTGAGCATATTATTGTGTATATACTATTGTGCTTGCTTTATTTTGATTGTGTGAAACCAAATGCAAAAATGGACAAAAGGACTTAGATTTTAGGACATTCCCTATGCTAATGGAGTTTGAAGAGAAACTAGGCCTCATGCCTTTAGAATGCTATAAAATGTCAAAGAGCAACCAGGCCTCATGCCTTTAGAATGCTTAAAGCTTGAAGATGAACAATGAAAGGACGAAATTCTAAACTCCCTCTTGTCCATTCTTTATTTGTTTTTGTGGAACTTTTTGATTTGTGTGTTCTTGTGCTAGGGATCCCAAATTTGAGCCAAGTAGAAGAACCATTGTCATGAGCATCCAAAGTGAGAGATACAAAAGCCACTGGAAGATTCCTAGGAGCTTGATTGTTATGCTTGATTGCTTGAGTTGTTTGCTTATTGCTTGCTAATTCCAAAGGATGGGAGCTACTTGGATCATCACTATGATCTCAAGAAGGGAACTCCATTGTGGTCTTATTTCTTTTCCTTCATCTTTGTATGTTTAGGACCTTAGCCATTCTTCTTCTTCCCTCCACTATAACCCAAGCCAAAATTTTGTGCAAACATTAACATTTGTTTTCAAAATTCGAAACCTAAGCATTATGCTTTTGATTTTCCAAACTCTTTTCATAACACTTCGCAGCATTGACCTGTTGCTATGAAGTATATATATATATATATATATATATATATATATATATATATATATATATCCCTCGGCTTGAGATATGGATCCTGAACAGATCTCTCTTATCCTTAGCATGTTGGTTGATATCCTTAGTAGTGCTTTCGTCTTATGCGAATTCCCAATTTGTATTTTCTCCTATCCTAGAGTGTTTGAGCTTTAAGCAAGATCTTTGGCAATCATTGCTTATCCCCTAGAAGTTATTCCTCCTCTCCTAAGAGTCGAGTATTGAAGTTGGATTTGTTTTAATCCCTATGACTGCTATTGATATATATATTCTTCATTTCCTCTAAGCGTTAAGTCTTCAGCAGTTTTTGGTCTGATGCATGTTCTCCATGTCTTTCCCCAACCATAGTTGAGCATTGAATTTGGATTGTGATATCCCTAGCCTTCCTTGAGTACATGGTTGTGTATTATCCCCAGGGAATTGAATATTTGAAGATAGGATTTATATCCTCGAGGATTTATTTTCATCCCTAGCAGGTTCTCCAATTGGTGTTCCCATCTTGTTGAGATTAGCCGAGTATCTAGTTGTGATGATTGGATCTTCATGTTTGTATCGTTTGTGCTCGTTTGTCAGCATAATCATATACATAATCATGCATATACATGCATAAGCATAACATCAGATATTTCATTATGCATTTCTATGCATTGAACTGATTTTTTATGATCCCATGCTTTGGTGATATCATTTCCCCATGCAGATGTGGTGTGTATGTCCTCCTTCAATGTAGAGTGTTAGCCCCTTAAGCAGAAAGAGTTTATCCTTTCTTCTTCCCCACTGAGTTTTTTCCTCGTGGATGATTATTATTCATGTTTACTCTCCAGTTCATTATCTGGATGGAACCACTCCCTTCGAGTTATATCCTCATTGGGTTGAGTCTTGTTTGACCTTTTCTTTCTGGTTCTTACCTAGATAGATCTTTTGGTCCTCCGAGAGTTTATTAGCCAGTTACTGGTAATATCCTTCTTGATATTTAGTACTTTACCTATGTTAATTTACCCAATAATCGTTAGAAGGTAATTTACTTCTTTGATTTCCCCAGCGAATTTACTTTCGTTTCCCCAACGGGTTATCTTTTCTTTTCGCCAGCAGATTATCATTGCTCAATTACCTAGTAACTGGTAATTGTGGTCATTTTTCTGTTATCTACCCATTAACTGGTAGTTAACAAAACTTCTCATTGAATTTTTTGCCCCGATAGTTTATCCTTGATATGTTACCCTATAACTGGTAACGAATATTCTCCCTTTGGTCTTCTACCCAGTAACTGGTAGTTATAAATCCTGGTTTTGTTCTCTTTGGTCTTCTACCCAGTAATTGGTAGTGGTAAATCCTACTTTTGTTCTCTTTCGTATTCTACCCAGTAACTGGTAGTTGTAAATCCTACTTTTGTTCTCTTTGGTCTTCTACCCAGTAACTGGTAGTTGTAAATCTCACTTTTGTTCTCTTTGGTATTCTACCCAATAACTGGTAGTTGTAAATCCTTCTTTTGTTCTCTTTGGTCTTCTACCCTGTAACTGGTAGTTATAAATCCTACTTTTTCATTTCCCTAGTAGGATATCCTTACCCAGTAACCGGTAATGGATATTCTTCCCTTTTGAGTATATTGCCCAATAACTTGTAATATAACTCTTTCCTGTGGTTGATTACCTTTGATAAGCTTCCCAGTAACTGGTAGTTGGTGATTCTTCCTCTTTTTTCTCAACGAGTCATCCTTGATATGTTTCCCAATAACTGGTAACAGATGTTCCTTTGCCCGAGTGTATTATCTTCCATTTTAAGCTACCCAGTAACATAGAGTAGATAATATATCTCTTTGACTCCTATGTGTTAAGTTTGACTTCCCTAGTTGAGTCTGGATTCGTATCTCCTTATGAAATCGAACTTCCTTTTGAACATATGGGTATTTCAGCATCGTTTTGATTTACGCCTTTTCCCTAGCAGATGTTTTAAGTGTTTTGGCATTGTTCCAATTCACTTTTGCTGATTGAATATCCTTCATTTACTAGTTAAGCATGGTAGTGGATATTTATTTTGTCTGAATATCCTTCATTTACCAGTTAAGCATGGTAGTGGATATTTCTTTTGTTTTAATATCCTTCATTTACTAGTTAAGCATGGTAGTGGATATTTCTTTGAATATCCTTCTTTTACCAGTTAAGCATGGTAGTGGATATTTATTTTGTTTCAATATCCTTCATTTACCAGTTAAGCATGGTAGTGGATAATTCTTCATGTTGTCCCTTTATGGAAACTTTCTTGTTTTGGGTTGTTTATCCTTAGTTTAGCTTAGTAAAGATAGTGGATAATCCAATTCACGCTTATCCCTAGTGGATAGTTTCCTGTTGTGTTGGTGGTATCTCGATACATGCAAATTATTCTCCAGTTCAGGTCTTTCCATTGATTTATTTTCATGAAAATCCCCTTGTGTCTCCAGCAGTTTTTAAGTCGTAGTCTGGCCTACGCATAGCTTACTATCCCTAGAGTCTTTGTCCCCTCAGTGAGTTTTCCTTATGGAATGCATTGTGCTCCTGTGGACTTTCACTTTCTTCCGGATTCTTTTCCTTTGTGGCAATATATCCCCCACGAAGATTATATTTTGCATCCATATCATATGCATCATGAGGTCTCTTAAGGACCAAAAGTTGTTTCTTGTTGTTAATATTTAAGTCCATTCTACCGCGTCGATACGAAGATTTTAACCTTCACATCTCCGGATAGAATGGCCTTAAATAGGGGCAGCTGTAAGACCCCAATTTTGATCCCTAAGATCCCTCATGCCATCTCATAGCTTTCAATTGGCATTGGAATCACACCTTAGTATTCTCCCCACCTGTCATTCATTGGGTTTACATTGGGAGATATCACCAAGCATATATGATTTTATCATACTTTATTTTCTTTGTTTACTAACAAAAATACTAAATATGTCTAGTATGGCGTTGTTTCTTTTGTAGGTAATGTGTGTGTCCATCTACGTCCTACCAAGCCTACAACTAGGGTTTGAGACCCTTAATGCAAGAAAAGGTCCATATTGGTTCTAAACATCATATATGGATCCCCATGTTCTTTATTTGTCATTTTGATCAAGAGTTCATCAAGAGTTTGAAGCTTGTTTGTCAAGGAATCCCTAATTCATATGGGTATCTTATGTGCCTTCCTCGACAAATTTCTACAATAGTTGGTCAAAGAATTCAAGGGATACTTCACTTTACATCATCATAAGCATATATGATCCCCCATGAGCCCATAATAGCAAAGGAACTTCAAGTGTGCAAGTTGTTTCAAGGAAGTTGACCAGAAAAGTCAACTAGTTAAATTCTACTTGAAACATCGTGTACCATGAGGAAACATTATAGGTTCATTTTGGTCCTCATCATTGAATAAGAAAATTTCCTCAACTTATAAAATCCATAACTCCATCATCCAAACTACAAATGGTGCCAAATTTATGGTCAAATTGAACGAAATTGAAATATTTACAACCTTTTAGAAGGAGCCAAGTTAACTTGAAGCTCACATCAACCGTTATTCAAGGTGGAAAGAGAGGTCATTTGGCTTAGAACTTAGAAAAATTTCTAAGTATGTTTGATACATCCACCTTCAAGGCCAGTTTTCTCCATTTTCCATGCTTCAAATTGAAAAAATCACAACATCAAAGTTGTTCCTTATGATGATAAATTTCCAAAAAGTTCAATGTCACATCATTTGGATGAGGAATGAGGGACTTGCGTATAAGGTCCTTCCATGACTTATTTTGGCAAGTTTTGAACTTTAAACATTACACAACTTTGCATGGCCTTGTGTGATGACTTCAGCAACATCCTGACATGATTTAGAGTGGATTTTAATCATTAATTGGGCTTGTACAATCACCCATTCACCCCATGCACCAAGTAATGCTCATTTTCATTTAATATTGGAAAGGTGCACATATCAATTGCTTGGCCTATAAATCAAACACCATTTGCTCAAAAATGAAAAAGGAGACTGCCCAAGCTCTGCTAGCCATTTCCATAACCTCACACCATATAATTATTTGAAGATTTCTTGAGAAATCGAGTTTTTTTCAACTCAAGTTTTTGAACAAAAACTCTAAAGTTTTTGCAAGCAAGAGGAAGAGAAAGCACAGAGAATTGAATCAAGAACAAAGCTCAAAAGCATCTCATAGAAGGTGAATTTCACAAAACTTAATCTCTTTGATTCTCCCTCTATACTCTAGATATAAACTAAATTTTATGTTGGCTGAAGTCCTACCAATGTAGGCAACATGACAGAGTTATTTTGGACTTGATTCGAAGCAACTCAGGTTGAACACCTCCGGTTTGATCTTCACTTTTCTAATTATAGAGTGAGAGATGAAACAACAAGAGGTCATATTCATGATCCTTGCAATTTTTCATTTCAAATGATGTTAGATCCATCAATTTTTGGGCAAGTTCGTTCTTGACAGTCCGATCACCCTCACCGGAGAAGAAGACCGGAGCTAGGGCTCCGATGGTGGCATGGCAAGGCCCTCGCACTTGGATCTCTCTTCCATATTTTAATCTGATCCTTTGTTTGTGTTTACCATGTGTGTGGCGTGTTGACTGGTGGAACACATGGAACGCGCATTGTGGATCATCAGATCTGCCACCTTAATTAATGAGAGTTGATCTGATGGCTCTAGATTTCCAATTTTTATTTTATTTTTCTTAATTAATTTTTAAATAGACATTTCTTTTAAAATTCACCATATTTTCATTTTTGATCCAAAAATTATAGGACCAACACCAAAAATTCACAAATATTGTTTTCTTCCCATTTATGACTTAAAACTAATTTTTGGATTAAGTTTGATATTTTTGGTGAATTTTGTGATTTTTAACTTGTTTTAATTAGTTTTTAATTACTTATGACTTTTTTAAAATACCAAAAAAAATTATTCCATGGTCCTTTGACCTTACTTGACCTATGAGAAATCCCTTGGCCATTTCTTTGGTGTTTTGAAGGGGTTTTAGGTTTTTGATCTTTGAAAACTTATTTTTCTTCAATCTTAAAAATGTTTTAAAAATAGTTTAATTGATTTAATATTTTGGTGAGCTTTTGTATTGACTTTATGTTGACCTTACTTTATGTTGACCTTACCATTGGATTTAGGAGGTTGATGAAGTTTAAAACTTCATCCCTCAGATGAATGAATGGTATTGATCAAGTGAAGTTCATCCCTTGACCAATTTGGGATCCCCTTGATTTCATCTCTCCATTTTAATCTCATTTTTCCCCAATCATCTCTTGGGCAATAACTTCTCATGGATCGTTAGATGGTTGATTCGTCAATGACCTTTTGTCAGATGAATCAACATAGGCTTGATTGAGATAGGTTCATCCCTCTTGTTTTTGTGTGTGGTATGCTTTAGGGGCTTGGTCTTGGATACCTTGTCTCTTGCATGCATTAACACCAACATTATTATTGACCAGCCTCAGATAGGTATGGCTTCTACATAAGCCTATTTACGATTGCTTAACATAGCGCTAAATTTGCCTCAAGGCACAAATTAACATACTAACTTGACAACTAACATTTAATTTTCTTGTAATTTACTTTAATGAAATTTAAATTCTTGCACTTTATCATTCCTTGTCATTTAGATTCATGCAAATTGTCTATGCTTCAGTCATTTTCTCTTTGCCCACTTGGGCCTATGTTTATGCTTAAGTTATTTTCATTTTTGCTCACTTGAGCCATTATACTTTGTGCTTGTGATCACATTTTGTTTGTGGCCTTAGGACCTTAAAACACTTCATAAAAACAAAAACACTAAAAAAACACATTGGTGGACTATTGGATCTTTGTCTGTGACTTGATTTGGACCTATGGACTTAGAGTAGGTAACATTCCTGAGCTATGGAAGAAAAACTTGGCCAATGCCATTAATTTGAGACCAAAAACATAGCCAATGTCATTCATCTGACACAAGCTTGAGAGACTCCCAAGGGTTTATCTAATACACTCCTTTTCTTTGTCTAAATTGTTATTTTGATCTTATTGATATTATTTTATGTTTTCTCTTTGAGTATGTTTCAAGGAATTTTTCATCTAATACACATAAAGGACATTGAATATTGCTTGCTTTGGAGTGCTAGCTTGGATGATTGGTTATCTTTATTTGATACCATTGGGTTTCTTATTAATTGCTTGGATGATTATTGCTTTGTTGTTTGCTTGACAAAATCCAAAGGAAAAATAGGTTTCTCCCTGACACTATTGTCTTATGGATGCTTCCCATGGATTACATCTTTTCAACTTAAAACTCTTAATCATGTCTAAGATAGCCTCTTCATCTCCACCTCCTTCTTCTTTAATTTCAAAATCTCCTTCTCATTTTTAAAACTTTTTTGCTTATTGTTTTTCAACTTAGACTTGTTTTAATGAGTAGGAACCTTGGCCTTATGCCATTGATTTTATTCAAACTATTTTCTTAATCAAACTTGTAAGAAGACTTAATCACATTGACTTTATTTTTAAAAAGACTAAAAAGAACTAATAACCTCATCTAATCATTTTGGTCACTTGGTGACTTTTTCCTTATAAAATTTTCAAAAAGAAAGCATTTAGATTTGAGTTATCCTTGGTTGAGATGTAATTCTCCCATTCCATGATATGTTGAGTGTAAGACTTTCCATTTACTAGGGGTTAGAGGCATACTTGCTGATTTAATTCGAGTTGGAGTCCTCCCTCTTAAATGTTGTAAAACCCTCATTATCGGTGGATGTTTGGTTGAGTATCCTCCCATTGATAACAAAAGATCTTTAAGCTTTTGTTAAAATCAATCCACCCATCTTTGAAATTTTTACCATAAACTACGAGGTTTTGATCCCTTATTTATGTTGGTACATAGGCATAAGACCAAAAGTCTTATCAAACACAAAAATGTAAATAATGAATTCTTTTCTCATCCTCTCATTCTATTTTTAAAACAAACACCTTTTCAACCAAAATAAGTACACACAAGAAGGGCTCCCTAGGAGTACCTAGGACACTTTGGGTGATAATACCTTCCCTATGTGTAACTAACCCCCTTACATGTAATCTATGAAACTTTATTAGTTTTGATTTGAAAACTTCTTATCTTTGGGTTTTGTTCGTACTTTCTCCTTTTTCCTTTGGAAATAATAAAAGCGCGGTGGCGACTCTGGTTTTATTGACGTTGACTTAACCAATAGCTCAGTGGTCATGAATTTACCATTACAAGGTATAATTTCTAACTTTATCAGCATTAGACAACTATGTGATTAGGGTATGAATGTGAACTTTAACAAGTCTAAATGTATTGTCTCCAACAAAGATCAAGAAGTGTTAATGAAAGGTTCAAGATCCAAAGACAACGGTTATTTGTGGGTATCTAGAAACAAAATTCAGCCCTCAAAATGTTTGTCATATCAACCTCAAGAGCATGGAGAAGATCCTATCTGAAGATGTTATCAAGGGATTTCCAAACTCAAGATTGAAGAAAGAAAAATATGTTGAGTGTGCCATATAAACTAGATGTCCCAAAAGATGCTTCAGCATCCTGCGTCCTCTAAAGTTCTAGAGTTACTTCTTATGATCCTCATGGACTCCACATGATTGAAAGCCCTATGTGGAAGAAATAACACCCTATGTGCGTAGAATGATAAAGGAAAACTCATTTATAACTTTGGGTTTCATGAACTGTCAGACAATATGTTTGAAAATTATGTTCAACAAATGCAATCTGAAATTGAGATGAGACTTGTAGGAAGTTTCACCTACTAAGATACATTTTTACCAAGGCCTTAAATAATGTTCAGTTTGAAATACTAAGGGGTGTAATTGGTATTTGCATGTGGAAATTAACTCAATGGAGGCATGCAAGACTAAAAGGAAAGTTGTTCTCTCCTGTGATCATCACAACGTATAAAATAAGGGAGTTCTCTTCAAATTCAAAAAAATCACAGTCACTTGTTCCTCACACGCAAGAGCAACCTGACTCTCTCTCTCTCTCTCTCTCTCTCTCTCTCTCTCTCTCTCTCTCTCTCTCTCTCTCTCTCTCTCTCTCTCTCTCTCTCTCTCTCTCTCTCTCTCTCTCTATATATATATATATATATATATATATATATATATATATATATATATATATATATATATATATATATATATATATATATATATATATATATATATTATGCTAGAACATGTGTTCGATTTCATAAAGCTTCTAAATCCAAACCTGTTTCCAACTCTTATGGGGTCAAAACGCTAGGAGTTAAACTGGAGGAGAAAGAAATTAAGGTTTCTGAATCTAGCGATAACGATGATGAACATATTATGTTTTTAAATGCAAAATCTCTATAAATGGTTGTTCCATTTGACATTTCAACAAACAGAACACATAGTACTGCCACCAAGAAGAATAAATTATCTGAAAAGGTTAATACCTCTGAAAAAGAACCATTTTTGCATGTTACTAATACTGTTGAATCTATGAATATTAATGAGGAAGACATGTCCAATCTCATTGTAAAAATCACAGTTTATGTCGATAGCATTGTTAAAGAACCACGTGTGGAACCACATGTTGAGTCACTTGCTAATTCACATACTGAAAAAAAAATGTTGAAACATCAGTTCCAATATTTGGTGAACTACAAGTTGAATTCCCTACTGAACTAGTTTTGGATATTCTTGTGTTTGACAATCGCCTGGATGACACTCCATCTGAAGATTGGAGTGATGTAGAACTTCATCATGTAGAGGTCAGGGTTAATACTAAGAATGGTAAAGATAACCAACCTATTAACACTCATGTTGTTAACTCATATTTGAATGATATTTTGAATGGAATCCTTGAGTACAATAATGAATTGAGGAATGAGGATCCTCTTAATGAAGAATCTAAAGGTCAAGGTGAAATGAATGAAAAATTTGATGAGAATGATGATGTTCATATTGCCAACATCATGAAGAGGATTATTAAGAGTGTTACGAAGCCTCAAGAGAAAGTTGTAGCTAAAGAAGTGGAGGATGATGATGAAGAAACTGAGTCTGATGAAGCACCTGATGTTAAAGTAATGAAGAGTAATTCTAGGTCTATGTCTGATAGGGGGAAAGAGAAAAATAAAGATGTTCCTCCCAAAACCTTTATTAAGAACACTAAAATTGTGAATAAGAAAACTCCTAAAAAGGAACCTTATGAGAAAGAAAAGAAAGGTTGAAGAGAAAACTGTTGAGAAAAAGTTTATTAAAAGAAAACTTCTTCAATCAAGTGAGTCTGAGATAGATAGTGAAGCAGATGTCCTAGATATTGTGGCCTCTTCTAGGAGAAAGATTGGAGGAAAAATAATTGTTGTTAACATTCAAGCTGCCCCATTGGATAATGTTTCATTCCATTCTAAAGGAAGTGTGCAAAAGTGGAAGTATGTGTGTTAAACAAGAGTTGCTCCTAAAAGATAGTTGAGAAAAAATGTATTTTAGTGGGAAGAGATCGTGAATCTTCTGAAGGATGCTGGATTAATGAAGACTGGTTCAGACATTGGAGCTTTCTATGAGAAACTGATCAAGGACTTCATTGTTAACCTATCCGGTGAATGTAATATTGAAGGAAGAAAAACATATATGAAGTTTTATATTAGTGGGAAATGTGTGAAGTTTTCACCCTCCATTATTAATGAGCATCTGGGAAGAAGTAAGTCAACAGGATCTGAAAAAGTTCCCTCCATTGACAAGACTGCCAAAGAAATCATTGCTGGAAAAGTTAAGCAATGGCCAAAGAAATGCTTACTCCCTTCTTGATGCCTAAGTGTGATGTATGCAATACTGAACAAGACAGGTGCAACAAATTGGGAACCCACTAATCACAATTCTAGCATCACTTCTACCTTAGCCAAACTAATATTTCAAATTGGAACCAAGTCCAAGCTAAACCTTGGAGAGTATGTCTTTGACCAGACCATGAAGCATGTTGATTATTTTGCAGTAAATATACCTATAACTTTTCCATGTTTATTAACTAGAATAATTTTGAATCAACACCCTGAAGTTTTGCATCCTCAAGAAATTCCAAACAAAAAGGTTAGGCCTCTGACCCTTGATAAGAAGATGTTTGTGGGGACACTTGTCACATACATTGTGGTGTCAAAGTATAAAGGTTAAACTGCTAGTGGAAATTCTTCTCCAATTTCCAAAGCCACGAGAAAGGATGCGTTACTTGAGCTAATGGAAGTATCAATGGCTCTGCATGAGACAATTACTGCAAGTACCATTAGGAAGAGGAATATGTATGGATTGATCAAAATGTTAACCAAGGAGAAGGAAGTTGAGGATTAATAAAAAGCTAACAATGAAGAGGAAGAGGAAGAATAATTTGATAGTGATGGAGAAGATGGAAGCTCAGAATCCTCAAGTGAAGAAGAATCCAACTCTGAAGAGTGATGTTATCAAGCTGTAGTTGTTTTGAAGTTTTTGGCCCCTTTGTTTTTTTACTTGTTTTTGTGGGTTTGTAATAAATTTGACTTCTATATTTTAACCATGGTTCTCAAATTTAAGATGTTTGGTAGTATTTCTTTGATATTCATTTTTTCGTGCCTTTGAAAAATTATGTTAAAAAGGGGGAATAATGGTGTATTTGCTGTAATGTTGTTTTGATGTATTTATGGAGTATTGTTGTATGCTCACGTACTGGAGCATATGACTTGACATTTGGCCTTTAACTATGATCATGATGTTTGTGAGCTAATCTCTCTGCTGATATTTGAGGAGTAATGGTAGTTATAAATGAACTGACTAATCTAACTGACTACTGACTTTGAATGTGCACATGCATAATTGATTGTATTCCTGGTTGTATGGGAGTATTGTGTTTGCTTTATGTGTGTTATTTGTGGTGTGCTTATGTTGCTCAGTTTATATTACACATCTTGTAAGTTTTGAAAGGTTTTTTTTTGCCAAAATTTTCCAAAGGGGGAGATTGTTGTTCCTTTTTTATTGAATGCATTATGCAAAATAACATGGAGTGTACAAGATGTTTTGGTGAAGAAAGGACACATGTGGGACCAGATGTTCTAGCATGTGTGCAACATTTGCCCCTTGTCAGCAGGCCTTGATGGATGTTATTCTGAGCATGATTTCTGATTGGGTTTCAATCAGATTTTTCATTATCTTTTATTAATGCATCAATTATATATTTTTGGAATATCAAAAGGATCAAATCAAACCAGTTAGAGATTTAAATTTGAATTCAAACAATTAAAATATTTTTGGAGGTTTTTGAAAAACAAATGAAAATAAAATCCTATACAAATTTGCATGTGACCAAATCTTATGCTCTTTGGAGAAAAAGCCTAAAAGACTGTGTTTTTTATTTAAAGAGACTCAACCATAATGTTTAAAGTGTGCAAGTATTGAAGATCATTATGTTAGGGTTTCTATTTTGAGACTTTTATTTGTGTTGTTGTTTATGCATCACTATAGCGCTTACATTCAAACCTAAAGGCATAAATTTTAGTTTGTTAGTTTAATTGTAATTCAACATTCAATATTCTGATTATTGTAGTGATCATTATGTTTAGTGATTGAGAGAAAGTGAGAGAGGTTCTCATATTTATGGGGAGTCCTAAATAGAAATACACTAGTATAATTAAGAAGAGGGGCATTGAACAAGGGGTTGTTCATATAAGATACTTTATAATAATTTTATTTAAGAATGGATGTCCTTTATTGGGTTCGATTGCCCTCAGACGTAGGCGACTTTGCACCGAACTAGATTAACAATTATTTATATTCTTTTATTTCTTAATGATTTATCATTTTGTTTTATATTATTTATCAATTATGGTTTGAGATGTTGAACACATTAGCTTGGACAACTGGTCGAACATGTATCCCTTTAAGAATAGAATTTCAATAAAGCATGAAGCAAAGCAAGTGTTACAACTATCTTAAGCAGCCAAACATGTAAAAAATAATTTTTTTTAAGTTCTTCCTCGGAATCAAGATGATAAACTAGGGTTTGATGATTTAAGTGATATTATATGATGATAGTGGTCAAGTTAAAGATATCACAAGCCTCGTCACCAATAAGATTCAATAAAATGCTTATATGATTGGTGTACTCAACAAAGTCTTGAAGCTTCAAAGTGTGAAAGAGAGGAAGTGTGAAAGTTCGTCCACTTGTGTCTAAGAGATCAGTGCTTTGTAAAAACATAAGGGAATTTTTGTAAAGTAATATGTCTAAATCACAGACTCACTAAAACCTTTTTTAAAATCCTCTATTTCCAAAAGAAAACAACCTAAAATTATTTTGGAGCCGACACCAGATGAATCAAGAACTGTTAGAATGATTTGGATAAGTTTTTGAACTGTCCAATCGATTGGAACATATTCTCAATGATTGTATTAGTGAAAATTGTGCCCATGATCGAATATAATAGTGTCTTAATGAAGGTAAGCGACTCTCTATCAAAAACTTCCAAAATGGGCCTTTATAATATTTTTTTGGTCATCCAATCGATTCCTTAAGGCCCTGATGGATTGGAACATTAAATTTCCCCATGGATTATTTTCTTTCTTGTACCATCCTTTGGCCTATAAATAGAGGCATCTCCATTTACTTTTTCACATCCATATTGTGATCTATCTCACTAACTTTAGTGTCTCTCTCTAAAAATATTTTCCTACTTTCTCTCGTTATAATATAGCCATAGCGCTTCGAGAAAGTCGTTATGTTTAAGTGAGGAATTTTTGTTCTGAAAATTGTGATATTGTAAATTCACCAAGAGTTATTTTTTCTTAGTTTAATATTTCTTCCGAACGGATTGTTTGTTTAGGTTCAAAGCTAAACCCATTAAAAGCCTTGTTTGGGGATTAGTCTTAAATCGTCGTTTGGTTCGTGAGCTCATCCCGTGTAAAAGCTCAACTTGGTTTGAGATCAACCTGGTGTAAAATATTAACTTGGCTCGAGATTATCCTGGTGTAAAATATCAATTTGCTTAGTGCCCATCATGTGTAAAATCCCGGTTCAATTCGTGGTCATCTCATGCAAAACCCCGGTTCATATCAGAGGATAGCCAGTTCAAAAATCCGCATTGGTTGGAGATTAGCCTGTATGAAATCTCAGGGTTTTATCTTACATTATTTGTATCTTTTTATAGTTCTTACATTGTTTTCCTTTTTATTTTCTGGTTCTTACACCATTTGTCTTTTTATTTTACGGTTCTTACACTATTTATTTTTTATTTTACGGTTCTTACACTATTTATCTTTTATTTACGGTCCTTACACTGTTTGTCTTTTTATTTTACAGTTCTTACACCACTGTCATTTCATTTTTTCAGTTCTTACTCCATTTGTCTTTTTATTTTATGGTTCTTACACCGCTTGTCTTATTATTTTACAATTCTTACACCATTTATCTTTTATTTTACGGTCCTTACACGGTTTATCTTTTATTTTACGGTCCTTACACCATTTGTCTTTATATTTTATGGTTCTTACACCATTTCTCTTTTATGGTTCTTACACCGTTGGTATTTTTATTTTACGGTTCTTACACCATTTGCCTTTTTATTTTACGGTTCTTACCCTGTTTTCCTTTTTATTTTCTGGTTCTTACTCTGTTTGCCTTTTTATTTTAAGGTTCTTACACCGTTATCTTTCTATTTTACGCTTCTCACACCGCTTGTCTTTTAGTTTATGGTCCATAGACCGTTTGTCTTTTTTACGGTTCTTATACTGTTTGTCTTTTTATTTTACGATTCTTACATCGTTTGTCATTTATTTTCTGATTCTTACACCGTTTGTCTTTTTATTTTATGGGTCTTACACCGTTTTTTGTTACGGTTCTTACACCGTTTGTCCTTTTATTTTACGGTACTAACACTGTCATCATTTTTATTTTTTCGATTCTTACATCGTTCATCATTTTATTTCACAGTTCTTACACAGTTTGTCATTTTACACCATTCGTCATTTCATTTCACGAATTTTACACCGTTTGTCTTTTTATTTTACGGTTCTTACACCGCTACCACTTAGCCTCTGTTATCTCGCTAGATGATTTATTTAGCATCGGTTCTTATACCGATGATGGTTGAGTTTTTATATCCCTAACATGGTCAGAGCTTTGTACAGGCCTGGCAACTCACCCAACTCTCTAAGTGGACAAAATTTTGGGTTTTCTTGTATTTAATTATCTCTTATCATGGTCACATGATGACTCATCTCAATCATGCTCTCGAGGCGAAGTTAATTAAATAGGGGCATCTGTCATACCCTAAATTTTGACTACCTTACTTTATTTGTCTCAATCATTTGAAATCGTGTGCATTATGGCATGTCTGGTATTTGAGTACTTGGGGTCAGGCTCAATCCACTTAAGCTAGGGTATAAGGCTTTGTTCTTTCAGAATCCATCATATGCATGCCATCTTGTCAACTCCAATAACCTAAAAAATCAAAAGAGGACCATTTTGACTTTTATCCTCTTTTAAGTGTTTGTTTTCATTTTTGTGACTAATACTACTATTTTTGCCCATTTATTAAATTAGTATTAATATTATTATTTAGTATTATTGCTAGATTTAAATATCATTAGTATTATTAGAAAATATTTTTATTAATATTATTGGAATTTATTATTTATTATTTATTAGTATTATTAATAATATTATTGGTTATTATTAATTAGAAGAAATTATAAGGTTAAAATATTATTAAATTATTAATGAGACATTTTATTTATTATTTAGATTATTATTTATTAATATTATTAGATATATTATTATTATTATTGGTTTATTAGAATATGTTATTATTATTAAGTATTAGTAATATTATTTTTATTAAATGTTATTAGTATTATTTAGAGTTTTTTTCAATTATTTTTTCGATGAACCTGGTCAAACAACTAATCTAGGTCAACAAAGCCCAAAATCCAAAACATCCAAACGCGTGAATCAATAAGCAGAAATGGATCAAAAGGTAAAATAGAGATAAAATATTTTCATTAAGATTAATTTATGTTATAATTTGAATATGTCAAATAACACCAAATCAGAGCAAAACTTTCCTAAAACTGAATCAATCTAATTAATCTTGCCCTAATTTTTTGACTATAAAAAGACCAAAGTTTACAGAGGAAGGATCATTAATGATTTACATAATAGAAATCCTAAAGTTGTTGTTCTTTGCATTGAAGAACGACAACACTAAAAAACCCTAAGCTAAGTAGCCTCCTGAATACTTTGGAGCATTCCTAGTTGTACCTTGCAGCAAAAGAAAGAAGAAGAAAAAGAAGTTAAAATGACAAACCCAACATAAAACAAAAGAAGGAAAAATGAGTCAGAAAAGCTACGATTTTTACCTTTTTACTAGAGAGATCATCGTCTCTGTAGGTTGATAGATCAAGTGTTTTATCCCCCATTTGCTTGAAATGATAGAATGCATGATATACTGATTTAAGGTTTGAGTTTTTTGATTGGATCTCTGTTGGTTTCGATTTATGGTTTACGTTTATTTTGGTGTGATTAGGGTTTGAAAAAGGGTCCGGTTTAGGGTTAACATAATAGATTTAGGGTTTTGATGTTGATGTTTGTCTGTTTGGGTTTTGGAATTTTAAAGTTTGAATCGTTGTGTTTGAATGATTTAGTTGGGTTTATGGTGTTTGGATATGTAGTTAGGGTTTGTGTTTAGGTGGATTGGGAAGATTCATGTATGAATCTGGGTTGTTAAGGTTCGTTAGGAGGGGGTTAGGGTTCACCCTCTTAGGGTTAAGGTTCTTATGTTTATGGTTTTTGGATGAACAATAGGGTTATGGTTCATCTTGGTTGACCTAGGGTTTATGGGTTCTGGGCGAGGATTGTTATGGTTCTTAGTTATGGGTAGGGTTCTTGAATAGTGGATGAATGTTTGAAGTTTCCGATGAAGTTTCATCGGAAAACTGGGTTTGGTAGTGACACTATGGGTGGCTATGGGTTAATGGTAGTGGCCGGAATGGGTTTGTGGTACAGAGAGGTTAGAGTGTTAAAGGTGTAGAGAGAGGATGGAGAGAAAAAAGAGTAGGGAGAGAAAGAAGTGTTATAAATGGTTTGTTTCTAAAGGGAGAGTGTTTTTATTTTCCTCTCTCATCCCCTCAGATCAAGGACACGTGACGCTCTATGGTCCTTCATATGGTTAGACTTTGATAATTCACGTGTGTGTTTTCCCACCATGGATCTGCATTTGACTCCATATTATAGTTGTTCATTCAGCTTACATCTCCCTTCAATTTGATAAGATGGTCATTATCCCATCATGTTGACTATCCAGTCAACCAATCCAATGGCCTCAAGGAGATTCAACCTCGACTCTCTTGAGTGGACTTCTTCTTTCCACCTTAGTCCTTCTGCGCCCTTGGGCTTAGCCTTTTGCTATTTACACACCCCTCCTTTGCTAACCCAACTAATAATACACCTTTTTTTTCTATTCACTTATCATTTAACTAATTAATTTAATTGTTCAATCTAGTTTAATTACTTCATTTTTGATCTTATTTTCAATTTAATCATTTACTTATTTTAGTGATAATTTAATTTTAACTTAGTCATCTTAATTTAAATTTTATCTAAACTTTTTTGTTAAACTTGGTCCTTTTAGCTAATGTTTTTTAAATTCCATTTAGTATTAAAGATGCAAAAATACTTCTTTTATTTAAATTAAATACCAAAAACATTTTTTCTTTCTTTTAATAAAAAATAAAACACCAAGAATGAAATCTTTTACACTCGTAAATTATTTTCAAATTATTTTCTAGAATCAAATAATAAAATAATATATTTTTGCAAATAAAGAAGTGTTTACATATCCATTATACTTGTAAGTGATCAACTGATTAGTGCTCGCCGCATCGATTAATTACTTAAGATCAAATCAACTTAAAAATAACACAACTCATCAAACTATTTTTGTGCGTTTGTGCACCTTTCAAAACTTTTTTTCTTTCATAAAAGGATAGTTCAAGTGACGTTCAACGTGAAACAAAGACAAACGCTTAAGTCTTCATCGTGTGAGCAATACAAGACAAGTTTAAACACAAGAACAACCTAAACTCTTTCCTATAAAAGCAACCAACCCACACTTATTTTTCTAGATGAACTACGAGGCTCTAATTTTCTCATTGCGTCCGAGAATGCGTAGGCACGAGAGTTTGAATCCTTTGCGAGCTCAATAATAAAAAATATTTCTCTTTCCTCTTTTCTTTTATAAATAATTTCTATTTTAAAAATACTTTAATAAAAATACTTAAATAAATAAAATAAAAATAAAACAAACATTCCCTTAAACAAACAATCAACCTTAGAACTTTAGAAGGCTCCTGTTGAGTACACCGAATGTGAGAGGTGCTAATACCTTATCCTCACATAACCAACTCCCAAATCCTAAATTTGGTTGCGATGACCATCTCATCCATTTTCTTCCCTTAGGGTTTTATTGTCATTTCCTCTTTCCTTAGGAATAAATAAGGAACGGTGTCAACTCTGATAGTCATCCATGAACGTGCGATGCATCTCGCAAAGTCGTATTTTTCGAGATGCGACAATATACAGTAAAATGATTTAGGAATTATATAAAATAAATTTTAAAATAACAAACATTTAGAGAAGATGCTCTACAAAGAATCAATTTAAGTCTCGAGTGATTTTATTGTATAAACGCTTATTTTTAAAACCTTTGAGACAATGATATGAATTGCATAAAAAGATACATTTTATCTAAAAGGAAAATACATGCTTGTTATTTGATAATGACATAAGTACTTTAGTTTTGCAAATTTAAATAACTATAAGTGTTTTTATTTTATTTTGATTCTTATGTCTTTTTGGTACTTATTTTAAATTTTGATATTTAACTTTAAGTTGTTAAACATATGTATTTAAGTTGTTAAATATGATAAATAGTTTGTTTGTAATTATTATCAAATATAATTTCCAATAGCTTTATAAAATTTATGTTTATTTTGTCGACCTTTAGTTATCCGATGAATAAATGGTTGAAAATGTTAATTGATATATTATCTTAATTATATTTTTAATTTATTAATTTAATTTTTATTAATGAATTTGTAAAAATATTATTTGCTTTTGTTGTTGATATCATTTGAAACATGAGTGCTATTGTTTTAGATATTATTATCGTTGATTTTATGATTTCAAAGAAAATAAAATTTATTTTTAATTTTTAATGTTTAGGTTGACAAGTCTATATTAAATTTGAAATTTAGGGGAATATATATATAGTTGGAGTATGACTTCAAAGAAAATTAAATTTTAATTTTAGTGTTTAAATTCACATCTCTATTTTAAATTTTAAATTTAAGGAAATATATATAGTTTGAGTAATGGTTGTATTGTCGGTCATTTTATTCAAAATGAGATTTTTTTGGGGGAAAACGTGATCTTCAATAGATAATAAATATTATATTTGATATTTTAAAATGTGAAAATGAGTTTTTGAAGGTGTCACGTAAGAATATGAAATGATGAAACACAAATATAATAAAAATATTAACATAAGAATACACACTTAGGTCGCATTTGGACTATTATATAGAGTGAATATATTGATTATTTAATTAAACCCAACCAAAGATAATTGTTTTTCTTATAATAAGGACCAAGGGGAGTATTTGTAAACACAAAGAATTATCTATTGTTTGATTGTGTTTCCACAAAAGATTAAATTGTAGCCACATACCCTAAGAAAAAAAAGATGCTCAATTTGGGTTAGTTTCTTGTGGCTGAAAAATCTAAGGTATAAGTAAGTTGTTGGAGTAGAAGAAATCTTAATAAAACTAATCTATTAAATTATAGTGAAAACCTCTGGAGTGTGAGTAATTGAGATGTAACTCCGAATTAATGGGGTGAATTAGGAAAAATGTCTAGTGTTAACTCTTTTCTTTTATTTCTTTATATTCAATATTTTTGTATGATTTGGTTTTATACTAATCATCCCATTTTTTTTACAACTTCACCTCAATTTAAACTCTCCCTCTATTACATTTTTCTTACCTTCAATTTGTCCATCAACTATTTCCGTATATCTGAATTTAATTGAAGAGTAATTCAAAACCGTAGAAAGTGGCAACATAGTAGATTGTTAAATTGAAATCATCGTCGATTTTAAGGTAAAATTGATACTATTTTGGTATGCCTTGAAATCTCTTTGATTTTATATGGTGATTAAATTGTTTATGTATAACTGCCACACCCATGAGTGCCCAACAGAGGCCACGAGGCAAATGGAAAAACATTTTTCTATGATTTCAGTTATCTATCATCTATGAGGTAGATGGCTTAGCAAGGCTCAAGCTTGAGGCCGAAGGCCTCGAAATATGAACCAAATGTAAATTTTCATATTTTTAGATTAATCTTGTAAGTAGAAACCAGAAAATTTTCATGATTTAAGACTAAGGTTGAGTGCTTTTAGAGATGAATTTATTGGGTTAGAAGACAAGGAACAAACACATTTGTTAGTGAAATTCATTAGAGAGAAAGGATATATTTTTTTCTCTTGACTTCTCTTAAGATTGTCTCGTGGATTTTGTGAAATTCGAGATTGTTTTCTAAGAACATAATAAGTTAATTTTTTGTAACTTTTTTGTTACTCTTGTAACATCATTTCAAATTGGATATGAGAATTGGTTTTTTCTCCATATATAGATCATTTTATAACTAATCAAACATATTTTGGTATGATTATCCCTCTTATTTATTTATATCTTTACTGTGGTATTTGGATTGAACTTTAACTTTGACAAGGTTAGCTTCATGATCCGACAGTAGTCAAAGATGTGTATGTCGTATTGTATGCATTTGGATATGTTAGCTTGTTGTTTAAGTTATCATGTCTAATTGGGATAGTCTGTTTGGTCAATTGTTTCGTGTGTTAGTTGAAAGTTAGAGTTTAGTTTTCTTATAAATATCATATTAGTTCTTACTTCTCCATTAATCCATAATAATTCAAATCAGAGGGAGAAAGTGGTGTGATTGAGATTCAATTGTAAACATTGTTCCTTAATGTGTAATCGAATAAAAAATCCAGTTTTAAACCATTTTGAATTATCTTTCTCTTATCTCTTTTCTTTTTCTTTATGGTTTTCTTGATAATCAAGAAGTCGATCATACTTTGTTTTCTTGGGTATTATTTCACCACATTTACTTTAATTATTTATATGGTTTTTCTAAACTAAAGACATTATTATTATTGTCTAAAGAAGATTTGTATGGTTCTTCACAATATTTGCTCCTTTCTTTTATTATTGTTGTGTGTTTTACCTAAGTCTCAGACTCATTTCAAAGAAACTCTCTTGTATAGAAGAAAGTCCCTGATCTTTGAATAAGTTCAATCAACCTTGTATTCGAAGGACCTGAATGAAAGAAATGAGCAAAAACCACCTCCTGTTGGTGAAGGATTGTCCGTAAAAGGAAAATTCTTGAAGAAAGATGGTAGGCTTGAGAAAAAGAAGGGCAAGGTTCTACAAAGTACTTATGGTGGTAATGCTCCTGCTATTAGGCGTTAACATTGCAAGAAGAAGGGTCATACAAGAAAGATATGCCCTGAATGTCTGGATGATTATGGTGGAAAGGATAATGACAATGCAGCCATTGTGCAAGATGATTATGATTCATCTGATGTCTTGATAGTTTTAAATAGTGATTCTAGCAAGGAGTGGATTATGGATTCAGGATATACTTGGTACATGACTCCAAACAAATACATGTTTAAGGAGTTATGTGTCCAAGATGGTGGATCAGTTTTGCTGGAAAACAACAAAGCCTGCAAGATTGAAGGAATTTGATTTGTTAGATTCAAGATGCATGTTGAGTTAATAAGGCTATTGACTGATGTCAAGTATGTACCTGGTCTTAAGAGGAATTGATTTCTCTTGGTGAATTGGATAAGAAAGGACGTGATTTCAAATAAGAGCAAAGTATCCTAAGGGTTATGAAGGGGTTGAGGAAAGTCTTGATAGGAAACAAAAAGACAAGGCTTGTATACCCTTGGGGCTGAGGTTGTAAGTGGTTCAGTAGATGTGGCATCCACAAAACCTGTGTCGAAGACTGGGCTATGGCACAAGCGACTTGGTCATGTTAGTGAAAGAGGCATGGTCGAATTGTCGAAACAAAATCTGCTATGTGGTGACAAGGTCAAAAAACCAAAGTTTTGTGAACCTTGTGTATTTGATAAATCCTGTAGGGTGAAGTTTAACAAAGGTAAACAAGAACACATGGATCCCTTGATTATGTCCATGCTGATCTTTAGGAGTCTGCAAGGAATCCCTCACACTCAAGTGCAAAATATTTTCTATCCATAGTTGATGATTACTGATGAAAGTTGTGGGTATACATTCAGAAAGCTAAGGATGAAACTTTTGAAAATTTTACAATTTAGAAGAACCTGGTCGAAAACCAAACTGGAAGGAAGGTCAAGAGATTGAGGACTGACAATGGTCTTGAATTTTGTAATGAGGCTTTCGACAACTATTGTGATGCATCTAGTATTGCAAGGCACATAACTACTGCAAGGACTATCCAATAAAATGGTTTGGCTGAAAGGTTTAATCAAACAATTCTGAAAGAGTTAGAAGCATGCTGGTTAGTGTTGGATTGAAGAAGGTGTTTTGGGATGAGACAATCATGATTGCAGCTTACTTGATAAATAGGTGTCCCTCGACTGCTTTAAGGATGAAGACACCTGAAGAAGTTTGACCAGGTCATCCTTCAGACCTCGACAAACTTAGAGTATTTGATTGTGTAGCATATGCTCACATTAGACAAGAGAAGATCGAACCTAGAGCTCTGAGATATATGTTCCTTGGATGTCCTGAAGGAGACAAAGCTTATCGGTTGTGGTGCCTAGAGCTAGGTCAGAGGAGGTGAATCACAAGCCGAGTTGTAGTTTTCAATGAAGGTGAGATGGCATTCAAGAAAATTGATGATGTTGGTCAAAATACAGAGATCTCTACAGAAGAGCTAGAACATGAAGAGATTCATGTTGAGGTGGAGCATAGTGATGTTGAATTGTATGACTCAGATGAAAGAACAAGTTACTGATGAAGATGAGAAGACTGATAATGACTACCTGCTGAAAAGAGACAGGTCGAGAAGAGTCATCAAGTCACCCCAGAGTCTTGGTTATGCATATCTCATAGCATTCGCCTTAATCTCTGCAAGTGAGATCCTTGACGAAGAACCTAGAGATTACAAGGAAGATGTGATGAGTCGAGACAATACTGAATGGCTGAAAGCAATGGATGATGAGATGAAATCTCTTCATGATAATAACACTTCGAAGTTGATCGAGAAACCTGTTGGATCCAGGTTAAGGAAGGAATCGAAGGAGTAATGTCGAAGAGATTTAAGGCAAGGTTGGTTGCTAGGGGGTTCACTCAGAAAGAAGGTGTCGACTTTAATGATGTGTTCTCACCTGTTGTAAAGCATATATCCATTAGAATGTTGCTTGCTATGGTGGCGAAGTTCGACCTAAAACTTGAATAGATGGATGTGAAGACAATCTTTCGGTATGGTGATGTAGATGAAAGTGAGTTTTTTAATAATAAAAAAATCGATTATACTCTATTTTTTTGGATATCATATTGTTTTTCTACACTAAAGACATTATTATTATTATTATTATTATTATTATTATTATTATTATTATTATTATTATTATTATTATTATTGTTTAAAGTTATTTAGATTGTTTGACATTGTTATTTCATCGACACACTATTCTTCTTATTGACTTTAAACAAAACAAAAAAAAGATTAATTTGAATCACTCATCAACAACTTTAACCATCTAAGAGAAAGTGCTATGTCATTTGTCGTCAAAATTTGAACAATTTTCAAGCATGAAGTATGAACACCACCATAAACCACGTGAGAACCTTCAGTGCTCTAACCAATGCTTTAAAGAAGACTAAGAAATAATGAGTAGTAGTAGTGGTTAGTACGACATAAATTGCAAGGAAACAACAAAGAAATGATTTCATTATGAGAACGAAATAAACTTTGAAACAGTTCATAAAATCATTTATCTATTTAAATATGATTTTCCGATTAAATTTAAATATCAATAACATTTTAGAATTTTAAAACAATTTTATTAAGAAAAAAAAACAATATATATATATATATATATATATATATATATATATATATATATATATATATATATATATATATATATATATATATATATATATATATATATTATATATATATATATATATATATATATATATATATATAAATATTTAAGGATTGTTTAATATAGACCTCTCCCATAAAAACATCCAAAAGGAGAATCTTATTACTATTAATAAAAAAAAGTAAATTTTATAATAATTAAAAGAAAAATAAATAATATTTTATTAAAATAGATTTAAAATAGTAAAATAAATCGGTATTCTTTTTAGAAAAAGTATATTATTGACTCAAATATGTGTACAAATATGAAGGAAAAGTATTAGATATGTGTCAATTTTATATAAGAAAACATTTTGGTACTCTAATTTCACATGGAGTAAGTCATATGATTAATAATTATGTTATTGAAATATTATTGCTGCGAGAAACTATTGCATGTTCTTGATGTTCACAATTTAATCATTTGAGAAAGACTAAAATTTAAATAATCAATGCTTGAAAATTCGTAAGTGTATATGCCTGTTTGTTTTGTTATTTTAAAAATACTAGATTGTGAATTGAAAAAGAAAAAAA